>NC_134353.1:838830727-839189061 GCF_048569485.1 Anomaloglossus baeobatrachus | reverse complement strand
ACCTGCAGGTCATGGTTGATTGCATAGCGATTTAATGGAACATTAGATCAACTTTCGATGGTCTTTCATCCCTTATGACAACAGCAACAATATCTTGAACAGATTACATGAAAGTAGCCTGCAGTTTAGTAATCAGGGCATTTTCTGAAAACCATGTAATCCTTTTATTCATGGCTCTGTCTGAAAACTTTCCAGTACAAAGGTGAAGGCTGCAATTGATGTGAGAGGTAACAGGATGAAATGGTTAAGGAGACGTTAATGGTTCATATGTTTACCTTCCCTCGAACACGGAGGTGCTGTCAAGGTATAATGAAGTGGATACAGGATTGGGAAACATGGGACATGTCAGAGGAGAAAGAAGCGCCGTCTCCAGCCCTCATGTTTCATAGCACATCTGTGAAATAAAACAAGGTTTTCTTCTCAATCTACAAAGCTGTTATTTCAGAGCCTCTTCAAACAACTGCACAGGCTTTGTGAATATGAAGAAGCAGAAAATGAGAAAAAACAATGTCACTTAATGGCTGCGGCGGTAAGAAGGACTCACAGTATCGCTTTACTTGTGTTAGTGTAAGAGCAATTGAAAGTTTTTAAACAAGAGACAATTTCCTGTTTGTTTCTGCCATTTGCTTTCTGCCTTTATCATTTCACCAACAGTCCTGCAGTCTGGTTCTGGAGGTTTGCCAATCAATCATTTGTGGCCTCTGAAGTTTTGCTTCCTCTGAATTTTGTGGTTTCAGTATATTTGCCTTTTAAACTGAAGGTTTGCTATGTCACAAGAAATATTGCACACAACCCTTTTTTGTAAAGTTGCTACACATTTGTAATATTTGTATCCAGTAGAATGAAAGTTGTTAAAATACAACTTGTATTAACATCCGTTCCTTAGAGACACAGAAGTTAGTCAAATCAACATGCTTTCTGGAAAAAAAAAACAGTGGAGAGTAACCGTACATCTCCAGATCTACAGTGCCTACAAGTAGTATTCAACCCCCTGCAGATTTAGCAGGTTTACACATTCGGAATTATCTTGGCATTGTGACATTTGGACTGTAGATCAGCCTGGAAGTGTGAAATGCTCTTAAGCAAAAAAGAATGTTATTTCTTTTTTTTTTTTTTTTAAATTGTGAAAAGTTTATTCAGAGGGTAATTTATTATTCAACCCCTCAAACCACAAGAATTCTGTTTGGTTCTCCTAAAGTATTAAGAAGTATTTCAGGCACGAAGAACAATGAGCTTCACATGTTTGGATTAATTATCTCTTTTTCCAGCCTTTTCTGACTAATTAAGACCCTCCCCAAACTTGTGAACAGCACTCATACTTGGTCAACATGGGAAAGACAAAGGAGCATTCCAAGGCCATCAGAGACAAGATCGTGGAGGGTCACAAGGCTGGCAAGGGTTACAAAACCCTTTCCAAGGAGTTGGGCCTACCTGTCTCCACTGTTGGGAGCATCATCCGGAAGTGGAAGGCTTATGGAACTACTGTTAGCCTTCCACGGCCTGGACAGCCTTTGAAAGTTTCCACCCGTGCCGAGGCCAGGCTTGTCCGAAGAGTCAAGGCTAACCCAAGGACAACAAGGAAGGAGCTCCAGGAAGATCTCATGGCAGTGGGGACATTGGTTTCAGTCAATACCATAAGTAACGTACTCCACCGCAATGGTCTCCGTTCCAGACGAGCCCGTAAGGTACCTTTACTTTCAAAGCGTCATGTCAAGGCTCGTCTACAGTTTGCTCATGATCACTTGGAGGACTCTGAGACAGACTGGTTCAAGGTTCTCTGGTCTGATGAGACCAAGATCGAGATCTTTGGTGCCAACAACAACCACACACGTGACGTTTGGAGACTGGATGGCACTGCATACGACCCCAAGAATACCATACGACCCCAAGAATACCATCCCTACAGTCAAGCATGGTGGTGGCAGCATCATGCTGTGGGGCTGTTTCTCAGCCAAGGGGCCTGGCCATCTGGTCCACATCCATGGGACGATGGATAGCACGGCCTACCTGGAGATTTTGGCCAAGACCCTCCACTCCTCCATCAAGGATCTTAAGATGGGTCGTCATTTCATCTTCCAACAAGACAACGACCCAAAGCACACAGTCAAGAAAACCAAGGCCTGGTTCAAGAGGGAAAAAATCAAGGTGTTGCAGTGGCCTAGTCAGTCTCCTGACCTTAACCCAATTGAAAACTTGTGGAAGGAGCTCAAGATTAAAGTCCACATGAGACACCCAAAGAACCTAGATAACTTGGAGAAGATCTGCATGGAGGAGTGGGCCAAGATAACTCCAGAGACCTGTGCCGGCCTGATCAGGTCTTATAAAAGACGATTATTAGCTGTAATTGCAAACAAGGGTTATTCCACAAAATATTAAACCTAGGGGTTGAATAATAATTGACCCACACTTTTATGTTGAAAATTTATTAAAATTTAACTGAGCAACATAACTTGTTGGTTTGTAAGATTTATGCATCTGTTAATAAATCCTGCTCTTGTTTGAAGTTTGCAGGCTCTAACTTAGGGGTGCTTCACACATAGCGAGATCGCTACGGCACGGTTTTGGTGACGCAACAGTGACCTCATTAGCGATCTTGCTGTGTGTGACACTGAGCAGCGATCTGGCCCCTGCTGCGAGATCGCTGCTCGTTACACACAGCCCTGGTTCGTTTTCTTCAAAGCCGCTCTCCCGCTGTGACACACAGATCGCTGTGTGTGACAGCGAGAGAGCGACGAAATGAAGCGAGCAGGGAGCAGGAGCCGGCATCTGGCAGCTGTGGTAAGCTGTAACCAGGGTAAACATCGGGTAACTAAGGTGGTTACCCGATATTTACCTTAGTTACCAGCCTCCGCAGCTCTCACGCTGCCAGTGCTGCCGGCTCCGGCTCTCTGCACATGTAGCTGCAGTACACATCGGGTTAATTAACCCGATGTGTAGTGTAGCTTGGAGAGCAAGGAGCCAGCGCTAAGCAGTGTGCGCGGCTCCCTGCTCTCGCGGTTATGAACGCTGCTTCGGCTGCTGTGTTTGACAGCTAAGCAGCGATCATAACAGCGACTTACAAGGTCGCTGTTACGTCACAGAAAATGGTGACGTAACAGCGACCTCGTTGTCGCTTAGTGGGAACTAGCCCTTATTTGCATCTTATCAAACCTGCTAAATCTGCAGGGGGTTGAATACTACTTGTAGGCACTGTAAAGGAAAAAGTGTATCTCCAACAACCATATATGACAATACTGTAGTTAGAAATATCCAATTGTTTCAACAACTGAAAAAAGCACAAAAAGTAGAAAAAAAAGAACAATCTTAACCATGTGAAGATTACATAGCATCAAGAATATCCCTGTGATCTAGCTTCCGTCAATTGTAAAATATTTGGGAAAAGGGAATAAAGTTACATGCCCGAGTAGGACTAGAAACCAATGGTAGTGTATTCTGTAAGGCCAGCGTCACATATCCATGAAAGAGAAAAGGTTTTTAGTTACAAGAGAATTAACACATGGCTAACACATATACATGAAACACATACAGTGGGGAAAAAAAGTATTTCGTCAGCCACCAATTGTGCAAGTTCTCCCACTTAAAAAGATTAGTGAGGCCTGTACTTGACATCATAGGTAGACATCAACTATGAGAGATAAATGAGAAAATAAAATCCAGAAAATCACCTTGTCTGATTTGGCAAGATTTTTTTTAAAAAATTATAGTGGAAAATAAGTATTTAGTTAGCTAAAAACGTGCAAGATTTCTGGCTCTCACAGGCCTGTACTTATTTTTTAAGCGGCTCCTCTGTTTTTCACTCATTACCTGTAGTAATGGCACCTGTTTGAACTTCTTATCAATATAACAGGCACCTGTCCACAACCTCAAGGAGTCACACTCCAAACTCTACTATGTTGAAGACCAAAGAGCTGTCAAAGGACACCAGAAGAAAAATTTTAGCCCTGCACCAAGCTGGCTGGGAAGACTGAATCTGCAATAAGCAAGCAGGTTGATGTGATGAAATCAACTGTGGGAGCAATAATAAGAAAATGGAAGACATACAAGACCACCGATAATCTCCCTCAATCTGGGGCTCCACACAAGATCTCACCCTGTGGGGTCAAAATGATCACAAGAACGGTGAGCAAAAATCCCAGAACCACACTGGGCAACCTAGTGAATGACCTGCATAGAGAGAGCTGGGACCACTGTAACAAAGGCTACCATCAGTAACATACTACGCCGCTGGGGACTCAGATCCTGCAGTGTCGTGACGTGTCCCCCTGCTTAAGCCAGTACATGTCTGGGCCCGACTGAAGTTTGCTAGAGAGCATTTGGATTATCCAGAAGACTATTGAAAGAATGTCATATATTCTGATGAAACCAAAGTAGAACTGTTTGGTAGAAACAGAACTTGTCGTGTTTGGAGGAGACAGAATGCTGAGTTGCATACAAAGAATATCATACCTACTGTGAAGCATGGGGGTGGCAACATCATGCCTTGGGGCTGTTTCTCTGCAAAGGGACTAGGATGACTAATCTGTGTACATGAAAGAATGAATGGGGCCATGTATCGTGAGATTTTGAGTGCAAATTTCCCTTCATCAGCGAGGGCATTAAACATGAAACGTGGCTGGGTCTTTGAGCATGATAATGATCCCAAGCATACCCGCCGGGGCAACAAAGGAGTGGCATATGAAGGTCCTGGAGTGGCCTAGCCAGTCTCCAGACCTCAACCCCATAGAGAACTTATGGAGGGAGTTGAAAGTCCGTATTGCCCAGTGACAGGCCCAAAACATCACTGCTTTACAGGAGATCTGCATGGAGTAATGGGCCAACATACCAGCAACAGTGTGTGCCAACCTTATGAAGACTTACAGAAAATGTTTGACCTATGTCATTGCCAACAAAGGATATATAACAAAATATTGAGATGAACTTTTATTATTGACCAAATACTTATTTTCCACTATAATTTTCAAAAAGAATCTTGCCAGATCAGACAAGGTGATTTTCTGGATTTGTTTTCTCATTTTGTCTCTCATAGTTGTGGTCTACCTATGATATCAATTACAGGCCTCTCTCATCTTTTTAAGTGGGAGAACTTGCACAATTGGTGGCTGACTAAATACTTTTTTTCCCACTGTATCTATATTGAGTTCAATTTACAGCATGTTTAGGCCGGTTTCACACATCTGTGAAACACTGAACTTGTTCAGATTACAATAACCAATTCAACTGCCAAGTCTCCTGACCTGAGCCAACCACCTCATAAGTCTGGTGAAGTAAGTATTAAACATATCACCTATTTTCTAAGTAAATATATTTCTTAATGTGCTAATGACATGAATTTCTCACCAGAGTAACAACCCATCCAATCCACACAAAGAAATCAAACCATAGGAGTCCATCGTAAATGTAGTTGTGTTATAATGAGAAATTATACAGGGACAAAGTATTGAACACTTGAAGAAAGAGAAGAGCAAAAAGCCGTGGAAAGTTATGTCACCAGGTGAAATCTATCAGTAATTACAAAGCAATTCTACCACTTAATGAAAAATAATATCAGCTGGTTCAATTGATAGACTATAGAAAAAGTATCTCATTACCAAGGTGCCACACAAGAAATATCTCATGATAGGTAAAACCAGTGAGCAGTCTCAAGAACTTCGCAAGTTTATTGTTGCAAAAACATACTGATGGCATTAGTCACAGAAGAATTTGTTAACTATTGAAGGTTCCAGTAAACACTGTTAAGGCTATAATCCAGAAGTGGAAAGAACATAAGTTCACCATAAACTGGCCATGACCAGGTGCTCCCTGCAAGATTTCAGACAAGGAAGTAAAAAGAATTATCAGTAGAGTTGTCCAAGAGCCAAGAACCACCTGTGGAGAACTACAGAAAGACCTGGAATCAGCAAGTACAATTGTTTTAAAGAAAACAATAAGTAATGCGCTCAACCTCCATGGCCTGTATTCATGCTCACCATGCAAGACTATATTGCAGAACAAAAGCATGTTCAAGTGCGTTTCAGTTTGCTCAACAACATTTAGAAAAGCCTGTGAAATACTTGAGCAACATAGTCTGGTCAAATGAAATCAAAATTAACTCTTTGTATGCCATAATACAAACTATGTTTGGAGGCCAAAAGGTAGTCCACATCACCTCCAAAACACCATGCCAACAGTGAAGTTTGGAGGTGGGAACATCATGGTCTAGAGCTGATTTTCAGCATATGGCACTAGCAAACTTCATATGGTTGAAGGAGTGATGAATGGACAAATGTACCAAGACATTCTTGATAAAAATCTGCTGCCATTTACCAGGATGATGAAGATGAAATGAGGGAGGAAATTTCAGAGGAGAATTATTCCAAACACATGGCCAAAGAAACTCTCAATTGGTTTCAGAGAAAGAAAATAAATCTGCTAGAATGACTCAGCCAATCACCTGAGCTGAATCCAATGGAAAATTTATGGAAGGAACTAAAGCTCAGAGTTCATAAAAGGAGCCCAAGCAACGATCAGGATTTGAACAGTATTTGTGCTGAAGAATGTGCCAAAATCACACCTGAGCAATGCATGCGACTATTTTCTCCATGCAGGAGGCATCTTGAAGCTGTCGTCACCAAAAAAAAGGCTTTTCTCTGAAGTATTAAATATATTTTAGTAAGTGTGTTCAATACTTTTTTTCCTGTATCATTTCTCATTATTACACATCTCTAAATTTATGGACATCTATGGTTTGATTTCTTTGCCTGTGCAGATTGAATGGGTTGTTACCGAAATCTGGTGAGAAATTCATGGCAATAGCACCTTTAGAAATATATTTACTTAGAAAATTGTTGACATTTTCAGTACTTATTTTTTCTGCTGTATCTAAAATTTGGGTAAAAAAAATGGGGTGAGAAACTTAAGGCGGAGGAGACAAGACCTGGTCTTTTGTCCTTTCAGGATGATGTATCTCATATGATCCTTTTTTTCTTTTTTTTTTTTTCTTTTTATATAGCTAACATATTCCGCAGCACTTTACATACATCAGGAACACTGTCCCCATTGGGGCTCACAATCTAAATTCCCTATCTGTATGTCTTTGGAGTGTGGGAGGAAACTGGAGTACCCAGAGGAATCCCACGCAAACACGGAGAGAACATACAAACTCCTTGCAGATGTTGTCCTTGGTGGGATTCGAACCCAGGACCCCAGCACTGCAAGGCTGTAGTGCTAACCACTGAGCCACCGTGCCACCCTATGCCTATGAGATTATCAGTAATGAGTGTGCAGATAGTGTTATAAGCACAGATGTAGTAAAGGGAAATGCTGTGTAATACATCTAAAATATGGAAAATAAGGGTAAGGGCTTGTCCAGGTGACATTCTGTTTGTTTCATACCGAGTGTCCGCTTGAAACAAATTGCATCATGTACTGTTGTCTTCTTTATTTTGGATGAGATGACACGTTCAAGTCTGAGTGAACAAAAATCATATTCCATACGGATCATTCATATTGCACTCAATTTATACAGATATATTACCACTAGAAGGTGGCCCGATTCTAACGCATCGGGTATTCTAGAATTTACGTATTGTGTAGTTACTGTATGATTTTTGTTATATATATAGATGTTGTCTGTAGTTGCCAAGTATTTGTGTAGGGCGCTGTAAATGTTCTGGGTGTTGTCTGGGTGGGGGTGTGTGAGAGCGGTGTTGTTTGTGTGTTGCGTTGTTTGTAGAGCGCTGTGTGTCTGCAGCGTTGTGTGTGTGGCGCTGTGTGTTGCATTGTGTGTGTTGTGTTGTTTCTGGAGCGCTGTGTGTCTGCAGCTTTGTGTGTGTGTGGTGCTGTATGTGTTGCACAGTTTGTGTGGGTGTGTGTGTGTTTTGGGGGGAGGTATGTTTTGTGCAGTGTGTGTGTGTTGGAGGAGTAGTCCTGGAGGGAGAAGAGTATAATAGTAGGAATAGTCCTGGGGGAGAGAAGTATAATAGGAGGAGTAGTCCTGGGGGAGAGAAGTATAATAGGAGGAGTAGTCCTGGAGGTGAGGAGTATAATAGGAGGAGTAGTCCTGGGGGGAGAGGAGGATAATAGGAGGAGTAGTCCTGGGGGTGAGGAGTCTAATAGGAGGATAGTCCTGTTGGAGAGGAGGATAATAGGAGGAGTAGTCCTGTGGGGAGAGGAGGATAATAGGAGGAGTAGTCCTGGGGAGAGAGGAGGATAATAGGAGGAGTAGTCCTGTGGGAGAGGAGTATAATAGGAGTAGTCCTGTGGGAGAGGAGTATAATAGGAGGAGTAGTCCTGGGGGGAGAGGAGTATAATAGGAGGAGTAGTCCTGGAGGTGAGGAGTATAAAAGGAGGAGTAGTCCTGGAGGTGAGGAGTATAATAGGAGGAGTAGTCCTGGGGGGAGAGGAAGATAATAGGAGGAGTAGACCTGGAGGTGAGGAGTATAATAGGAGGAGTAGTCCTGGGGGTGAGGAGTCTAATCGAAAGAGTAGTCCTGGGGGGAGAGGAGGATAATAGGAGCAGTAGTCCTGGGGGGAGAGCAGGATAATAGGAGGAGTAGTCCTGGGGGTGAGGAGTATAATAGGAGGAGTAGTCCTGGGGGTGAGGAGTCTAATCGAAAGAGTAGTCCTGGGGGGAGAGGAGGATAATAGGAGCAGTAGTCCTGGGGGGAGAGCAGGATAATAGGAGGAGTAGTCCTGGGGGTGAGGAGTATAATAGGAGGAGTAGTCCTGGGGGGAGAGGAGGATAATAGGAGGAGTAGTCCTGGGGGGAGAGGAGGATAATAGGAGTAGTCGTCCTGGGGAGAAAGGAGGATAATAGGAGGAGTAGTCCTGGGGGGAGAGGAGTATAATAGAAGTAGTCCTGGGGGGAGAGGAGTATAATAGGAGGAGTAGTCCTGGGGGGAGAGCAGGATAATAGGAGGAGTAGTCCTGGGGAGAAAGGAGGATAATAGGAGGAGTAGTCCTGGGGGAGAGGAGGAGAGGAGGATAATAGGTGGAGTAGTCCTGGGGGGAGAGGAGTATAATAGAAGTAGTCCTGGGGGGAGAGGAGTATAATAGAAGTAGTCCTGGGGGGAGAGGAGTATAATAGGAGGAGTAGTCCTAGGAGGAGAGGAGGATAATAGGAGGAGTAGTCCTGGGGGGAGAGGAGTATAATAGGAGGAATAGTCCTGGGGGAAGAGGAGGATAATAGGAGGAGTAGTCCTGGAGGTGAGGAGTATAATAGGAGTAGTAGTCCTGGGGGGGGGGGAGAAGGATAATAGGTGGAGTAGTCCTGGGGGGAGAGGAGTATAATAGGAGGAGTATTCCTGGGGAGGGGAGAAGAATAATAGGAGGAGTAGTCCTGGGGGGAGAGGAGTATAATAGAAGGAGTAGTCCTGGGGGGAGAAGAGGATAATAGGAGGAGTAGTCCTGGGGGGAGAGGAGTCTAATAGGAGGAGTATTCCTGGGGGGGGGGAGAAGAATAATAGGAGGAGGAGTCCTGGGGGAGAGCAGGATAATAGGAGTAGTAGTCCTGGGGAGAAAGGAGGATAATAGGAGGAGTAGTCCTGGGGGGAGAGGAGGATAATAGGAGTAGTCGTCCTGGGGAGAAAGGAGGATAATAGGAGGAGTAGTCCTGGGGGGAGAGGAGTATAATAGAAGTAGTCCTGGGGGGAGAGGAGTATAATAGGAGGAGTAGTCCTGGGGGGAGAGCAGGATAATAGGAGGAGTAGTCCTGGGGAGAAAGGAGGATAATAGGAGGAGTAGTCCTGGGGGAGAGGAGGAGAGGAGGATAATAGGTGGAGTAGTCCTGGGGGGAGAGGAGTATAATAGAAGTAGTCCTGGGGGGAGAGGAGTATAATAGAAGTAGTCCTGGGGGGAGAGGAGTATAATAGGAGGAGTAGTCCTGGGAGGAGAGGAGGATAATAGGAGGAGTAGTCCTGGGGGGAGAGGAGTATAATAGGAGGAATAGTCCTGGGGGAAGAGGAGGATAATAGGAGGAGTAGTCCTGGAGGTGAGGAGTATAATAGGAGGAGTAGTCCTGGGGGGGGGGAGAAGGATAATAGGTGGAGTAGTCCTGGGGGGAGAGGAGTACAATAGGAGGAGTATTCCTGGGGAGGGGAGAAGAATAATAGGAGGAGTAGTCCTGGGGGGAGAGGAGTATAATAGAAGGAGTAGTCCTGGGGGGAGAAGAGGATAATAGGAGGAGTAGTCCTGGGGGGAGAGGAGTCTAATAGGAGGAGTATTCCTGGGGGGGGGGAGAAGAATAATAGGAGGAGGAGTCCTGGGGGAGAGCAGGATAATAGGAGTAGTAGTCCTGGGGAGAAAGGAGGATAATAGGAGGAGTAGTCCTGGGGGGGAGAGAAGGATAATAGGTGGAGTAGTCCTGGGGGGAGAGGAGTATAATATAAGTAGTCCTGGGGGGAGAAGAGTATAATAGGAGGACTAGTCCTGGGGGGAGAGCAGGATAATAGGAGGAGTAGTCCTGGGGGGAGAGCAGCATAATAGGAGGAGTAGCCCTGGGGAGAAAGGAGGATAATAGGAGGAGTAGTCCTGGGGGGAGAGGAGGATAATAGGAGGAGTAGTCCTGGGGGAGAGGAGTCTAATAGGAGGAGTAGTCCTGGGGGATGAGGAGTATAATAGGAGTGTTCCTGGGGGGAGAGGAGGATAATAGGATTAGTCGTCCTGGGGGTGAGGAGTCTAATAGGAGGAGTAGTCCTGGGGGGAGAGGAGGATAATAGGAGGAGTAGTCCTGGGGGGAGAGGAGGATAATAGGAGGAGTAGTCCTGGGGAGAGAGGAGGATAATAGGAGGAGTAGTCCTGGGGGGAGAGGAGGATAATAGGAGGAGTAGTCCTGTGGGGAGAGCAGGATAATAGGAGAATTTATCCTGGGGGGAGAGGAGTATAATAGGCGAATTAGTCCTGTGGGGAGAGCAGGATAATAGGAGGAGTAGTCCTGGGGAGAGACGAGGATAATAGGAGGAGTAGTCCTGGGGGGTGAGGAGGATAATAGGAGGAGTAGTCCTGGGGAGAGAGGAGGATAATAGAAGGAGTAGTCCTGTGGGGAGAGGAGGATAATAGGAGGAGTAGTCCTGTGGGGAGAGCAGAATAATAGGAGAAGTAGTCCTGTGGGGAGAGCAGGATAATAGAAGGAGTAGTCCTGTGGGGAGAGGAGGATAATAGGAGGAGTAGTCCTGGGGAGTGAGGAGGATAATAGGAGGAGTAGTCCTAGGGGGAGAGGAGGATAATAGGAGAATTAATCCTTGGGGGAGAGGAGTATTATAGGAGAATTAGTCCTGGGGGGAGAGGAGGATAATAGGAGGAGTATTCCTGGGGGGAGAGGAGTCTAATAGGAGAATTAGTCCTGGGGGGAGAGGAGGATAATAGGAGGAGTAGTCCTGGGGGGAGAGCAGGATAATAGGAGAATTAGTCCTGGGGAGAAAGGAGGATAAGCATGGTACACATCAGGTAAGTATTCAAAGAGACAGTGCTGGGTCACTTGTTGGTCTCCTGCTGTGCAGCACGCATCAGCGTGTGACAGCGGGAGACCAACGATGTGAATGAGCAGGGAGCCGGCATATGCTGGTAACCATGCTACACAATATTACCCGATGTGTACCATGGTTACCAGCGTACCCCACCCCCCGCACTCACGGGAGCCCACACCAGCGTACGCCGGCAACCCCAGCAATGCGAGGGTATGTGTCGGCTGGGTTGCCGGCGTACGCTGGTGTGGGCTCCCGGGGGTACAGCACTCACCTGGGAGTCGGGGCTCCGTGTCGGTTCGGGGAATGCGTGCGGGGGGCGGGGCCAGAGTGAGCGTGCAATGCGTGAGGGGGCGGGGCGTGGCCAAGTTGCCAATGCGTGCAGGGGGCCGGGGCGAGAGGCCAATCCATGGGGGGGCGGAGCCTGGGCGAGCGGCCAATCCGTGCGGGGGGCCGGAGCCAAGGCGAGCGGCCAATGAGACACTTGTCACGGTCACGACAGAATTTTGGAGCAAGTCAGACAGACAGACAGACAGAATAAGGCAATTATATATATAGAAGATTATTAACCTATGTGGTCATAGACATTTTAAATTGTTGATGTATAGATACGGAAGCCACAAGGATGTAAGATATAGTTATATGAATGACATACAGATGGAAATTGTCTGTTTATTCTGGATGAAAATCTGATTATTTTTTTTACACTAGTCTGAACCTAGCCCATTTGTCTCATTTGTATTGTGAGGTCATACATTAAATAAAGAACGGTCATTTAAATCCAGTAGTCAGCAAATGTTTTGCAGAAGAATTTTCCCATGGACCAGGTCAATAATGGACATCATTCACTGAAAATTAGCTTAATGACATGTTTTCATTACTAACAAACACCAGATGAAAGTCCGATTTTTCTGTGTGTGCGACATGTAGCAACACATGTTTAGGGAAAGGTCCTATTGACCCTTGAAAAACAGAAGAACACAGGAGGCATTGGGAGGAATTCCCTCACTTAGGAAGTAATTACAATGTGGCTGGAATTCTTCTTTACTTAAATTTATTGCGCTTAAGGTGTCAACCAAAGGAATGATAATAACAGGTAAGGTAAAATGTGTATTCCTGAAGAAAGTCACATCTCTGATGTCAAATCCTAATTAGAAAGTTAGTATTTGCATTGAAATCTGTGCCTGGAATGAATGTTCAGGAGGATGGTTAATGAAAGTGCTTGAGGAGTCTTAATTCTCTGTCAGCAATTAATAAACACAATCTTGAATATATAGTCATTACCCTTAATGTATATGGTGTATAGTCATATAGTCGCTGTATAGAAGTGTACAAATTAACCCCTCAGTATAATTTTAGGATGAACAGAGTGAGAACGCTGAGATGACACCCTAATTCTTACTGGTGACAATGGTCTTCTAGAGCAATGGTTACCTCAGAGTCATAGAGGCAGTTACCTCAATAGAGAAATGTTTGCCACCATCCCCTTTACTGTAGACTTTGACTACACAGGGGACCCTGTCTGTGGGTCTATATCATGGTGTAAAACTAACTAAATAAAAAAAAGTTAGCGTAGGGTCCCCCCATATTATGATATCCATCACAAATAAAGCATACAGCTACAGGTTGCAGCCTCCAGCTGTGAGCTTATTTTGGCTGTGTATCAAAATAAGAGGAACCACATATGACTTTTTTCATTAGTTAAATAATTTTTAAACAACGGCATGCGGTCCTCCCCCACCCAATTTTGATACCCAGCCATTATAAAGCCGATAGCTGGGAACTGGAATTCTCAGGCGGGGGAGGACCCATGGTTATTCTTACCTCCAGCCTAAAAATATCAGCATGCAGCCTCCCAGGATTGTCGCATCCATTAGCTGTGACACTCCTGGCACTTTACCCGGCTCATCCCGGTTGCCCTGATGTGGTGGCAATCTGGATAATAAGGGGTTAATAACAGCTCACAGCTGATCTTGCTGTTCCCGTATCTGCAACATCTCCCAATATAGCGCTACCAGCAAAATTGTGTCAGAGTCAGCAGAGTCCATGGCTTGCGAAAACTGTAATGCTCATGCTGGTGTTAAGCCGGCCAGCGGGAGTGGACCCATTGGAACACAGGGGGAGCCCAGCTTACTCTTTAGTAGGAGGGGATTACCTAAGCGCCTGCCACGAGGCAAATGGCAGTTATCACACCCAAGGCAGTGATCGGGACTGCAGCAGCTGACCCCCAGTTCATGAGATGGATTCAAGTACAGACACAAGTGCATGCAGGTACAGCCTGGATGGCTGAGGTAGACAGGAAAGCAGGTACAGACAGGTATGATGGGCACGGCAAGGACAGATAGGTATGGGAAGCCGGACGCAGCAATAGTTAATAGGACAGGAACATGGTACCTGACAATTAGCTAGCAGACAGTAGACTAACTAACTAAAGATGTTGCGCTGGCACATCGCCTAGTGGGAAATGGCACCCTGGCCCTTTAAGTGGAGAGCAGGTGTGCGCTGCGTGTACAGACCTCGGGAGGAGAAGGAAGCAGGAGCACATGTGGACTGCCGCGGGAGTGCAGGGGAGGACACAGCCTGGTGGTGAGTGAGTTGGCATCCCTGCTGGGGAGAGGCAGTGAAGTGCAGGGACGCCGGTACTACAGGATAATGTGTCAGGTAGATATGTGGAAAATGTTATTTAATAACTTTGTGTGACATAACTCTCTGGTTTAACCCGTTCACAACCGCGGGGTGTACGGATACGTCCTATTTTTACGTGACTTAAGGACCAGGGACATAACCGTACGTCCTAAAAATCACAAAGGCACAGGGGGCTGTGCACGCGCGATCGCGGCTGGTGACTCGGCTTACCCAATAGCCGAGTCACTGCCCCCAGAGCCAGGGACAGTGCCTGTGCCGTCTCTGGCTGGTTAACTCCCTAATTGCTGCAATCAATACTGATCACGACACTTAGGGGATTAGGAGAGGGATTGCCTTCCCTCTTACCTCTGATCTGGACTGCTGCGATGTAAGCGCAAGGACCTAAGTGTTGTCATGGTGACCCGAGGTCGTCATGACGACTTCCGGGTCACCTGGCTGCTGGGGGACTACAGAGAACGTCTGTGATCATGCCTGCTGACATAAAGGGACTTAATGAAAAATAAAAAAAAAATACTTTTTTAAAGACAGCAAAAATATTTTTAAAAAATATCAGAAAATAAAGAACATAAAAATAAAAAAAAATTCCAATAAATAGTTATATTTGTGTAAAACAAAAATTAAAGCAAACAAAAAAAGTACACATATTTGGTATTGCCGCATCCGTAACAACCGAAGCTAAAAAACTGACATTAGTTAACATCTTCAGTGAGCACCGTAAAAAACGAAATAAAAAACGTAGCAAAAACTGTCTTTTCAGCATACAGCTGACAAAAATGGGGAATAAAGTGCATTGAAAAAGGCATATAAAAATTGTACCACTGAAAACGTCATCTTGTCCCACAAAAAATAAGCCCACCGTACAGCTCTGTCAGCCAAAAATTTTAAAAGTTATAGCTCTCAGAGTACAGCAATGCAAAAACTTTTTTTTTTGCTATAAAATTATTTTTATGGTGCAAAAGCGGCAAAACAAAAACAAATATATATAAATTTAGTATCGCTGTAATCATACCGACCTGAAGAATAAAGATATTTTTTCAAAGTCACTACAAATGTGATGTGGTCCCTAAAAAAAATGGTTTTGTAAATTTTGTTGGAAAAATGAGTAATTGCCAATGAACTTTGAAGCCTTCTAACTTCCTAGCAAAAAAAACATTTTGTTTCAAAATTGCGCTGGTGTAAAGTAGACATGTGGGAAATGTTAATTAGTAACTATTTTCTGTGCCAGAACTCTGAGTAATGGGCATAAAATTTAAAAGTTTGAAAATTGCGAAATTTTGGCCAATTTTCCGAAATTTTCACAAATAAACAGAAAAAAAATTGGCCTAAATTTACAACTATCATGTAGAACAATATGTCATGAAGAAACAGTCTCAGAATCACCGGGATCCGTTGAAGCGTTCCAGAGTTATAACCTATCAAAGTGACACTTGTCAGAATCGTAAAGAATGGCCTGGTCAGAATGATATTTCAATGGCTGTTCGTGAAGGCACAAAAAAATTAATTTTAAAAATTCTAATTTTAACAAAATTTTCAATATTTTCACAAAAAAATGCAAAAAATATCGTCCTAAATTTACCACTAAATGAAATACAATATGTCTCGAAAATACATTCTGAGAAACACTGAGATCCGTTCAAGCGTTGTAGAGTTATTAGCGCAAAAGAAGTGACACATTGAAAAAATTGGTCTGGTCAGCAAGTCGAAAACAGCCTTCAGGGCAAATGGGTTAATATAAAAACCAATGTCAATTTATCTAAAAGAAGGTGAGGAAGATGACACCTCATGTAGTTCACATTTACTGAGCACAGTGGATGCTATACTCCAGATGTTCCAACAACACAGATATTGTGGCATTGTTATATTTGACAGGACGTTTTTTCTCTGACCAAACAAAATGTGACATCTGTGTCTCTTAATTTTCCAATTGCACAGGGAAAGCTTTTAGGGGTGTGAGGGGGTGATTGCTTGGACCCTATGGGTGGACTTTTTCCACCACAAACATAGAAGAGAATGCATTGCCCAAATTGGGTTTGAGCCAGGTTTCTATGAGCTGTGAATGAGGATGTTGCCCTCAGATAATTCAGGTAGACCAATTACACAAATATTATTTTGGCACAATTGGTTTCCCATGTCACCTGTTTTTTGATGGTAAAAGAGAACATGACACTTTGTGACACGCCACATTTTTCCTTTATTCTGTGGTCCATTTCTGCTGGTTGTGTGCCCTTTGCAGGTTCTTTTGGAAGCAGACATTGGTCAACATAGGCATTCTGACTGATATGCTTTTCTGCCGATCAAAATACAACAAAAAGTGATGTGTGTCTATCACTATATTTTTATAGACATCTTAGGATAGATATTCTATATAAGATCAGTGGGAGTCTAACACGCAGTACCTCACTGATCAGCTGCTCACAGTGCTATGAACAATGCATGGAGCTAGAACAAAACAATTGCTATTCAAGATCATTACACTGTGTACATCCGGTCATCTCGAAATCAGCTGACAACTGATTGGTGCAACAATCATAAGGATAAGTCATTAATTTCATGAGTCTGGAAAACCACTTTAAAGCGGGAGATATATGCTTATGGTTGCCCTTTGGTCAAGAGCCAGAGAAATTGCAGTGAAATTATGCATATTGCTGATGGATGAAATGCCATTCATAACATTGGTCTACATTTGACAAAAACATTTTCTGCTGACCTATGTATTTTTGCTCATCTTGCCCAAATGAAATGTGCGGATTCCAGATATGAACTTAAAAAATATGCATACATAAAACTGTTTTACAAAAGAGAAATCTTTGATTACACATTTTAAAATCGAATATCAGGAGTAATAAGAAGTTGTGAAGAAGCGATAGCACTTAATATACACTGACAAGCAAAAAGGTAACAATTTGAAACTACCTTCAGTTTATTGTAATCATACATGTATTTTTTATTTAGCTATTTAGCATATGATTTGTTATCTAGATTGTTGTCAGGGGTGCTTCACACACAGCGAGATCGCTGCTGAGATCGCTGCTGAGTCACGGTTTTTGTGACGCAACAGTGACCTCATTAGCGATCTCGCTGTGTGTGACACTGAGCAGCGATCTGGCCCCTGCTGTGAGATCGCTGCTCGTTACACACAGCCCTGGTTCGTTTTTTTTATTGTTGCTCTCCCGCTGTGACGCACAGATCGCTGTGTGTGACAGCGAGAGAGCGACGAAATGAAGCGAGCAGAGAGCAGGAGCCGGCGTCTGGCAGCTGCGGTAAGCTGTAACCAGGGTAAACATCGGGTAAAGTTTCACTTTTAATTACATAAGATTAAAATAGATATCCAAAAATGAAAAAACACACACATGTATACATACAAATACAGGAAAAAGTGCTGCAGTGCAGAATGGGAGTGGTCGACACCCCTACACTTCTCCCTACCTAGCCTACGGAGGTCGGCACCCTAGGTTACGCAATGGCGCCCCCGCTCACCGTCGGCTTACCCTCCTCTCCCTGCACTAAATTATAGGTGCAACTAATCTGGGAGTATAGGAGTGCTCAAAACGGGTATTTCTGCACTGCAAAGAATATCACAAAAATGCAAAAATAATAGGATGTCAGGGGTAGAACCTGTTGACATCTGGCACATATGTGAGTATGACTCTACAGGAATGAGGTATAATATCAAGACAGGCTATATCGTGCAAGATGCGTGGGAAAAAGTTCAAAAACCCCCCGAAAACAGTCTTTCAGAGGACAAAGTGCAGCAGTGTTAATGTGACAAAAAGGGAGCCTGTTAAAAGCATTCAGTGTATTAGGGATATTTATCCTTTCCTAGATATATGGGAACTTATTTTTATTTTTAAACAGCCATCCTGTATAGGTCTTTTTTGACTACGGGGTTTTCTCTGATCTTGGACCTAATGTCCTTGGTTGCTGCAGTTTATATATGTGGGCATATTGGTCCATATATACATTTATTTGATATCCCTATTGAATTGTAATTATAATATACATTCATAGGGCGTTCTATGAGATTTGGATAGTTAAGGAAAGGAGGACTGTACTTGTCACGATGCTAGAGCCCGATGGTTGTGGGCAATGTGTGCTTTCGTGATTAACAGTGGCGGACGGATGTGTGTTTTTTAACAACCTGATCAGTGGTAGTCCGACCCCCTTGAGCCTAATAGAAAACCTACTGAGTGATGCTGTGGAGCGCACGAAGCGTTCGACCACAATGTGATCTGTGGTTGACGTCACAATTATGGACTTCTGTGTTGCTATGGGGAGTGTCCAAGGCGGAGCACATAATACGGTCCACCTGAACGTCAGTCCTCTCTCCCGGCTAGTGTAAGCTATGTGGAGTGAGCTTGTGGAGCGCACGAATGCGTTCCACCATCATGTGACTGATATCTGACGTCACATTGAGGGACGCCTTTCCTGTCGCATAGTGCGTTCCACGTGAACGTCACTTCCGCTCCAACAGACGCCACTTCCGGTGACGTCGGTAAGCGCCATTTTTAAAGAACGCTCTTTCCCCACGTGCAGAGGCGGGGATTAGGACCGAGGCAGAGCGGCAGATTGTGGCCGGTTGTCTGTACCCGATTGTGGGAGCTCCTGAGGAACCCTGGCGGGACTGTATGCCAGGGGGAAACGCGTCGAGCAAGCGGTTCCCAAACTGAGCCTGCATAGAGGCTTCCAGTGATTACACTGAAGCATTGTTTTGATCTGGCGATTAGTCCAAGTCTGCGCAAAAGCTAAGTACATTAGTATATTATTGTTACATCACCTACAGTGAATTGGTCTAAGTGGAACATTTGTTCCGCGCTATCACTATTTATGTCACTATTGTTGGCGGGCTATGTCTGAGGACTACTAGTTATGTGCTGCCTGGGGAGCCATTTGTCCGCTGCCGATATATTATAGTCTGATATTGGTGGGAGCAGGCTGATGCAAGGCTTGATAGAGGCGCCTGTTCATTTTTTCGGTTGCGATCTGCCTAGCACTGTAGACATGAGTCCATTCATATGCCATTATTGAGTGGAATGTGTACAGGACAACTAGTATATGTGCATAAGGCTCCCTTTTTGTCACATTAACACTGCTGCACTTTGTCCTCTGAAAGACTGTTTTCGGGGGTTTTTTGAACTTTTTCCCAAGCATCTTGCACGACATAGCCTGTCTTGATATTATACCTCATTCCTGTAGAGTCATACTCACATATGTGCCAGATGTCAACAGGTTCTACCCCTGACATCCTATTATTTTTGCATTTTTGTGATATTCTTTGCAGTGCAGAAATACCCGTTTTGAGCACTCCTATACTCCCAGATTAGTTGCACCTATAATTTAGTGCAGGGAGAGGAGGGTAAGCCGACGGTGAGCGGGGGCGCCATTGCGTAACCTAGGGTGCCGACCTCCGCAGGCTAGGTAGGGAGAAGTGTAGGGGTGTCGACCACTCCCATTCTGCACTGCAGCACTTTTTCCTGTATTTGTATGTATACATGTGTGTGTTTTTTCATTTTGGGATATCTATTTTAATCTTATGTAATTAAAAGTGAAATTTTAAAGGGTTTTTCCACGGTTTACAGTATATGATCCCTTAATAATTATCTATGACGGTTTTTTCTTAAACATCGGGTAACCAAGGTGGTTACCCGATATTTACCTTCGTTACCAGCCTCCACCGCTCTCACGCTGCCTGTGCTGCCGGCTCCCTGCTCTCTGCACATGTAGCTGCAGTACACATCGGGTAATTAACCCGATGTGTACTGTAGCTAGGAGAGCAGGGAGCCAGCGCTAAGCAGTGTGCGTGGCTCCCTGCTCTCTGCACATGTAGTGACGTTATGATCGCTGCTGCGTCGCTGTGTTTGACAGATAAGCAGCGATCATAACAGCGACATGGTGACGTAACAGCGACGTCGTTGTCGCTGTCGCTATGTGTGAACCCAGCCTTACTGTTTGGCTCCGATAAATCTAAAGTTAAATTTTCATTATTTTGTTAAAACAATTGTTTAAAAGAAAAACTGAGGACTTCAGTTCTTTTAAACAATTTTTTTATCTCTACTGGCTAACACGGTACAAAGATATATTTTACTTGTATCATTATTTTGTTAGTATTTTGTAAATCCAACTTGGACTTTCAACACTGCCTGAATCCTTCTGGAAATGCTCTTGATCAGATTCAAGCATGTCTTGACCAAAATCTGATCCCAGGTGTCTTCTACACATTCCCATTGTTGATGCATACTGGTCGACTCACTTAGGATGTATAAAGCTTTTTCTTCAACTCACAACCAAGTGTTTGACTGGTTTGAGGTCTGGGTATTATACAGGACAATCCAGCACCTCTACTTCATTGTTATTCAACCATTTCTTCACCAATCTCGACATATGCTTTGCTTGTTGTTCTGCTAAAACACTATGAAGTCCTTTTCATATCCATAGTACTGGAGTGTACGAAGTAACTTGTCTTGTAGGATACTCACATATAGCTCAGCACTGAGACTACCATCAATCCTGGTGAAGTGTCCAACCTTTGGCTGTGAAACAAACCCATATTATCAGGCTTCCTCCAACTAACTTGACAGTTCCTTCAATTTCACCATCTTTTAGCCCTATTAGTCAATTGTTTTCGTCTCATCGCTCCAAATCACCCATTTACACTCTTTCATTGTCCACTCTTTGTACTTTTTGCAAACTCGAGCTGATGCTTCTTATGTTGATATTGAAAGCTAGACTTCTTCACCTTTTTTTGGGCCACCATTCCAAACTTGTGTAATGTGTGTCGCAAGGTGCTTGCATGGATTAATATTAATTAATATTAATTAATAATGTTACATTATTACTGTAAGAGTTTCTTAGTAAACAGTGATTTGCAGGAAAAACGCACGTGACTGGAGGAAAAGGATGTGATTTTGGATTCAGCATACCAAAATTCATAAAGATCACATTTTATCTTGTAGCTATCAAAATTGATGTAAAGCAGTGTTCTCACTCTAGATCATCGCAATGAAAATTAATAGTTCAAAGATTCCAAGAGATCTAAGAATCCAAAGAGTGATTGTAATTACTTTTGAGACTGAATTTGTAATGTACAACACAAACTTATATCTTATGAGGGGCTTAATGCAAAATTTGTGGTTGGTAGAAACATTGCTTATTTCTGGCAGCTGCGGGAAATAATTCTCAAGAGCATACTACACAAGCCATGCACCTGTATCGACTGTGTCTGATGGTAAACATGTGTTTCATGAAATGTCATTAGTTTACCCCTTCACCCCCTAGCCGGTTTTCACCTTGACAAGGCCAAATTTTACAATTCTCACCAGTGTCAATTTATGTGGCAATAACTTTGTAACGCTTCAACATATCCCAGTGATTCTGATAATCTTTTTTTTAAGACATGTTGTACTTCATGGTAGTGGTACATTTTGGTTGATATGATTTGCGTTTATGTATGAAAATGTCTAAAATTTTACAACAAATGTGAAAATTCTGCAATTGTTGACCTTTGAATTTTTATGCCATTAAACCAGAGAGTTAGATGACACAAAATTGTTAATAAATAACATTTTCCACATGTCTCCTTTACATCAGCATGATTTTTGAAACGTTATTTTTTTTTTGTTAGAAGAGTTAAAAGTTTACCAGCAATTTGTAAGTTTTCCAACAAAATTTACAAAGTCTATTTTTTTAGAGACCACCTCACATTTGAAGTAACTTCGAAAAGCCTACGTGACGGAAAATACCCAAAAGTAAAACAATTTTAAAAATTAAACCCTTCAATGTGGTAAAAACTACATTCAAAGGAATGTGGAAGGAAAAATTAAAATTGTACTTTTTCTAAGCAAAATATTGCTTTAGCCCCACATTTTACATTTTTCACAAAGGTAACAGGAGAAAATGGACCATACAATTTTTTTTTTATTTTTTGCAACTTCTGCTGTGGTGTAAAAACTACTGTTTGGATGGCCATCAGCACTCAAAAGGGAAACAGCGCCATTAGATTCATGCAAAGATGGCTGGAATAGATAGCGGATGCCATGTCACTTTTGCAGAGCCCCTGATGTGCCTAAACAGTGGAAACCCCTCACAAGTTACCCCGTTTTTGAAACTACACCCCTCAAGAAATGTACCTATATATATGGTGAGCACCTGGAATCCCCAGGTGCTTCACAGAATTTTATAATATTGAGCCGCAGGAATGAGAAAATTATTTTTTTCCATAAAAATGTTTTTTAGTCACACATTTTTTGATTTTCACAAGGGTAACATGAGAAATTGGATCATACAATCTTTTGTGCAATTTCTCCTGAGTACACTGATACTCCATATGTGGTGGGAAAAATTCTGTTTAAACTAAGAACGGAAGGTGCACCATTTCACTTTTGGAGTGCAAAATTGGCTGGAATAGATTGCAGATGCCATGTTGCGTATGCAGAGCGCTTGATGTAGAAACTCCCCACAGGGGTGTGGTGAGCACCTTGATCCCACATGTGCTTCTCAGAATTTTAGAACGTTGAGCCCAAAAATGAGAAAATACTTTTTCCCCAAAAAAATGTTTCAGCAACAATTTTTTTATTTTCACAAGGGTGACAGGAGAAAATAGATCATACAATTTGTTGTTTAATTTCACCAAGCACACCGATACACCGTATGTGGTGAAAAACTACTGTTTATGTACATGGCAGGTTTCGAAAGGCAAAAAGTGCTACTTGAATTTTGGAGCTCCATTTTGTCTGGAATAGATTGCAGACACCACAGTCACATTTGAAGAGCCCCTCACATGTAAAAACAGCAGAAACCCCCACAAGTGATCCCAGTTTGGAAACTAAACCTCTCAAGGAATTCATCTAAGGGAGCAGTGAGCATTTTTAACCCACAGCCAATTCCCGGAATTCTATAACATTGGACTGAGTAAATTAAAAAGATCGCATTTTTTAAATAAAATAAAATATTTAATCGCCGCACATTTTTAATTTTTTTAATTTTTTAATTTTCAACAAGGTTAAATGAAGAAAACAAATGGCACAATTTCTTACGCAATTTCTCCCAAGTATTCCAATATCCAATATGTGGTTGAAAACTACTTTTGCGGTACAGTGCAAGACTCAGAAGGGAAGGAGCTCCGTATTGGAGTGCATACTTTACTGGAATAGTTTGAAGATGCCATGTCAGATTGTAGAGCCCCTGACATGCCAAAAAACAGAACCCTCTCCCAAGTGGCCCTATTATACAAACCACACCCCTCAATGAATTCATCTATGGGTTCGGTGAGTTGATACTACATGTGTCTCACAGAATTTTATACCATTGGGAGATGACAGAAGAATAATTGCATTTTTACCACTAATATGTTTAGCCTCAAGTTTTTAATTTTTATAATGGCAAATAGGAAAAAATTGACCATACAGTTTGTTGAGCAATGTCTCCTGAGTGCGCCAATACCCTACATGTAATCGGAAAGCACGTTTCAGGCACAGTGGAAAGCTCAGAAGAGAACAAGCACCGTAGGGTGGTTTCAGACGTATGTGTTTCAGGTACATGTGAGATCCGTTTTTAACACGGATATCACATGTACCCATGTTATTATTTGATGTTACTCACACGTCCGTGTTTTCACACGGACTGGGTGACCTCTCATGACCCCGCACGCATACGCGCAGGCATGTCCATTTTTTGTCCGGCAGCACGGGTGTCACACGGATCACACACTATTGTGATCCGTGTGACATCAGTGTGACACATACCGGAGAAAACACGGGTCTTTTTTAAAAGATTTTCTATACGTACCTGTATCCAGCGGTGCTGTCTGCTGCCTGCCGCTCCTGACCCCCGCTCATTATACTCACTGAATATTCAGTGCCCTGTGGAGCTGGAAGCCAGATCATCACATGGGACTTCAGTGCAAGGGACCGCATCGCTGGGTGAGTATACAGCAGAGTGTGTGTGTGTGTGTGTGTGTGTGTGGGGGGGGGGGGGGTGAGAACTTGGAAGCCGGAGTATCGCGGGGACAGCATCGGGGACTTATCACAGTTCCCAATGAACTCTGATGAACCCGTGAAGCTGTAGCGTGGGTGTCGCGGTGGTGTCATCAGAGTTCATTGGGAACTCCGATGACCTCCTGGATGTCACTGTGATTGCAGAATACTCACCTGTCCCCACGGTGCTGTCCTCGTCGGTGCTGTACCCAGCGCTTCTCCGGCTTCCAGGTCCTGAGTGCGGTGAATAATTGATGAATATAATGAGCGGGGGTCAGGAGCGGGCGGCAGCAGAGCCAAAGAAAGCAGGTAAATATGACACACGTATGAACATAACCATGCATGTGGTACCTGATTAAACATGGACGTCTGAAACCGGCCTTATTGTAGCACACATTTTACTGTTATAGTTTACGGGTACAAGGGCACATTTGTTTCCACTTTTTTTTATTGTGTTCACTGAAAGGGTTAACTTGTTTGAGATTTTTATAGATTGGGTTGTTCCAGACGTGGCAATACCAAACGTGAACTTTTTTATTTTAGTTTTTACATAAATGTGTTTATTGGTATAATTTTTTTTTTGTTTTGCCATATATTTATATATATTTTTACAATTTACTTTTAATTTATTTTTTTTTTTTTTTTACTTTTTTACTTAGTCCTTCTTTGGTACATTAACTTTTACCAGTTTGATCACTGGTATAATGCATTTCCCATGCACATGCATGGCAATGCATTATAAGGGTATGTGCGCACGTTGCTTTTTACCTGCTTTTTACCTGCTTTTTTGCTGCTTTTTCTTCTGCGCTGTTTAATGCCAAAATGGATGTGTTCTTCTATTCAAGCAAAGTCTATGGGAATTTGGGTTTCTTGTTCACACTATGTTGTTCAAAATGCTGCCTTTTTGTGGCAGAACTTTGGTGAAAAACTCAGCTTTTCAAAGAAGCAACATGTCAATTGTTTTTGCCATTTGGGTTTTGCACTGCAAAGCTGAGTTTTTGACCAAAGTTCTGCCACAAAAAGGCAGCATTTTGAACAACATAGTGTGAACAAGAAACCCAAATTCCCATAGACTTTGCTTGAATAGAAGAACACATCCATTTTGGTATTAAACAGCGCAGAAGAAAAAGCAGCAAAAAAGCAGGTAAAAAGCAACGTGCGCACATACCCTTACTGTCACTGCATTATATGCATCAGTTTACCTCGTCTAAAGGGGGCTTTACACGCTGCGACATCGCTAATGCGGAGTCGTTGGGGTAACGGAATTTGTGACGCACATCCGTCCGCATTAGCGATGTTGCTGCGTGTGACACCGATGAGCGATTTTGCATCGTTGCAAAAACGTGCAAAATCGCTCATCGGTGACATGGGGGTCCATTCTCTAATATCGTTACTGCAGCAGTAACGATGTAGTTCGTCGCTCCTGCGGCAGTACACATCGCTATCTGTGACGCCGCAGGAACGAGGAACCTCTCCTTACCTGCCTCCCGGCCGCTATGAGGAAGGAAGGAGGTGGGAGGGATGTTCCAGCCACTCATCTCCGCCCCTCCGCTTCAATTGGGCGGCCGCTCAGTGACGTCGCTGTGACGCCGCACGGACGGCCCCCTTAGAAAGGAGGCGGTTTGCCGGTCACAGCGACGTCGCCGGGCAGGTAAGTATGTGTGATAGGTCTGCGCGATGTTGTGCGGCACGGGCAGCGATTTGCCCGTGTCGCACAACAGATGGGGCGGGTACCCACACTAGCGATACCGAGACCGATAACGTAGCGTGTAAAGTAGCCTTTAGACTATGCTACTGGCATGGTCTAACATGCTACTGTAGGCAGCAAACTTCTACGTCATTTTTTGACCTTGAGTTGCTATTGCAAGAATCGGAACCCCGTGTTCACATTGCAGGGTTCCCGATCGGGTGGTAGAGGCAGCGCACTTCCTCTCACAGCCTCCTAAATGCTACAATCGCTATTGATTGCAGAACTTAGAAGGTTTAACAGTTGGGGGAGGCATGGGCAACGTCCGTCGGTGACAGAGGGAGCTCGGCTATCACTTAAGCTGAGCCGATTGTGTCGTGCATGATTTGCCATGTCGTACCCATACGTCATAGGTCAGGAGCCCCTTCCAGACCATGTTATGATGTATTGGTATGTTAACGGTTTGTGAAAGGGTTAAATGATCCACACCTGCAAACTTATCTTCTCTGTAGAGATGACAAAATATAAAAGAAATTGAATTCTATTCGAAATTTTGCAAAAATTTGCATTCAGCAAATCAGTAATGAAAGGAGCTTGTGTCTAAAACGAGATCTCACAATCGCTGCAGGTTTACTATCATCATTACGTTATTCCCTATGCAAAGGATATGGGATACCATTTGATTCTGTGAATGGCCTTTTTACTGTCTAGAAACTTCCTTATGACCCTGAATTTTTTATTTTTTTTTTAAAAAAGCGACCTGATTCTAAGCACCAAGTTTCACATCTCCTTGTTTGATTTAACGTTTTTGAATTTTGCCAACTTATCTAGCCTCTAAGAAGATTTTCCTAAGGAAGTAAGGGACCAACCGGTTGCACTCAATGACCACCAATCAGTGAACATTTACCGATCACTGTCATTTACATGGGCAGGCCTCAGTAATGATCTGTAATAAATTGCTCAGTGCACATAGGCTGCCATGGTTCCCAGCAAGGCGAGTTCCGTTTGCAGAGTGATGTGCTGGTGAAAATTATGATCATTTGTGCAGCCCAAAAGATCATTTAACCCTGTGGACGAGCATTTTGCTCATTTATCGGGTAATCGGCTGCTTGTTTACACTGCTTTCAATGTAAATGAAGCTTTCTTTCTTTCTTGTGAAAATTGATTGTCTGTCGGATGTAGAAAAATACAGAGCTCAGCTATTTCCGGCAATCTTCAAAACAATGAATGGAGCAGAGGTGAGCATGCTTGACATCTGTTCCATTCATACGAGACTCTCACTAGCTATCAGACTCCAGCAATTAGTAAGTTATCCATTATTCTACTGATAGAGGAGAAGTTTCGGTTTTGGGTAAACCCTTTTAAGTAAATGACATATTTGGTGAATATTTGTTCTCAGAATCAATGGTATTTCTTAGCTCCATTTGGGATAGCTTAATTTCTTAAGAAAACAAATTCAATTAAAATAAATATTTAATTATTTTTAATCTCTGCAACATTTTTTTAATGGAAAATGTTTGGATATTTGGTCAAATAATTGTGAGTGAAATCATCATTCTGAGAATACAGTTCAGATACCCAATTTTAATTATAAGTAACATGAATAACCTAATATAGTACATGTCATCTGAACTTAAGTAGAGACAAGAGTTGTACATTTCATTATATTCTTGTAAAACCCTTTTGCATTAGTGGTTGTGCCTCTTCTGCGCTTAGCATTTGAATTTAAGTGATACTTTAAAAGAATTCATTGAACTTACTTTGTGCTCTCAATAACACATCTCAGACTTAGCCGTTTTCCCCTCATATGGATGTCATAAACGTGTATATAAAATAGAACAAGTAACATTATAAATGACATGAGTCTTGACCTTGAGGATGTCTTAAAAATCAGAGGGGATGGTGGAAATTCCCAAAAGGCCTAATTTTCACAACGGGTACTGAGCAGTAACAGATGGCATCTTTCATCAGCTGAAGACCTGATTTTATTGCTAACATGATGTTGAAGATTATATCTAACTACTGCCGTGTTTCATTTACTCTCTATAAAGGTGAATTAACACCTAGAATGTAAAGACGTCATATGAATTATTGTACCCAGCTGGAAATAAAGCACATATCCACCATAACTTTCCAGCGACTAATATTGAGCTATGGAGACTGCTCTAACCCAGGAGCATGGGCTCCCCAAGACCTCTGAAGTTGTCCTGTAGTGTCTGGCACCAAGATTTTAACAGTAGATTATTTAAGTCCTGCGAGTTGTAGCATCCATAGATTGGACTTGTTTTTCCTACACAACCTACAGCTCCATTGAATTGAAATTTGGGGGAATTCAAAGGACAAATCAACACTTTGAACTTATCATGTTTCTCAAACCATTGCATTTATTTGGATGGGGTTGGGTGCTGGGCTGTATGCATTATTTTACTGAAGAGGCCAATAGGTGTTTTTTGTGTGAAACATTTATGGAAGGTGTACAAGTCACAACAATATTCATTTGAATGGCCACAGGCCGAATGGATAAAATCCCCATATCGAGGGAATGGGTTCTCTTGATGGCCTCGTATTCGCATAATAGCTGTGGACTAATATATCACGTAGGTTGCTGGACCATTTAGCCACAATTGATGGTTTTGGGGGCAGATAATTCCTCAGAATGGGATCAGTCAATAATGTATCCCAATGTTTTTCAATCACGTATTTGAGTTCTTTCCATTGGGAGTTATATGTTGTAATAACTCTAGTGATATTAGAGGATTTTTCATTGTATCTAGATTTTAACCCAAACAAAAGATCGTCTCTCTTGGTATTCTTTGCCCTCCTATAACCCCTTCTAATGTTTCTGCGGCTATAACCTCGTTCCTCAAATCTTTGAGCAATGTCCACAGCCTGAGCCTGAAAATTCTACTCATTTGAGTATATTCGCTTGGCCCGCAAAAATTGACCCACTGGGATGCCTCTTATTGTGGATGGTAGGTGTGATGATGTGGCATGTAGTAAAGCATTGGTGGCCGTGGGCTTGTGAAACATATCTGACTAACTCGCCATTTTCCATAGAGGATACCTTTATATCGAGAAAATCCAATTGTTTCCCGAATTTGTATGTTAATCTGATATTAAATTTGTTTTTATTGAGATCAGCCATTAGCGTTTGTAATTCAATATCAGATCCTTGCCACAGAAACCAAATGTCATCTATGTAACGCATCCACTCCTGAACTCCTGCCATTGCTGGCATGTTGTCTTCCAAAAAGATTTGACGTTCCCAATACCCCAGAAACAGGTTGGCATACGAGGGGGCACAAAATGACATTTGCGGTAGTGATTGAATAGGCAGAATTACAGCTGAACGCTTGTGCTATATCGCAGGTGCAGATTCTTTCGCCACAAAAATCAATTACACAACATTTAGATAGTTGATCACATGGGAGTCATACATTAATTTGAATAGATTCCTATGTATTTTGTGCTTGATAAATTTATTAAAAGGTGTATAATCTGACAACATACCTTATGCTTTTTAAATAAGGGGCATATTAACCGTCCTTCTAAGGTGTGTTCCCTTGTCTATTTTAACATAGTTGTAATCTATTTCAATAAAGTTTTGGGTTTTATCCAAAAAAAAGCCTATTGAGTTTTCTATGTGTCATCTTTACACTCTGGGTATCTCATGATTAAAATCATGGGAAAGTGTTGAAAGTTGTTAAATTGGAGTGATGCTCTATAATTAATATTTGGACAAAATTGCTAATAAATTGATTTGGAGAACTACCTGGGCTGTATAAATGTATAATTTTTATGCAGCGCAATTTGATCCAAACTAAACATTGTACATGCATACGCAATACGTATTTCTTTGTAACAAGCAAATACTTAAAAAATTAGTTCTCAAAAATAGAAATCTGTTGGATCACTTTGAAAATGAGATCAGCATCTCAGACATTGCCTATTTCACATGAAATTGTACGTAAGAAGTACAATCACCTTTCCTTCTGCTATGCTGACAACAAAGATAAGAGTGAAAAACATTTTTTTACAAAATGTACAATGAGCATCCAGCCAGAAGTAAAATGTTACTTTATGTATCTGAAATACTGCAGTTTTTCAGAATATTCCTGAATTTCCGATTTATTCTTTTATACAGCAAAGAACCACACCAATGTTTTGAATAAATGTAAATGTATTTTAAAATTTAAGAAAAATTTCTGTGTGTGTGTGTGTGTGTGTGTGTGTGTGTGTGTGTATGATATTGGTATTTTAGCCCATTGCCATCTTTATTTTTATTGCACTTACAAAACAAATACAATCCACGGCAGTACCTGTATTGGTCTTGGTGAGCACAGTGTAATCTTCCAGGGCTAGTTTCATCTTGTACATCCTGTTCTAGTTGTATAGACATGTTTTTGCTGCAGGGGGTCCAGAAGGAGCATAGAGACTGGTGGGGGACCTGGTCTACGATAAGATATGAGCAATGGGTTTTGTGGGTAAGTGTACATTATTTTTTATTTTATGCATGCTGGACATTTAAAAAAAAAATAGGAGTGACAACTAAAGGCCGCTTTACATGCAACGACATCGCTAACAAGATATCGCTGGGGTTACTGAATTCGTGACGCACATCCGGCCTCGTTAGCGACGTCAATTCATATGACACCTGCGAGCGACCGCTAACGATCAAAAATACGTTGATCGTTGACATGTCGTTCCTTTCCCAAATATTGTTGCTCATTTTGGACGCAGGATGTTCGTCATTCCTGAGGCAGCACACATTGCTACGTGTGACACCCCGGGAACGACGAACAACAGCATTCCTGCGTCCTCCGGCAATGAGGTGGGCGTGTCGTTAATGCGGCTGGGCTCCGCCCCTCCGCTTCTATTGGTGGGCCGCTGTGTGACGTCGCTGTGACAGCACACGAACCTCCCCCTTAAAAAAGAGGTTGTTCGCCAACCACAGCGACGTCGCTAGGAAGGTAAGTATGTGTGACACGTACCGGCGATATTGTTCGCCACGGGCAGCAACTTGCCCGTGTCGCACAAACAACGGGGCGGGTGCTTTCGCTTGCGACATCGCTAGCGATGTCACTGCATGAAAAGCAGCCTTAACTCCTTTACCACCCAGCAATTTTCTGTATTTCGTTTTTGTTTTTTCCTCCCTTTCTTCTGAGAACCATAACATTTTTATTTTTCCGTCAATATAGCCACATGAGCGCTTGTGTTTTGCGGGACAGGTTCTGCCCCATATTATTCTGGAAAACAGTGTTTTTTTTATTTACAGTATTCACTATATGTTAAAACTGACTTGATGATATGATTTCCCAGCTCAGTACGAGTTCGTAGATACCAAACGTGTATAAGGTTTTTTTTAATTTAAGTGATGAAAAAAAACCCGAAAATTTGTCAAAGAAAAAGAATTGCGGTGTCATTTTCCTAGACCCATAATTTTCTCATTTTTCAGGATCTGGGGCTCAGTGAATGCTTATTTTTTGCATCTTAAGTTGATATTTTTAACTATACCATTTTGGTGTAGATGTAATTAGAGGCAATGCAAACCACATTTTATGACAATGTTGCAGCAACCAAAAAAATGTAATGCTGGCTTTTTGATTTTGTTTTCTCGTTACACCCTTTACCGATCAGATCAATTTATTGTATATTATGATAGATCGAGCATTACTAAACATGGTGATTGTTACGTGGGGACTGGCAGATTAGGATAAGGTGGTACATATCCCAATCACCAGTCGGGGCCCACCGTGCTCCCACATGGAAAAGAAGCTGCTGGCAACCCAAAGGTTAAGTGGAGAATACAGAGCTAGGTGGCTCAGAAATAATAGGAGCCTGATCCAAGCTAAATAGCACTTGCATCAGGAGACTGTGACCCCTGTTTGCGTCACAAGGTCCACACACCCAGCCCAGGAACTCTCTGTTAATGCCACAGAGGCCCTGGGGTACGCTATCCGTGTGCATAGGAGGCACACTTGTCGACAGGTGGCGCAGCAGCCGCAGCCCAGTTAACCCCACTTGGCTGCACTAACAGAACTGGACAGTAGGAGGGAAGCGCGGCGCCTGACCCTATCGTGCCCAGCCACCGGTGTTTTGATGTGTCCGGCACCGGATGCCTATCCCTACCTACTGCTTCCAGTCTATACTGACTGTTGCCGCAATGGGCTATACACATGGAGGTGTGCTCTAGCTAAGCATATGTGAAGACTGCGCACCTCCATGTTGTCTCCAGTCCCTTTGATTACCTAGTGTCCGCCCCAAACCCAGGGTGGACCACAATGGCACCTCCAGGGGCCAATTGCAAAGTGCCACATCATCAGTGACATCACCAGCGGCTTATCCGGAACCGCTACGTTACTGATGACACAATGGTAGCACCGCCAAAACACCGCCAGTCATCGTCTGACGACCAATGCTGGGATGCCAGTAATAGGGGCGGGCCTCCACGAGCCAGTCTGGAGTGGCCACGTCTTTTGGACACCTGATGGCCTCTGGCCTATCAGGGCCTGCCACCTCGGGGCACAGTCCTTCCCAGACTTAGCCTCCAATGTACTAAGTGCCTGAGCATGCTCAGTAGCCTGAACTGAGGACTAAAGGCCACTTTACACACAGGGATAAATCTTTGGCAGATCTGTGGTCGCAGTGAAATCATGGACATATTGTTTCATTTGTACACAGCCACAAATCTGGCACCGATTGTCCACAATTTTACTGCAACCACAGATCTGCCACAGATTTATCTCTGTGTGTAAAGTGGCCTTTAGCCTCAGAAATGGCACTATCAGGCTGACCATGCTCACTAGGTGATACACTGGACTTAGGCTCTGGCTGGGGTAAATTGGCACACGCATGTGAACTAGCCACCTCTCCACATTTAAACATGGAGGAGGAAGTAGCCAGCTGGACAACCCGATGCACGGCCAAAATGGCGGCCGGAACCTGGGCGTAGCAGAAACCACATCAGGCTGCTTGCGGCTACGGTGGTGCCGATTCGTAACAGTGATACCAAGTATGTGCTCTTTATTTTTTTTATTGTTAGATTTTCAATCTGGCAAAAGGGGTTAACTTGAAGTTGTTGTTTTTTTTAATTTTCTTCATATTTTTAAAAACATTTTTGTTTTTCACTTTTTATTGTTGTTACTAGTCCTGTTAGCTGCAATCTTCTAATCGCTTGTGTTGTATAATGCAGGGCACAAATGATGTCTTCCTGGGAATGCCGGTGCTCAGCCGCTGTTCATGGAAACTACATCATGACACACACAGGGATCATCAGCTGACCCCTGGCTGTCATGACAATTCATCGGCATTGGGAATGACGCTCTCTCTGCCAATGCACGTTAAATCTCTCTGTCAGAGATTGACAGCTGAATTTAACTAGTTAACAGGCACAGGTGAATTGAATCAGCCGACATGGACAAGGAATGATGCGGGCTCACTGTGCGAGCCCGTATCGAAGGGAGAGACATGACCTTGCACGTATCCGTATAGCCAAGTTCATGAAGGGGTTAAAGGCTTTGTGTAATAAGAACAGCCCCTTTTTAGTTTTAGGCCTACCCATTTGATTCTTATCACCTCCTATTGCAGGGGGAAGTTCCACACAACTATACATTTTTTTTTACAATGCAATAATGAATGCCCACCAGAGAGACATGTTTTTGAAGCAGACTTCTCAAAACTATAACTTATAAAAACCTTGTTACAAAATTCTCTTGGAAACCTACAAATCATTTCACTTTTTTTACTATCAATATTTCATTGCTAATGGGCAGACACGTCATATTCACCTACAAAGCTGCTGAGCAACAATGCATACAGTAGTGTTCAAAATAATAGCAGTCCAATATGACTAACCAGATAATTAACTGTTTTTGGTATAAATTATACTACAACAAGTCAAACAATTTCCCAATTGGTGAGGCAGATACTTAGAAAACCCCAGACTCTGAATTCATGATCTACAGGTTTTTGAGTCTGTGTATTTGAATAATTAATTGAAAGAGAGGGGTGTTCAAAATAATAGCAGTGTGGACTTAAATGAGTGTGGTCAATCATTCTGTGAAGAAACAGGTGAGAATCAGGTGTCCCTTATTTAACGGTGAAGCCAGCCCATGTTGTACATGCAATTCACCTTGAAAGCCTGAAAAATATGGGTCGTTCCAGAAATTGTTCAGAAAAACATCGTACTTTGGTTAAAAAGTTGATTGGAGAGGGTAAAATGGATAAAGAAGTGCAGACAATGATCAGCTGTTCAGCTAAAATGATCTCCAATGCTTTAAAATGGAAAGCAAAAACAGAGACGTGGAAGAAAACAGAAGACGACCATTTCAATGGATGGAAGAATAGGCAGAATGGCAAAGGATCAGCAAATGATCAGCTCCAGGATGATCAAAGACAGTTTCAAGTTACCTGTGAGTACTGTGACAGTTAGAAGACGCATGTGTGAAGCTAACCTATTATCAAGAAGTCGCCGCAAAGTCCCACTGTTAAGCCAAAGACATATGCCGAACCAGATACAATTTGCCGAAGAACACATCAACTGGCCTAAAGAGAAATGGAGAAATATTTTGTTCACTGATGAAAGTAAAATTGTTCTTTTTAGGTCCAGACAGTTTGCCAGACGACCCCCAAACTCTGAATTCAAACCACAGTGCACGCTGAAGACAGTGAAATATGGTGGTGCAAGCATCATGATATGGGCATGTTTCTCTTACTATGGTGCCGGGCCTATTTACCGCATACCAGGGATTATGCACCAGTTTGCATATATCAGAATACTTGAAGAGGTCATGTTGCAATACGCTGAAGAGGAAATGCCCTTGAAATAGGTGTCTCAGCAAGACAACGACACTAAACATACCAGTAAATGAGCAAAATTTTGGTTCTATTCCAACAAAATTGAGGCTATGGCATGGCCAGCCCAATACTTGAACCTTAATCCAATAGAACACTTGTGGGGTGACAAAAAAAATGCCGTTTCTGAGGCAAAGCCAACAAATGCAAATAAATTGTGGGATGTAGTCAAAGCATCCTGAGCTGGAATAAGAGTTGACAGTAGCCAGAAGTTGGTTGACTCTATGCAACATAGATGTGAAGCAGTTCTAAAAACAACTGTGGTTATACAACTGATTCACAATAATGCTAAATCCTAAATAAAAAGAGAACAGTTTTTGAGTATGCTAATTTTTGGAACAGCCCAATGTTAATTTTTTTTTTATTTTTTTCTGTAAAGTAGTTAAAAAATATATAAATTTTTCTTCATATTTTGATTTAGAAAACAGTGTGCAATGTTCCCAATGTATGGAAATAAAAACTATTATAAAGATTTTGGACTTATTTTGAACACAACTGTATGTGGTTGTCTAGAATTAGAAATATATGGCTACTGTCATTCAGAAGCAGTACCACCCCTAATATGGGTAGTGTTCAGTATTCACTTCAATGGAGCTGAATTATAATACCAGACACAACCAATTGTGTAAGAAAGTGGACATGTTTTCTAATCCTTCACAACCCCTTTAGGCCCGTTTCACACGTCAGTGAAAAACACAGACATTCTTCACTGACGTGCAAAACATGCACATGTCCCTCCGTGTTGCATGATTAACGGCACACGTGGGTTGTCCATGTGCAATCCGTGATACGTTATCCATGATTGCCCATGGACGCATGCTCACCTGTGCCGGTCCTGCTCCTCATGGTGCTGAACTCCTTGGCTCTGCAGTGTCCGGCCACCGCTCTCTGCAGCTACTTCCGGGTCAGCTCTGGCTGCATTCATGAATATTCATGAGCCGGCCAGGAAGCTGCAGAGAGCACGGGCTGCACAGAGCGTCGCTGGAAAGGTGAGTTGAAAATGTTTATTATTTTAAATGTCTTTAATGTTATGTTTTTCTGGTACGTGTTTCACAAAACACACCACTGCGGGGGCCGTGGGACATTAGTGATGCCAGAAAAAAACGGACATGTCTCCGTGCGGCAATCACGGACACGCGTGTACGCCGCACGGAGATACAGTCAGTGAAAAATCACTGATGTGTGCTCAGACCCATTGATTATAATGGATCTGCATATGTCCGTGATTCTGGTACGTATAAAAAAGCACAAACGTACCAGAATCACTTACATCTGAAACAGGCCTTAGGTAGACAGTAGCTATAAGAGTAGAGCAAAAATATTTGCAGGACCTTGGTCCAGTGGCTATGCTGCTAGTTTGTGGCAACTGGACCTACAAATCTCTTCCTACATACCGCCATCTCCTGCTTTTCATATTTGTGGGCCTGATGTCAGTGTGTAAGCATGACACACATGTGACACATTGAGCTGTCATGGTGATAAAATATACAAATCATTTCACTACCATGTGGTACCGTAAAGTCTTTGCGGCTATTCCAAAATTACAGAAAATAGTGACAAAAAATGCAGCTTAAGGGCTCATTCACATGACCGTTCCATTTGTCCTGGTCAGTTCCTATTTTTTTGCGGACCCACGGACAGGACCATCTTTTCAATGTCTTTTGTGTAGGATCGGATGGCACACAGAAGAACCTCCGCGTGCATCCGATCCTACAAAAAAACACATCAGATGCCGTATGTCCGCTCCGTTATTATGGAACATGCCCTATTCTGTTCCGTAATAACGGACCGTGACTCAATACAAGTCAATGGGCCCGCAAAATCCCTGGAAGCCGCACGGAAGCACTTCCGTGTGACCTCCGTCGGGTGCCCATGCAGTCTGTGCCCCGCACCAGCCCCGCGGCTTTTCACACTGCAGTGTCAGCAGCTTCTCACACTGCAGTGTTGATAGCCGTGGGGATGACGAGCGCTGCTGTCAGGAGGTTAGATGAGATCATTACTTGCTTTGACGATCTCCTGCTCTCCTGACGTCAGCGCTGTCACTGCCTTCTATGCCCGCCGCGTTCTCACATCAAGTCTCGTGGGCGGCCCGAGACTGTCACTAGCGGTGACGTCACGGGTTCCTGTGATTCTTCGCTGTGAACGCGGCGGGCATAGAAGTCAGTGACAACGCTGACGCCAGGAGAGCAGGAGATCGTCACAGCAGGTAATGATCTCACCTAACCTCCTGACAGCAGCGCTCGTCATCCCCTGCAGTGACCTGGACTGACCTATTGATGTTAGCTCAGGTCACTGCACTGCTCTCCCAAGCCAATGGGGAACATTCTGTTCTTCATGGACTGGGACAGTGACTATGGTATGGATCATCGTGGGACCCCCTTATTGGATTTGATTGGTCTTTTCAATAAATTGGTGAAAGAGGGAATGTTTTGGGGAGTGTTTTTTCAAATAAAACTTTTTTTGTTGTCCATTTTTTTTTATTACTGACTGGGTTTTTGATGTCAGGTATCTGATAGACGCGTGACATCACTAACCCCAGGGCTTGATGCCAGGTGACATTACACATCTGGCATCAACCCCATATATTACCCCGTTTGCCACCACACCAGGGCGATGGGATGAGTTGGGGCAAAGCGCCAGGATTGGCACATCCAATGGATGCGTTACTTCTGGGGTGGCTGTAGCCTGCTATTTTAGGTTGGGGAGTGTCCAATAACAGTGGACCTCCCTAGTCTGAGAATAGCAGACCACAGCTGTCCGCTTTACCTTGGCTGGTGATCCAATTTGGGGGGGACCCCATGTTTTTTGTTTTAAATTATTTATTTAATTTAAAATAACTGCGTGGGGTGCCTTCTGTTTTGGATTACCAGCCAAGGTGAAGCTGCTAGCTGTGGTCTGCAGGCTGCAGGCGTCTGCTTTACCTTAGCTGGCTACAAAAGATAGGGGGGACCCCACGTAATTTTTTTTTTAATTATTTATTTTTTGGCTAAATACAAGGCTAAGCACCCTTTAGTGCCACATGGAAGTCACAAAAAGGTGCCAGCTTAGAATATGCAGGGAGGTAGGACATTATATATGTCTTTCTCATCTATTTATCTATCTATTTATCTATCTATCCCTCTATTCACTCATTCATTTATTCATCATCCCTCTATCTCTCTGTCTCTATATCTATCTGTCTCTATATCTATCTATCCATCTCTATATCTACTCATCTATTTATCTTTCTTGCTGCTTCCGTTTTTTGCAGTCTGCAAAAAAAAACAGAAGGCACACTGATGACACACGGATGACACACGAGCCGTATATGGAACAGATGCCACACGGATGCATCCGTGAAAAAAACTGACCGTTTTTTGCGGACCGCAAAAACGGAACGGTCTTGTGAATGTAGCCTAATTCTGTTTTATTAACAAAATCTAATATGTTTTCAAAAGTCTACTTTTTTTAGGTTCAGATATTTAAAAGTTCACATATCTAATTTTCGAAAATGATTCTTGATACTCAATGTAGTAAACGATATGGCATGTCAATATTGGTGTTAAGACCTCATTTAGACATTAGTTATGTTTTCTGTCATTTCCCAACCCATTAAAGGGAATCTGTCACCAGGTTTTTGCCACCCTATCTGAGAGCAGCATACTGTAAAGACAGAGACCCTGATTCCAGCGGTGTCACTGAGCTGCTTGCTCTTATTTTGATAAGATCACGATCCAGCAGTTCTCTGAATATTGAGCTCTCAATAACCCCACTCACCCCATTGATTGGTAACTTCTTGTGTAAATGGCTAGAAAGCTGCCAATCAATGGTGTGGGTGGGGTTATTGAGAGCTCAATATTCAGAGAACTGCTGTATCTGCAGAAGATAAAACACTGCTCTTAGCAAAATGACAGCAAGCCCAGTAAGTGACACATCACTGGAATCAGGGTCTCTGACCCAACGTTATGCTGCTCTAAGATTAAGTGGCAAAAACCTGGTGACAGATTCCCTTTAAATGGGTCTGAGAAAATACACAGCACACAGATGCCATCCATGTACCGTCCATTTTTTATCAACCAGTTACTATGGGATTCTTGGAACAAACCCCTCTTGGGGTCCTTTCAATATTTTAGCATAGAAGAAAAACAGCAAATAAATGGGCAGTAAAACAAATAAAATTGACACTTAAAACTGTGAGCCCATGAAAATTGGTATGTTTTTGACTGTAAAAACAGACACTTTTGCATGAATAAGACCCGTCTATGTGCCTACAGTCTTCCTATTATTCATGGCTTTAATCATTTCTGGATTTTTATATTAGCAGAAAATATTGTAACAGAAGCAGACTGATCCAAACTGTGTTTTCCGTTCGTTGTCTCCTAGTATGTCAGGGCAAGCAGTATTGTGACGATCGTCAATCTCTAGAGCGAGCATTGACTGCATTAGCCCAGAGATGGATTCTGTCGTTAAAATGAACTATTCCTAATGGCTCACCTAAAGTCAGGCTGCACGTAATGACACACATTTACAGTGTGCAAGGTTCCTGCAAGTTCATTGCTTTTAATGTGCTTGTGCTCCCTTCACTCTGCCCGGGAGGATAATGTAATGGTTCCCATTATATTATCCTGGAGTGCGCCATGTGTGAAATCTTGTTAAATGTATCTGAGGGGATTTGCAAAATGTATATTGACTTTGTGAATGGCTTGTGCAACTGTTATGTTTCTGCAAGACATAATTGTGTAAATGAAAACACATTTGTTTGTAATAAAATGCTATAAGATTTAATGACATGGAGCAATAGCTATCATGTAAGTCACAAACGGACCTTTCTCTGTAAACCTGAGTGAATGGTGCATTTTTCAACCAGTTACCGGTATATCATTCATCAAAATGGACAATGACTGGTAATTACTCCTCATTTAGATGAAAGAACAGACCCAGTTTCTTCAGCGTTTTGGATCCGGTTTTCATAAGTGTTTGGTCTGCATGTCACTTTTTCCCATCAGTAATTTTTTTCATTGGCAAAAAAAATGCAAAGCATGTCCTATCCTTAACAATGTTAAAAACATTCAGAGCATGGATTGCAGACTGATGACATCCATGATTGTCATGTTCCATAGACTTATATTTGCAATTTTGATCCAGACAATAATCATTCATGTGTCCATGATTTTTTTTATGCTTACATAGTCATTGAAAAAACAGTGACATCAACAACTTCATAGATATGGATAGAACACTGTGTGAATCACGGATATCTGAATTAAGCCTAAAGGCCACTTTACACGCTACGACATCGCTAATGCGATGTCGTTGGGGTCACGGAATTTGTGACGCACATCCGGCTGCATTAGCGATGCCGTTGCGTGTGACACCTATGAACGATTTTGAATCGTTGCAAAAACGTTCAAAATCGCTCATCGGTGACATGGGGGTCCCTTCTCAAATATCGCTGCTGCAGCGTGTACGATGTAGTTCGTCGCTCCTGCGGCAGCACACATCGCTCCGTGTGACGCCGCAGGAACGAGGAACATCTCCTTACCTGCCGCCGCCCGCAATGCGGGAGGAAGCAGGTGGACAGGATGTTACGTCCCGCTCATCTCCGCCCCTCCGGTTTGATTGAGCAGCCGCTTAGTGACATCGCTGTGACGCCGCACGGACCGCCCCCTTAGAAAGGAGGCAGTTTGCCGGTCACAGCGACGTCGCCGAGCAGGTAAGTAGTGTGACGGATCCGGGCGATGTTGTGCGCCACAGGCAGCGATTTGCCCGTGTCGCACAACCGATGGGGGCGGGTACACACGCTAGCGATATCGATACAGATATCGCAGCGTGTAAAGTGGCCTTTAGAGGGATTGTCCACCACTCAGACAACCCCTTCTCAATCCAAATGTTTCCCCTTGTAAATTAATAACCCTTATACTCCGGTGCCGGCACTGTCTGTCCCAGGGATCGTGTGAGATTGTTACATCACAAGATACCTGTGGACAATTAGCAGCCTGATCACTTTCCACGCCTTTGTACATATCACACACATCGGGAGGAAATGAAACATCAGCAGCTGTCACTTCCTCTAGATGTAAGTTATTTGTCCAAGTGAAAAGGCCGCTGATCCCCGGAAGAGGCGGTGTCAAAACCGCTGGAACGTTGCCATCACCGGAAGTGAGTGTATTTTTATTTTGCAAGTGGGAAACCTATGGATTGAGGAGTGGTTGTTCAAGTAGAGGACAACCCCTTAAATGTGTAAATTTACTTTAATTACAATATGTCATTAGATTCATGATGTCCACACCACAGCCCAACTGTATAGTTGTAGCCAGGTATGACTTTCTCTAAACTTCTGTGGCATTTCATAGGAAAAGTAATTAGATAAGCCATCTAAGGATTATATGGAGTGACCTGACCACTCTGATGTGGCTCCCTGCAGGTTCTGTAAGCACTGCTTGCTTTTATTGACATTTCTGGACAAACTGTACCCTCTCTCAAACGCCGACGCGTTCCTGAAAAAGTCACACCCAGCTCCAATTGTGCAGCTAGGTTCTGATGCATGCAGCCCATGGTTTGAGCAGCGTGAATTGACAGACATGTTTCCCTTATTTCCTGTTTTATAAATGGATCAATGTGCCTGATATCTGAAAATCCCAGTATGTTCTATTATCATCTGTTGTATGGGTCAGACTCGACCATTAATGTCTATGGGGATCCTTATGAAATGGATGAAACACGAAAGAAATACTTTGTACTTCGGATTCATTCTTTTTTCACTGATCCAGTGTTAAGAGTCAATGGATAAATAAAAGGTCAGTGTACCTTCTTCAGTTTTTAAAATGGATGTAACAAGGAGGCAATATGGAGACACATGAGAAAAAATAAAGATCCATTTATCATGAATGTAAAACGTGACACAGCTGTGTGAATGTAGCGGAAGTTTACTTGTGGTCCCTCCCTCCATTCGCGAGCACTGAGTGTCACGATGGGACCTATTTATCTATGCTGTGTTTTTTGGCTATTCAATGCAAATTCTTCTTCTGCCCTTACACAATTTATAATGGCTAAATTCGCTGTCCAAAGTTTTCTCCAAAGATAGTATAATAATCATAATTGCAATATAACATAGATTGGAATGAAGACAAAATCAGCAAAGGGTTTAGAGGAATGAGACATCAAGATGAAATAAGCCAGACGGACATTCATATATTAAATCGCCAATATCATTAAGACTACAGAATCTTTATAAAACATGTCAGCGCCGCACCAAATATAAAGCAGAACTGTATGAATATAGGGTACAAGAAAAGAGACTTTTTGCTTTCCACCTGTAGGGATGGGGTAAATATGTAGATAGATGAAACAAGTCAAACCAGGGTCAAGATAGACATAAATGGACATCTGTTTTTTCCCAATAAGCGTGCATTCCAGGTTTTCCTATATTTCATTTTGCCACAGGCAGTGGAGATATTGTAGAGGACGAGTGAAGGAAAAGTAACTTTTTGTAAAGTCAGTGAACTTTTTCGAGAACTTGCAAGAGACAGTAAAGATGAATTTGACCTCTCCTGCTCCTTACACCAGCATTTTATATTTATATATATATAGTACAGACCAAAAGTTTGGACACATCTTCTCACCTCTAGAGCAACTGTTAGGAGGAGACTTTATGCAGCAGGCCTTCATGGTAAAATAGCTGCTAGGAAACCACTAAGGACAGGCAACAAGCAGAAGAGACTTGTTTGGCTAAAGAACACAAGGAATGGACATTAGACCACTGGAAATCTCTGCTCTGGTCTGAGGAGTTCAAATTTGAGATCTTTGAATCCAACCACCGTGTCTTTGTAGAAAAGGTGAACGGATGGACTCTACATGGCTGGTTCCCACTATAAAGCATGGAGGAGGAGGTGTGATGATGTGGGGGTGCTTTGCTGGTGACACTCTTGGGGATTTATTCAAAATCGAAGGCATACAGAACCAGCATGCCTACCACAGCATCTTGCAGCGGCGTGCTATTCCATCCGGTATGCGTTTAGTTGGACCATCATTTATTTTTCAACAGGACAATGACCCCAAACACACCTCCAGGCTGTGTAAGGGCTATTTGACTAAGAAGGAGAGTGATGGGGTGCTACGCCAGATGACCTGGTCTCCACAGTCACCAGACCTGAACCCAATCGAGATGGTTTGGGGTGAGCTGGACCGCAGAGTGAAGGCAAAAGGGCCAATCTAAGCATCTCTGAGAACTCCTTCAAGTCTGTTGGAAAACCATTTCTGGTGACTACCTCTTGAAGCTCATCAAGAGAATGCCAAAAGTGTGCAAAGTAGTAATGAAAGCAAAAGGTGTCTACTTTGAGAATATAAGACATATTTTCAGTTGTTTCACACCTTTTAAGTATGTCATTCTACATGTTTTAATTCACAGTTTTGATGCCTTCAATGTGAATCTACAATTTTCAGAGTCCTGAAAATAAAGAAAACTCTTTGATAGGGGAGGTGTGTCCAAACTTTTGGTCTGTACTGCATATCTATATATATATATATATATATATATATATATATATATACAGTGCCTACAAGTAGTATTCAACCCCCGGCAGATTTAGCAGGTTTGATAAGATGCAAATAAGTTAGAGCCTGCAAACCTCAAACAAGAGCAGGATTTATTAACAGATGCATAAATCTTACAAACCAACAAGTTATGTTGCTCAGTTAAATTTTAATAAATTTTCAACATAAAAGTGTGGGTCAATTATTATTCAACCCCTAGGTTTAATATTTTGTGGAATAACCCTTGTTTGCAATTACAGCTAATAATCGTCTTTTATAAGACCTGATCAGGCCGGCACAGGTCTCTGGAGATATCTTGGCCCACTCCTCCATGCAGATCTTCTCCAAGTTATCTAGGTTCTTTGGGTGTCTCATGTGGACTTTAATCTTGAGCTCCTTCCACAAGTTTTCAATTGGGTTAAGGTCAGGAGACTGACTAGGCCACTGCAACACCTTGATTTTTTCCCTCTTGAACCAGGCCTTGGTTTTCTTGGCTGTGTGCTTTGGGTCGTTGTCTTGTTGGAAGATGAAATGACGACCCATCTTAAGATCCTTGATGGAGGAGCGGAGGTTCTTGGCCAAAATTTCCAGGTAGGCCGTGCTATCCATCTTCCCATGGATGCGGACCAGATGGCCAGGCCCCTTGGCTGAGAAACAGCCCCACAGCATGATGCTGCCACCACCATTCTTGACTGTAGGGATGGTATTCTTGAGGTCGTATGCAGTGCCATCCAGTCTCCAAACGTCACGTGTGTGGTTGGCACCAAAGAACTCGATCTTTGTCTCATCAGACCAGAGAACCTTGAACCAGTCTGTCTCAGAGTCCTCCAAGTGATCATGAGCAAACTGTAGACGAGCCTTGACATGACGCTTTGAAAGTAAAGGTACCTTACGGGCTCGTCTGGAACGGAGACCATTGCGGTGGAGTACGTTACTTATGGTATTGACTGAAACCAATGTCCCCACTGCCATGAGATCTTCCCGGAGCTCCTTCCTTGTTGTCCTTGGGTTAGCCTTGACTCTTCGGACAAGCCTGGCCTCGGCACGGGTGGAAACTTTCAAAGGCTGTCCAGGCCGTGGAAGGCTAACAATAGTTCCATAAGCCTTCCACTTCCGGATGATGCTCCCAACAGTGGAGACAGGTAGGCCCAACTCCTTGGAAAGGGTTTTGTACCCCTTGCCAGCCTTGTGACCCTCCACGATCTTGTCTCTGATGGCCTTGGAATGCTCCTTTGTCTTTCCCATGTTGACCAAGTATGAGTGCTGTTCACAAGTTTGTCGAGGGTCTTAATTAGTCAGAAAAGGCTGGAAAAAGAGATAATTAATCCAAACATGTGAAGCTCATTGTTCCTTGTGCCTGAAATACTTCTTAATACTTTAGGGGAACCAAACAGAATTCTTGTGGTTTGAGGGGTTGAATAATAAATGACCCTCTGAATAAAGTTTTCACAATTTAAAAAAAAAAATAAAAAAAGAAATAACATTCTTTTTTGCTGCAGTGCATTTCACACTTCCAGGCTGATCTACAGTCCAAATGTCACAATGCCAAGTTAATTCCAAATGTGTAAACCTGCAGGGGGTTGAATACTACTTGTAGGCACTGTATATATATATATATATATATATATATATATATATATATATATATATATATATATATATATATATATATATATATATATATATATAAAATGTGTCTGTGTGTGTGTGTATATCTATATATATAATTGCCTTATTCTGTCTGTCTGTCTGTCTATCTGTCTGTCTATCTGTCTGTCTATCTGTCTGTCTGTCATGCTCCGAAATTGTGTCCTTACGGTGACACAAAGCTGATTGGCCGCTGGGCTCGCCATGGCCCCGCCCCCCACACGGATTGGCCTCTCGCCCCGGCTCTCACACATCACATCCACACACTCACAACATCCTGGGATATCGCTTGCTTCTACACCGGCTCCGTCAGGATCCCAGCAGCGCCACACATAACCTTGCGATGCTGGCATCTTGACGGAGGCCGTGAAAGCTGGTAACCATTATACACATCGGGTAACTAAGGTCCCTTAGTTACCCGATGTGTATCATAGTTACCAGTGTACACCGGCTCACACTCACTCTCATACACACCTAACACACACATCACATCGCATCCACACATCAAGGTCCTGCAGCGGCGGAAAATACAGACACATAACAGCACACACACACACATACACACACACACACATACACACACACAAATCAGATCACACTCACTCTCACACACACATCGCATCCACATACTCACAACATCCTGGGATATCGCTTGCTTCTCGGCGGCGATACTGTGCTGTTGTGAGCTTCCAGGACCTGCGGGAGGATCACATGGCCAGAAGCATGTGATATCCCCGGATGTTGTGAGTATAAGCGCGTATGTGCGATATCGTCAGTGTCTGTGTGTGTGAGTGTATGCGATCGGGTGTGTGTGAGTGGATGCGATCGGGTGTGTGTGAGTGGATGTGATCGGGTGTGTGTGAGTGGATGCGATCGGGTGTGTGTGAGTGGATGCGATCGGGTGTGTGAGTGTCGGCAGAGGAGCACGGCGTGCTGGAGGAGGCTGGGAGCAGAGAGGCTGATCATGGGGAAGGCTGGGAGGAGAGAGGCTGATGCTGGGGGAGGCTGGGAGGGGGAGGCTGGGACGAGGGAGGCTGATGCTGGTGGAGGCTGATGCTTGGAGAGGGTGATGCTGGGGGAGGCTGGAAGGAGAGAGGCTGATCCTGGGGAAGGCTGGGAACGGGAGGCTGATGCTGAGGGAGGCTGGAAGGAGAGAGGCTGATGCTGGGGGAGGCTGGAAGGAGAGAGGCTGATGCTGGTGGAGGCTGATGCTTGGGGAGGCTGATGCTGGGGGAGACTGGGAGCGGAAGGCTGATGCTGAGGGAGGCTGGGAGGAAGGAGGCTGGGAGGAGAGAGGCTGATCCTGGGGAAGGCTGGGAAGGGGAGGCTGATGCTGGGGGAGGCTGGAAGGAGAGAGGCTGATGCTGGTGGAGGCTGATGCATGGGGAGGCTGATGCTGGGGGAGACTGGGAGCGGAAGGCTGATGCTGAGGGAGGCTGGGAGGGGGAGGCTGGGAGGAAGGAGGCTGGGAGGAGAGAGGCTGATCCTGGGGAAGGCTGGGAAGGGGAGGCTGATGCTGAGGGAAGCTGGAAGGAGAGAGGCTGATGCTGGGGGAGGCTGGAAGGAGAGAGGCTGAGGCTGGGAGGAGAGAGGCTGATGCTGGGGAAGGCTGATGCTGAGGGAGGCTGGGAGGGGAAAGCTGATGCTGGGGAAGGCTGGGAGGACGGAGGCTGGGAGGAGAGAGGCTGATCCTGGGGAAGGCTGGGAGAGGGAGGCTGATGCTGTCGGAGGCTGATGCTGGGGGAGGCTGGAAGGAGAGAGGCTGATGCTGGTGGAGGCTGATGCTTGGGGAGGCTGGGAGAGGGAGGCTGATGCTGAGGGAGGCTGGGAGGAGGGAGGCTGGGAGAGGTAGGCTGAGAGAAGAGAGGCTGATGCACACACACACACACACACACACACACTGCACAACACACCACACACACACACACACACACACACTGGGAACCACAAACAACTGCCCTACACAGACACCCACACACACAGACAACGCTGCACACACACAACACGCAACACACAAACACCGCGGCACACACAAATATACGCACATACCGCACAACACACACATTGCACAAAACATACCTCCCCCCAAAACACACCACACACACACAAACCGCGCAACACACACACACAACGCTACAGACACACAGCGATCCACAAACAACGCAACACACGCAACACACATACAACACCGCTCTCACCCCCCGTCACACCCAGACAACACCCAGAACATGTACAGCGCCTACACAAACACTTGGTAACTACACACAACAACATCTCTATATATATATATAACAAAAATCATACATGAACTACACAATACGTAAATTCTAGAATACCCGATGCGTAGAATCGGGCCACCTTCTAGTATATATATATATATATATATATATAGAAAATGTACCTGTGTGTGTGTATATGTGTGTATATATATATATATATATATATATATATATATATATGTGTGTATGTATATATATATATATATGTATGTATATATATATATATATGTATGTATATATATATATATATATATATATATATATATATATATGTGTATGTATATATATATATATATGTATGTATATATATATATATATATATATATATATGTATATATATATATATGTATATATATAATATGGAGGGGAAAGAGTAAATATGAGTAATGACAAAATGACATACTGTAGATTTTTTATTTTCTGTATGTTCTATGAGCCTCCTCAGATTCTGTAGTTCCCAAGTTCCAAAAAGTAAACTACAATGCTATTTATTTATTATTCGCTGTTTATATAGCGCCATCATATTCATCAGTGCTTTACAGATATTATTAGCACTAAGTGTGGCAGGGACTGGAGAACCCGGGGGAAACCCACACAAACATAGGGAGAACATAAAGATTTTGTTTTTGGTGGGATTTGAACCTAGGTCACTGAAATATATGATTCCATACAAATCTACCAGAAAATAAATTGTGGCATTTTTCACCAGACTACATGTTTGCTGAGCTATTTTTATTAATATGATAAATTAAGGCTATATTCAAACATCTGTATATTCTGAACTAACTGCAGGGGCTTGAAGGCATCATAGGTATATATGAGACTGCAAAGTTCTGGTCAGGTTATACACCATGCACAGACCATGATGCATAGATTTCTGAAATCGGCTTAAGATTGAGCCAATTGATTGCGAGCTCGACAGAGCAATAACATTTCATTAGAAGGAAACTGGCAGCTGATTTGTTCTACCCAAATGACGGACATCATGAATCAGAGAACAATTCTTATATTATAAATATAAATAGCGCATTACCCTGAACGACGCTGTTGCATACACCAGAGCGCTTTTCATTAAGTGGCCATACTTCAGTCGTGAATGCTTGAGGTATGTTTGACCGAAACATCATAATTTCATACACTATCACTTTGGACCACTAATTAAACTTATTTCTGTTTTTTCACACTATTCAACAAGTTTCAGAATTCTTAATTTTATGTGTTTTAAAGGGGGGTAACCCTATCTGAGCACAAAAACGTTCTGGAGTGCCGTTTATGCATCTCACAAATCTCTGTTTTACTCTGACATGCTGCCGTGTTTCAGAAAGAGACATAGCCGAAAGCTTGGCTAGAGGTAAGACAACTAGAGATGAGCGGACCCATGAAAGCTCTGTTTGGCGGGTTCAGCCGGACTTTAGATAAAGTTCAGTTTGGATCTGGACTTGACCTGAACTGCAATGGAAGTCACTGACTTGGCAGTTCAGGTCTCCGCACACATGTACCCAGTCATAAACAGAACACTTCCAGGGGCAGGTGGGCATGGTTTTTCCATTTTCAGGTTGGTGCACACTACATCCGATCATGCTGTTGTTACCCCCCCAGTGCGAGCCACTGTAAGCGGTTCATACTGAGCCGGGCACCAAGCGTACCCAAGTACAGCGATGCTTGCTAGAGTGGACAGCATACGTAAAGCACTCAAACTCTGAACCCGAACTATGTTTTTAGTAAAGTCTTTGTTCAATACGAACACCAATCACTGAACCTTTGGTTCACTCATCTCTAATTAAGATGCCTCTTCATGTGAATGAAGGGGTTTAAAACAACCCCACAGCATTATCCCTCCAACAATTTTTATAGTTGGCACAATGCAGTTACGCTGGTTATGTTCTCCTGGCAATCACCAAACCAAGATTTGGCCATCAAATTGCCAGATAGGTTAATTTGTCACTGCACAGAACACATTTCCACTGCTCCAGCATCCATATAGCGATTTAAACTGCTTGTGTGGTTTTGTTTTTCATTTCTGAAAAATATGATAGAGATAGGATGGGTCCATCAGAACAGAGCATAGGAAAAAAAAAAGAAAGGAAAAACAATAAACATGCAATTAAATTAGTTCATCACTAAACACATTACAGCATTGTTACATAATATCAAATGTTTTTCTCTTTTTAGGACTTTCGTTGACTGAAATTTACTTAACAATGTGAATTTTCGCTGAAATCTGCAGCCTTAGATATTTTTTCGATTCTTTCTGTCAGGGGATGTGACCTTCTAAGGAGCCAGCCTTAATTGTCAGAAGCCAAATCTAGGCCATCTTAAAAGAATAGTGCAAAGCTTGTCTACAGTCAGTGTAAACACTCCATGACCTTTGCTCCTCGGTGATAGAAGAGAAGTAGTCACGTACACATATGTGAGGAAACCCCTGGAAGCATGTTACTAATGTTTCTTCTCCTCTCCTCCTAAAAACTGTAACCTATTACTGTGTGAACATTTAGAATGTACAGTATATTGTGTTTTTTTTTGTTTCAAAGTCACATGACCTACTTTACTTAATTTGATAATTAAGATTAGCTAATTAGGAATTCAGCAAACAATTTGTACAGCTCTCCATACTGATCTGGCTACAGTATAAAGGTACCATCACACTAAGCGACGCTCCAGCGATCCCACCAGCAACCTGACCTGGCAGGGATCGCTGGAGCGTCGCTACATGGGTTGCTGGTGAGCTGTCAAACAGGCAGATCTCACCAGCAACTAGCGACCAGCCCCCAGCCAGCAGCGACGCGTGGAAGCGATGCTGCGCTTGGTAACTAAGGTAAATATCGGGTAACCAACCCGATATTTACCTTGGTTACCAGCGCACACCGCTTAGCGCTGGCTCCCTGCACTCCTAGCCAGAGTACACATCGGGTTAATTACCCGATGTGTAGTCTGGCTATGTGTGCAGGGAGCAGGGAGTCGGCACTGACAGTGTGAGAGTGGAGTACGCTGGTAACGAAGGTAAATATTGGGTAACCAAGGAAAGGGCTTCTTGGTTACTTGATATTTACATTGGTTACCAGCGTCCGCAGAAGCCGGCTCCCTGCTCACTGCAAATTCAGTTGTTGCTCTCTCGCTGTCACACACAGCGATGTGTGCTTCACAGCGGGAGAGCAACAACTAAAAAATGGTCCAGGACATTCAGCAACAACCAGCGACCTCACAGCAGGGGCCAGGTTGTTGCTGGATGTCACACACAGCAACATCGCTAGCAACATCGCTGTTGCGTCACAAAAGTCGTGCCTCAGCAGCAATTTTGCTAGCGATGTTGCTTAGTGAGACGTGGCCTTAAGGCTATGTTCACACTGAGCTTTGTAAGTTATTTATTTTTAAACAAATCCATTACAGAATACTTGTGAAGAAATGTTTAAAAAATGTTACAAGGCTCTTCCTTTTCATTTTTATAGAAATACATTCAGCACTTTAGGAGTTTTTGAGCTTTTTGTATTCCTGAAAAGGCTTTGAAAAACACACAGTGGGGAAAAAAATTGCTTGTCACTTCTTTGAAGCTGATCTTGATATAATCCACTTCAAAATAAGCACTGTCAAGTATCAAATCAAAAGGCTGCAATAAAATTTACAAGAAAATATACTCTTCCAAAACCTGTTCAAAACCCCTTCAGGAAAACCAAAAAATGGCCCAAAAAAGTTTTTTACTGAAGCAGTTTCCTCTTGAAAACTCAATGTTTTTTAATATTTTAAAAACGGTGAACATGGTAACGTTAAATGGTGAACGGTAAACGTGCATTGCATTACGATTTGTATATAGATGGTCTTTCAGGCAGCAAAAATTGACAAGTTTTCTAGTAAAAGGCGTTCCAGGAAACACTCATTCTTTTGTGAGTTTTTGGAAACGCTTTTCATTTCCTGAAGCAGTTTTGATAAGTTTTTCAAGCAGTTTAAGATTTTCTTTTCTCCTGAACCTTTTTGCAGCCTCCTGATTGGATAGTGTTTAGTTTGGAATGGATTCCATGCACATTTTTTCCCACCAGGTATTATTGAAAACCTAAAACGGTAAAACAAAACATCTCAAATGGTTGAACAAATTGCCAGGTTATCATTTTACATTGAAAATGTATAGAAAGAATCTTTCAAACATTTTTTTGTTATTTATTTTTTTTTTTTAAATTTAACCCACTACAAAAAAGTCCATGTACACATACTCTGAGAGTACCATTACCATTTCGTACATTTTCGTTGTGGGATCGGCTAATTAATGTATTGTCTTGCTTTTTGGGTGTTAAGTAGACAGTGAAAATGTATACAACAGGAGGGAAAATAGGCAAACTCCATGCAAATAAGAATATATCGGGGACATTGTCTCCACCGCCCAGGTCCACGCCATGTATACAGCCATTACTTATATACTACAACTAATATATAAATACATCACTCAGTGCTGATTCACTGTTTTTTTATGGCCTCCTTGAAATCCAGTGACCAAGAGTACATCAATATAGCAAACGTATCATTGTCTCATGGACTCCGCATGCCCTTTCCATTTCTTTGCCAAACCTAAGTCAGTGCCATATTATATAACACTTTTGCTTAGGAGGGCTCACAGCAAATGCCAACATAAAACTGAGCGATATCGAAGGGAACAAGAGCCTGTTGAATGTTATGTTATGGCAAATCTCACATCAGCAGACCCAGATAAATATCTAGTCTCCCATGAGAATTTTCTGTGTTGTCTGCTAACCCGTCATCCATCTTGGTTGCTCTTTTCATTACACTCCATCTGTAGGAAACAAATACAAGGTAGTAAAGCATCCATGACAGAACTAATCTGACTCTTTGTTTTATATAAATACTAGGCTTTTCGTGTTTAGGCCCATATGCCCAGGTTTCCGCACCATGATGCCGAGTGTGAGAACAGAACATCCAAAATATAATAATGCTGCCAGCTGCAACGAGAAGGCTACAAGAGTTACGTATTAGACTAACAGTCAGGAACCAAATAAAACTGGAACTTTTCTGTAAATATGAAGAAAATTGAAAAGTGTTGAATAAAATGTAAGTTGTTTTATTCTACACATTTCAAAGTGTGTCCTCACTTCTTCATCAGGAAACCCACCAATCAATGATGAAGAAGTGAGGACACACTTCGAAACACGTAGAATAAAACCACCTACATTTTATTCAGCACTTTTGGATTTTTATTGGTTCCTGATTATCCCTTGCTTTTGAGCTTGTGGACTCTGTAGCAGATGGATTACGTGTCTAATTACTGGTTGTGTGTCGCACAACTATACAAGGTGAGCACAGTCCCTTATCACCTTTTACATGTTTTTTGGGTAAGACCCTATTGCGCTTTCTATCCTCAGCTCTTACTGACAAATATTCCTATGTCTGCCACAAAATTCTTCCATATTTCACCCAGACTGGTCCATTAGCCTCCTCGAATTGTAAAACACCTTACATAGGAAAGCTGCTTTTCTATTAGAGGAGGCTGATGAACTGGTTTGTCACTTCACCCTCCACCAACAGACATCGTATCGGCAGAAATGCTGGTCAGGTTGTGAGTCAAGCTGCACTCAGTGGCATAACAACTGTTCTATGGGCTCTGGTGCCCCTACCAGCATATTGTACAGATGGAAAATGATACTGTAATATTGTCCTCCATTCTGACTAGTGATGGGTGAGCTAAAATGCTCAGGTGCCCGTTACTTGAGCCAAGCAATTTCTAATGCTTGGGTGCTCATGACAAGTATAATAGAAGTCAATGGGAAACTTGAGCATTTTCCTGCAGACCACCCGGGAGGTCTGAAGGGGGCCTTGAAGTTGCTGACATGGAGCGAAACAGCAATGAAATGGAATGGGAATATCATGGAAAAGATGCCTGGACTCCTCTCTGACTCCCAAGTCGGTTCTGAAAACAATGTTGTTAGAGTATTACGCCCCTTTAACAGACTGATAAGAAAACGTACATAAAATGAATTTTAATGGATAAATTGTTAGGAAATATTATCCTCTGTACAACGACATGTTTCTAAGGCAAATTTAACTAGAGAGAAAAAGTGCCTGCTCCACCCCTTTGGCTATATTTACACTAAGGGTATGTGTGCACATTAAGTATTTGGTTGCAGAAGGTTCTGCTCCATTTCTGCATCTTTTGGCAGAAAAATCGCAGAGCAAAAAAAATGCACGTTTTTGACAGTTTTTTAATGCTTTTTTTGCATGCGTTTTTCATTGCTTTCAATGGTTAAAAATGCTGAGAGAATTGACATGCTGAAGATTATTTTCTGCACTAAATCTGCAAGGAAAACACTCAACATGCACAAAACTTCAGGTTTCTCATTGACTTTGCTGCCATATGGATTTGCTTGCAGTTTTGTGACTAAACTGCATTAACAAAATATAAAAAAACACTATAAAAATGCACTGTGTGCAGCCTTAGCATTCTTGCAAAAATGCAGCAGTTTCCCATTTGTCAGGCAAAATAAACAATTGTGTGCATTAACTTTATGAAATCTCATCACTTTTGCTTGGACTGTAAAATTAGCTTTTCATTTGCATCAAACTCATTAAAAACGCTGCCAAAGAAACACTGCAAATCTGCAACAACTGAACATAGCCTTAATAGCTGGCCCAACACTCACCGTATTTCCTTGTCACCTATGGCTATAGTAGATGACATAGTATAGGGCAGAGCAGAGATGTCAAACTCAAGTACACAGAAGGCCAAAACTAAAAAATTGTACAAAGTTGCGGGCCCCACATAGTACTCCAAAAAGAATAATGGGCCCCACAGTGCCTTCCAAACAGAATAATGGGCCCTACATAGCCCTCCATACAGAATAATGTGCCCCACATAGTCCTCCAAACAGAATAATGGTCCTGATATAGTCCTCTTTACAAAGTAGCCTCGCGGGCCAAAAATAAATCTGCCTGAAGGCCACATTTGGCCCACGGGCTAGAATGTGACATATGTGGAATGCGTTTTTGTTGTGCTCATGCAGCAGGCACAGGTTCACCTGCCCGACTATCTTGACCTTTGAATGCGACATCAGCAGCCTGTCCACTTCTCCGTTTCTTACCGCATGGCCGGCACATTTTAAATTAAGGAGGCAGCTAATAGCAGTATTAATAGGTATTTTTGTAAGGATCTACAGTCAGAGTGGCCTAGCCAAAATGTGAGGCACAGGTGACGTTATGGGACAAAAGGTAATGTAGGGCACGAATCCCAAACCATAGAAATATTGAGGGTTGGTGATCAAGTACTGAGGGACGGCTCTGCCATCAGGTATTGGAAATCATCAGTGTCCACAAGCATAAACGTCTGAAAATGTGGCCATTTATTGTTTTAGCTTTTAGCCTGTGGGTTGGTAGCAACAAATTAATGTTTGCACTCCAAGACCTGGGGTAGAGACAGCTGGACGCTGTGCTGGGACAATGAAGTGGACATGGTTGCTCATGGTGTTTGCGAATGTGCAAGGACAGTGTCAGGGTGAGAGGCATCCGCGCCTGAATCCTGGCCAGGTAAATGATAAGCACGAAGCACAGGGGAGGAGGCAGTGGGGTCATCTGTAAAGAATGACTGTGGACCCTGGCGTTCGGCTCACCTAATCGACCAGGAGGCATGGCAATACAGTCAACAACAAATGTATAGAAGACACTCTGATCCTAGTTTGGGTTAAATTTTGAAAACACTCTTAATTCTCGACTCACAAACTGCCAAAAGAGATGCAGACAGTGCGAGGCCCAGCCAAAATGGGCAGGAGGAATGGTATTGCAGTGAGCAATAGACATACAGAAGACATGCTGATGCCAGGTTGGGAGCAGATTTTAAAACACTCTTAATTCTTGACTCAAATAGTCAAAGGAGATGCAGACAATATGAGGTCTGGCCAAAATAGGCAATAAGGATGGCATTACAGTCAGCAATAGATGTACAGAAGACATTTTGATCCTAGTTTACAATCAATTTTCAAAAAACACTCTTAGTTATTGACTACAAAACTGCCAAAGGAGATGCAGGCACTGTGAGGCCTACCTAAAATGGGTATGAGGAATGGCAATACAGCCAACAATAGACATACAGGAAACACACTGATCCCAGTTTGGCACCCATTTTGAAAACACTTAATTTCTGACTCAAAAACTGAGCAGGGGTTATGCATTCACTAGACATATATGAGATTCTTTGAGGTAGGCCTCTAAAAATGATCTATTACCCATTCATGCACAACCTTGAAAAAGTTAATGCGAGGGTGGAATCATGACCATGTTGATATGGTGAATGAGAAGGATACAAAAAAAACCATCCTTGTTTGGGTAGGAAGCTGTTCAAGGGAATATATCATATTAAATTGAACATTTTTCAATTGACTTTAGGTCTGGCTGCTGTCATTCAGTGGGGTTGAGAATTCCGGGCTAATCCACGCTTTGTTCATTTTGATTATAGTCAGTCTGACAGCATTGTCAGTTGTCAAGCAGAAGCATTTATCGGTTATTATGCCATCAATGGCATTAAAAACTCACTCAGATAAAATGCTAGTAGTAGGGCAGGTGAGCACTTCCAAAGTATAGAGGGACAGTTCATGCCTGGTGTCCAGCTGGGATACCCAATAGTTGTACGGCATAGAGGAATCATGTATGATGGTGCTACAGTTAGCAATGTAATCCTTCACCATCTGCCTAAACATTTACCTCCATGTGTCATGAAATTGTCCCAGCACTTTAATAATGTTCCCCTGCCTCTATTGTTCCTGATGTGTGTTTCCCTCCTCTCTACTCCTTGTTTGTGCAAAGTTCTATGATCTCTGCCACTAGCGTTGTCAAATGGAAATTTTTTTGAACAATTCTTCAACTATTGCCTTTTGGTATTGCACTATTTTAGTAGCCCTCTCGACCACAGGAATGAGAGATGTAAAGTTCTCCTTGCAGCAAAGGTCAAGAAGGGTGCATAACCAGTAATCTGCATTGCCCAAAATGCTTATAACGCGAAGCTCCCTGAAAAAGCAACGGGACATAAAGTCTGCCATGTGTGCCAGATTCCCAACAGGCAAGACTTCCAGGTCCCTACCAGCAGGATGACTATACATCTCCTCCTCCTTTTTTTGTCTATAATATATGGATTTCACTAATAAAAATTATAACCAAAAGTGGGCAACCTCTTTAAGTCTGTAACTGGTGAACGCCACCTATTTAAATATATTACAAAGTCAATTACCCATGAGGGTAGAACACTGCTTGTGGCAGAATTCAGTTATATTTATAGAGAAATTGAGGAATGCCAAATGTAGGTATCAATCTGCACGTTTGGAAGTAAAAATTGTTTCTAGTTATTTTCAAGTATCTTTACTGAATTTATGACACCTATTAGTTGTCTTCTTTTGTGCCAGAAATGTGCTTAAATTTTGGAACGTTTTAACGCATTGTGTTGCATATTAAAACACGTCTTTTCAGATAAGCCAGATCCTTCTGATAATCCAGGTCCTTCTGTTATAATCTACACGCATTTTCACGAGGCCATGACCCATATTTGGGTAAGACATAGGGTCTAAAACACCTCATAAATTTGATGCTGCTCATGAAAGACTGTTTTTGACGCAGATTATGCCTAAAAGTGAATATGTCACCAGGTTTTTCTTACCTCGTCTGAGAGCAGCATAATGTAGGAAAAGAGATCCTGATACCATTGATGTATCACTTAGATTTCTAAAAGCAGTGGTTCAGACACAATCAAAGTTCTCAGATGGCCGAATGATACGGCCAACAGCAACAGCATCGCAATGCTCCTACTTGCCAGTGGCTGTCTTGACCCAACTGTGACAGCTGCTTCCAAATAAATGCTGTCACTCTTGCATCAGAAGAGCCACTACCAAGTCTGAACATTGCGGTGCTATCGTCGTCCCTGTTATATGGCCGTCTGCCTGCACCCTTAGATTTATCATGTAGCAGAGCTCAGAAAGCTAACCCTGCACACACCACAGCTTTCTGTGTACATTGCCTGTTAACTGAACTGCTTATTGGAGGGGGTGTGGTTGGACAACTTGGCACAAGGAACGCAGCTAGTCACAGCAGTGATAATATCCTAGTGATAAATCCTTTCCTAGAAGTAAACAGCAGACAACTTAATAAATGACACATTGCTGCAATTTGTGTTTCAGCCCCTATCTCATGCGGTCTTCAGATTACATAGCAAAAACCTGCTGACAGATTCCCTTTAATTGTGGAGCGTGTAGCTTCATAAAAATGCCCCTATGTGGTTTCTTAGTTTGTATTGTGAGGGCATGTACTTCTGTAAGAATTCAGGTTAGAAAATACTCAAAGCTGTCAAAAGACATGATTTGACCATTCTTCTAGCATCTTCCCCTTAGAAGAGACCACAAATTAAAGAAGTTGTCCAGTTACCAAAACTGATTTTTTTTTTTCTGAAAAATCTTGCTAATATGTGCCCCTCAACACATCTATTATGTGTTTTCAGCAAAATTACCTTTTATTGTGCACCAGCAGCACATGCTCATTGCTGGCTCCAGCTCTGATGGGGTTAATCTCTCCTCTGACTTCCTGTGTTCAGTTCCTACAAGTCCCAGAATTCTTTGTGGCTCTAGGGCGGTGTCTAGCTTATCTAACACACCCATTGTGTCTAATACACCCACTCTGCTCTCCGACCAAACCCTCCTCCCTGTGGATGCACTGAGAGCAATCACACAGAGACAGCAGCAGCGCTATACAGCCAGGGGAAGAAAGTGGGTGTGCGCTTATATACAGTGTGCGCGCGCGTATATACAGTGTGTGTGTATGTGTGCGCGTATATACAGTGTGTGCGTGTATATACAGTGTGTGTGTATATACAGTGTGTGTGTGTGTGTGTATATACAGTGTGTGTGTGTGTATGTGTGTGTGTATGTCATACTCACCTGTCTGCAGGGTCCCGGTGCCATGCCCGCTCCCAGCCCCTGTCTCGGTACCGCCGCTTCGGCTGTGTGCAGTCTCCCCGGGGCACGTACGAAGCTTGCAGGACCTGGCGGTGGATCACCTGATGCAGTCACCTGACGCATCAGCTGATCGATTTTCGCGGTGTCGCCGGCTTTTTCGCGCCCGGCCGGCTATCAGCTGATCCTGCCTTCAGGGGACTTCATCAGCTGATTACCGGCAGCTCCTGCAGTGAAGGGCCAGGATCAGACTCCGCTGCAGGAGCTGCCGGTAATCAGCACATAAGTGAGTATGTATTTATTTATTTATTTATTTTTTCTACTGATGCATCAGCTGATTGTATAATCGGCTTTTATACAATCAGCTGATGTGTCATGTGATTCACGTAGTTTAACCTGACACATCATCTGATCGCTTTGCCTTCCAGCAAACCGATCAGATGATATTGGATCCGGATTGGACGGCGCGGGACCCTAACCCAGGATTACTGCGGAGGGGGGTTTATTTCAATAAAGATGGAGTCACTAATTGTGTTGTGTTTTGTTTCTAATAAAAATATTTTTCTGTGTGTTGTGTTTTTTTTTTATCATTACTAGAAATTCATGGTGGCCATGTCTAATATTGGCGTGACACCATGAATTTCAGGCTTAGGGCTAGCTGATAATATACAGCTAGCCCTAACTCCATTATTACCCAGTTAGCCACCCGGCATCAGGGCAGCTGGAAGAGTTGGATACAGCGCCAGAAGATGGCGCTTTTATGAAAGCGCCATTTTCTGGGATGGCTGCGGACTGCAATTCGCAGTGGGGGTGCCCAGAAAGCTTGGGCACCCTTCACTGTGGATTCCAATCCCCAGCTGCCTAGTTGTACCCGGCTGGACACCAAAATTAGGCGAAGCTCACGTCATTTTTTTTTTAAAATTATTTCATGAAATTCATGAAATAATTAAAAAAAAGGGCTTCTCTATATTTTTGGTTCCCAGCCGGGTACAAACAGGCAGCTGGGGGTTGGGGGCAGCCCGTACCTGCCTGCTGTACCAGGCTAGCATACAAAAATATGGCGAAGCCCATGTCATTTTTTTTTCTTTTTGGGTAAAAAACTGCATACAGTCCTCGATGGAGGATGCTGAGCCTTGTAGTTCTGCAGCTTCTGTCTGCTCTCCTGCATACACTAGTGAATGGAGGATGCTGAGCCTTGTAGTTCTGCAGCTGCTGTCTGCTCTCCTGCATACACTAGTGAATGGAGGATGCTGAGCATTGTAGTTTTGCAGCTGCTGTCTGCTCTCCTGCGCATACAATGAACATTTTGAATTAGGAAATGACATCAGACCTTTTTTTTTTTTTTCATCAACAATCTTTAATGGCATTGTGCACTGATTAAAAACGCAGTGAGCAAAAACGCAGCAAAAAACGCACCGAATCGCGGCAAAAACGTGACATGCATCACCGCAGGTGACAGAGCAGAGCAAGTTGGTGACATGCTCTGCTCTGACACATAGTGTGCTGCATGTCACTGTATCCACTCTGGGACTTGTTGTGCAGGTGACCGGATGATACATGTCACTAACTTGCTCCACTCTGACTTCTGCTGCATTTTTCCAACTGTATACACTCTCACCTGAACAAGTCTCAGAGTGGAGACAGTTAGTCAGAGTGGAGACAGTTATTGACATGTATCATCCGGTCACCTGCACAACAAGTCCCACAGTGGAGACAGATAGTGACATGCAGCATCCGGTCACCTGCACAACAAGTCCCAGAGTGGAGACAGATAGTGACATGCAGCACACTATGTGTCAGAGCAGAGCATGTCACTGTCTCCACTCTGGGACTTGTTGTGCAGGTGACCGGATGCTACATGTCACTAACTGTCTCCACTCTGGGACTTGTTGTGCAGGTGACCGGATGCTACATGTCACTAACTGTCTCCACTCTGACTAACTGTCTCCACTCTGGGACTTGTTGTGCAGTTGACCAGATGCTACATGTCACTGTCTCCACTCTGGGACTTGTTGTGCAGGTGACCGGATGCTACATGTCACTGTCTCCACTCTGGGACTTGTTGTGCAGGTGACAGAGTGGAGCAGATTGGTTCCATGCAGCGTCCGGTCACTTGTGCTGCTGGGAGGAGCAGATGATCACACTGCCGACACCGCCCGCTCTCCTGACAGCTCAGCACAGCGGGCGGGTGGATAGTGTGATCACATACTTGCGTGACAGGGGGGATTTCAGTGGAGGAAACCCCCCTGTACTCCACACTGGAGCCCGTACCTCCCACAGCTGACGGAGGGTAAGAGCGCGCTCTGCCTTCACCGCTCCACACTGGCGTCCTCCGGCTCCTCCCCTCGATGCTGGGCTGTGACGTGCGGTAGTCACCGCCCACAGCCCAGTCAATCAGTGTGAGTGGCGCCGGCATCCTCTGACGTACCCGTCTAGTTTGAGAGCCCGGAAATGCCGGGACGTCAGAGGATGCCGGCGGCCACAGCTCCAGGGGGTCATGTGACAGGCACTGAGCGTGCAGGATAGCGCCGCTCAGTGCCAGAACTGGAAACAGAAGCCAATGGAGAAGATGCATACAATGGTAAGTGACAATCATTGGGGGAAAAAAAAAAATGGGTGAACCACCCCTTTAAGTAAAGAAACCTATGAGGAGCCTATGAAGACAAATGAACGACTGCTAAAAATTCCACAAAAAAAGCTGATTTGTTTCCTAAAGCAGTTTCCACTTTAAAACTCGAGTTTAAAAGGTGTTGTATGCACTTACACTGAGGATATTTTGAAACATAGAGGGGTTATTTTTTTATAGATCTTAAAACCCATGCATTTTTTATGAGTTTTTGAGATGTGATGCGTTTTTGAAAGTTTTTCCCATGCAGTGTTTTGAGTGGATTTCACAAGGAATCCGCATCAAGAATTGACGTGTCAAACGTGAACATCAATGTGGATTTTCTATTGATATGAATAGGAAGTATATTTATTGAGTATTTAATGTGGATTTTAGCTATAAAATTCTCTGAAAAAAATAACCAATTTGGTCTTTTAAAAGTGAGTAAACTTTTTTTGGCGAGGGAAAGCGGGAGGGGGTGTGAGTTCCACAGAAAATATTGGTATGTTTCTCCAATAAATTGACCTTATCTTGAGCTTTTTGTGGAACCTACATGACAAGAATAGTTTGACTTGTGGACTTACTAGAATATTAGATATTACATCTAGCTTTCAGTATTTACTTTGATGAATATATTTAGTGTATATTGTGGTTTGAGCTCCCACCAAACGAATCTATAGTATATCATGGACTGAATAAACGCTAAAGAGTGTCGTATTCAATGATTGGATTGCGTCAACGATGGTTTCTATAAAAGGTCTGGCAAGAAATCCTATACGGCAAGGTATGCTGAACAATTTTTTCGCTACGTGTGGTGAAGATTTACCGTTTATATGTTGAACACAAGATGTGAACAGAACCTCACTGTGACAACTGGACCCAATTGTCGAAAATGGCTTAATCAGTCAACATGTAACATATGTAGAAATACTAGACAGTATAAATTGTAATAAAACAAATCACAGACACATTGTAGTAAAATAAAACTATGTAGCACAAGGTAATAACCAGATTGATTCAGAATCATGTGCTTCCTATTTAGTGTCCTACATATTTATGGGGATGTTACTACAGGATTACCATAAAATGTGGCAATATCCTTTAATGTTCCGTTGTAAGAGTCAGACATGAAGCAGGGTTGCAAAAGAAAGAAAAGTATTAACAGCTGCCTGGGCCCAATGGTACAGGCTTGCGAATTCACATGTACTGTATTTGTTCTGCTCTGTAGATGAGAAATCATTTTTATTATGAAGTGACAGCAGCAATAAATTCACAGACCTAAAATTTTTCATTTTGAAAATTATGCATTATACACAATCAATTATTTCCTGCCTGCTGTTGGATATGCACACATGTGCAAGCAGGACTGCAAGAGTTGCACGGTAAGTCACAATGTTTCATCACTGCCAACCCAATATAGATTTAGGCATCTAAGCATTTATCTCATTGTACTTGGTCATGCTGTTGACTAGAGATAAATGAACATGAAGTTCGGGTTTGAACATAGACTACAAAAAAACCAGGGTTTGGGTTGTAAGTTTCAGTGAGTTACAAGTGCAAACCACTCAAGCGAGCAGCACTATGCTTGGGTATGAGTGATGCTTAGCCCAGTGTGAGCCACTTACAGTCTTTGAATTGCTCTCACTGGGGGTAAAATCAGTGTGATCAAATATAGTGTGCGCACACAAAAAAAATTGAAAACCCTACCCACCCCCCCTCAGAAGTGGCTGGCTGCATGTGGGAGAATACACAAACTACATAATTACTGACTTCCATTGAGGTTCTGGTAAAGTCTGGGTTACAAACCGAACTTTATCTAAAGTCCGACTGTACCCTCCGAACGAAACTTCCAAAGGTTCACTCATCTCTATTGTTGACACACCTCCCCGGCAAATGGCTGATTTTGCCAGGGCAAGATGTAGCAAGCTAAGCAGAGGAAATTTGTTAATACAAGGTGACTATTGGTGTCTTTGAAGAATACAGAAGAGGTTTTAATTAAAATATTCCACTGTGTGCCATTATGTTTACATGTCAGGTTTTATTTGGGTATTTTATGTGCTTCTGAAAAGTACCGAAGCTTTACTAGAACACAAAAAGGTTTCTTTAAAGAATGGTTTGTAGTAGTAGTGAAAGAATGGGTTTGGTTCGTAGGACCCTGGTCTAGAGACCATGTCTGTGAACTGACTCCTACCTGCTGGAATCGGGGCTTCTCCTGATTTGTAGCCTTAGCATGTCATTATTGTAGCATGGCACACGTTTTACATTGTGCCAGACTTACTAGTCAAAAGAGGCATGGATTCTGGCAGGTAGGAGGTGGTTCGTAGGACTTAGGGCCAGTGGCTACATATCACTTACATTACCACTGGACCAAGGTACTGGGAATCAATTCACGCATCTCTAGTTTGTAGAACTTAAGCCTTTGTATACATGAGATACAGCATGTACATTTTGCCATGGTTCTTCTCATGAAGATGCACAGGGAAAATGTTTTTCTAAACCCCCAAGATCAGAGTTAATTTAAATGGACCTTCAATATAGCATCCAATGTATGTGAAATTGACTGAAGGGTAGAAACAAATCTTGATGGATTGACTGGTCCACTCTTTTTGGGAAGGTTGATGTAACACTTTTTTCTTATGGCATTTACATGTACTTCGGCAAGCTTTATACTGTAATGCATCTTTTATCATCAGTTACCTTTTTGTAACACAAAAAAGCCTAAAATACATATATTAGAGGCTCACCATGTGTTCTTGGAGAGAAAGGGGGCTGGTGTCGGAAGGTTGCATTCTCACTGGTACTATTTGGTATAAGCCTATGCTCTCCTATGGAGCTGCATTGTTGGCAAACAAGAGGGACAAGAGTAATATAAAAGGTGTTGAACAGGCCTTGTTTTCCTGAATGACAAACTCCAACACTGTAGTAGGGGACCAGTTTGATCTTTAATGTAGTCTCCCATCATCTATGTATGCCTCGGATGCAGAGAGCTTTAACATGTTAAAGGAGCTAAAGATAAGGGACTTGTTAAGCATGTGAAGAAGGAGGTCAGGACAGAAAAAGACACAATGGCAGTCTGTATTCTAAAGTTGCCAATTGTTGTCAATGTGAAGCACTGTACAGCTCCATTCTGAGTTTCTATGTAAGACCCTATGGTTAATTGTAACACATTGATTTATTTGACTGTTTGTTTTTCTCTAATACGGATCGAAAACAATAATGCCCAAATAGATTTAAATGGACCATCCCAGTATTTTGCATTTTCTTCTGTTTTTTCTTATTTTTTTGGGATACAAAAATAGTGTCCTGTGACCAGAGCCTTGGCTTTCACTGAATAACTCCCTATACAGAATATGTTAAGTAAGCACAGGACAAGATTTTTCCCTGCCTATTTCTTTGAATCTCATGATTGAATTTTATCTTGTTAATCTCCTATACTACTACATGTATTTATCTTGCAGGAAAAGTACAAGTGATCTGATTGTATTAACGATTCTATTATTCAGGCTCACAGAGTCCACGCTGCATGTTAACGATTCAATTACAAAATCAATTGTGGTTGAATTTCCCCGGCTAAGAGACAAAACAGACACTACATTGCTGGAGTGATGTCAGAATATATTTAGGTTAGCCAAGCAAGAGCCGTGGTCAAGGAAAGCCCAGATGAAGTTAAACTTCTGGTCGACCTGAATATTAAAAATCCATTTTAATTATTTGGCTTTGCTGTTCTCTCACATTAACACAGATGTTCATAGATATGTTGTGTTGCTTAACAACCGGACGATACTACGCTATAGTCCACAAGCCCGTGCTGTAAACTTATTTGTATCTATGGACTGTGGGGCTGATACGTCAAAGTGTTTTCACCAGATTTCTAGTGTAAAACGCTTTAAAAAGACATAAAATTTTGCGCAATGCGAACTAAAATTCTGTAACTTCCGGTGTTTTCACACCAGCCCCAGACAACGCTGCCAAAATCATTAAAACAAAAAAAGCTTAGTTATTTTTAATTTTCAGGATCTGCTTATTTAGATACTAATGAGAAAGATTTTACCGTCGTAATAGTATCACTAATGGCTCTTACCTGTCTTACCTGTAGTAAAATATTTACCAGTTGGCATCTAATTCTCTTCCCAGCGCCGCTCCAATATCTCTCCACCATCTTTTGATGACAACTGTGACTGACCAGAAGTTGGAGCTAATAGCCATTAGCTGTCAATGTAAATCTATTGGAGCCTCATTCCGGATTTCATAGACTTATGTTGAGAAGTGACTTCTGGAATGATGCAGCAGGTCACAACTAGCAGAGGGTTGCCAGAGTGGTGCCAAGAACTGAAGATGTTGATTCATATTGAATTGATGATGCCGTGCAACTTTGTAATTCACTTTTTTTCTCTATCTCGTTCCATTTTCGAGATAAAAATGCTAACTCCGTTGTTTTCCACCAGGTGGCTTTATAGGTGGTGTCATTGCGTAGCGCATGGCTACTTTACTATACCTAGACACCACTTCTATGCCTATAGCTGCCGCCGTTCTCAAGTTAATGGCAGTGGACAGGATATGGGTGGACACACTGTATATGTATGAGCTGACGTCATATACTGCTATCGAGATAGTCATTCATCGGGATCTGGTCACATGAGATGATATAGGCTCGGGCTTTGTGACTCCTCATGGATCATATTACACATGATGTATTTTTACATTGATTATCACACCTATTCTGTATCACATGGAGCACAAACACTTTTAAATTATATTCCGCAACTGAAGAAAACAAAAGCAGATGGCCATTAGATTATTAGACTCATTTCAAATTCTGTCCTGTATTCTTATAGCAAAGCCTGATGTGTAATTGTGTTTTTGGTGATTCATCTGTATACCACCCTGGGTTATGTTACATTATAGCAGCATCTGGTTTCAGCATGTAGAGCGGTTACTGAATTGTGATTGACATCTGCACGCCCCAACTAAAGCCTCCAATGCAGCTGTAGCATCATGTCCTGTACAGACATAAGCTTCCTCTGAACCCTAAGTCAGGCTGAGCCCTCACAGACAAGACATACTTCCCATTAGTAAAGATATTGTTGTCTACTAATAATTTACCCGTATCACTTTTTTCTTTTACCAACAAATGTCCTGTCTTAAAAAGACACAAGCCAGTCACCTCTGTACACCGGTATCACACAGGAATGCTTGCAATGCTACACCACCTCCTTGTGTCACTAACAGCAGGTGGTGTGGCCTCCGATCATCACATATTCTGTTCTAAAAAGTGAGTTTAAGGAGCAAATTATGTCACTCACTCTTGCTAGACTTTGGCCAATTTCCATTAAGTTCTACTATTTTCCTCTTCTTTTCCAATTTTAACTAGAAAATGGCTCTGAGACTAAACATTTCATACTTTCTGCCTCATTTGTCAAATTCACATATGCTATTTAGGCCCCTGACATATGCCCATGATCACATACCTTTTCAATCCACGCGACTCATTTTAACTTCAGTTCTCAGAAACTGGACAATAGTTTTATTTAGGACCATGAAGCGTTTGCACAGTGGTTTATTTTTATACTTTAATGATATACATATTTCTGTTTGTGTAAATGTGACATGTAATTCATAGCATGCGTATCTAGAAACTAAAGAAACTGGGAATTTCTTTTTTTTTTTTTAACTATTTGGCATGGTATTAATGGTATCAACTGGTTATGATCTGGAGTTTGCTTGTTTGAAGGTCTTATTGCAAATGTCATGTATTGCATACCTTACATCAGAGGTGGGGAACCTTTTTACTGCTGGGGGCCATTTGTAATTTCCTACTAACCTATGGGGGCCGCACAAAATTATCAACTTGAAAACTACCCTGTTATATTTGGTCAAACGATTAATTAACTCACCCCTACTGTGGTGGCAGGAGCTGCTTCTCTTTGGTGTGGCTGTGATGTTCGGTGATATTGATCATCTTGTTTCTCACAGCTGCTTTTCCAGGTTTGTTTCGTTATGGAGATGCTGGGGGCATATACATTACAGGAGACGCTGGGGCGCAAAAATTACAGGAGACACTGGGAGTACACATCACAGGAGGGGCTGGGGCATATACGTCACAGGAGGGGCTGGGGCATATAATTCACAGGAGGGGCTGGGGCATATACGTCACAGGAGGGGCTGGGGCATATACATCACAGGAGGAGCTGGGGCATATACGTCACAGGAGGGGCTGGGATGTATACATCATAGGAGGGGCTGGGGCGTATACATCACTAGGGGGGCATGGACAGCCCTGGCGGTGGCACAGACATGACTGGGGACAAGGACAACACTAGATGGCAGCACGGACTGCACTAGGTGGCAGCACGGACTGCACTGGGAGGCAGCACGGACTTCACTGAGAGGCAGCACGGACAGCACTAGGTGGCATCACTAGGGAGACAGACTGGACCAGAGGAGCATAGACATCACCAGGTGTGCACGGACTGGCAGGCATAGACAGTAGTGGCGAATACAAAGCACTGGGGGGTACAGAGTACTGAGGGGTGGCACACAGCACTGGGGAGCACGGACAGCATAAGGGGGGCACGGACAGCACTGACCGTGGCATGGATAGCACTGGTGACAGCATAGACAGCATTAGGTGGTAAAGGCAGCACTGGGGGAGTATAGACATCACCCAGGGGGTACAGACAGCACTAGGGGGGAACGGACAGCAGTGGGGGATTACACGGCACTGAAGGGGTACACAGCACTGAGGGTACCCACAGTACTAGTGGGGTACACACTGTACTAGGGAGTACACAGCACTTGGGGGTTCACAGCACTGGGGGTACACACTGTACTAGGGGGTACAGAGCACTGGGGGATACACACAGTACTGGGGGTACACACAGCATTACGAGATACAAAGTGTACTAGGGGGTACACAGCACTGGAAGGTACACAGCACTGCGGAGTACACACAGCATTAGGGGGTACACAGCACTGGGGGTACACACAGAACAAGGGGGTACACAGCACTGAGTGGGGGGACAGCGATGGGTTGAGCACTCACAGTACTGGGTGGGGGAGGAGTCACAGACACAGCACAGCAGAGGTCCGGGAGGCTGGTAAATCTGCTGCAGCTTTTCTGTGACATTATCACAGCGTGCTGCTTACCTCACCCAGCAGAGCACACTAGCACAGGCCGGGGTTAAGCCTAGAATGTATGGGCTGCAGTCAGGATCTGGATAGTGCCCATACATTCTAGCATCTACCCTCAAGTCATCAGGCAGTGGAATTTAAAGGGCCAGCAGCCGGGAAAAGCGCAGTGGTCCTCGGGAATGTGCCCGGGGGCCGCATAACAAGAAGCCACGGGCCACATACGGCCCGCGGGCCGGAGGTTCCCCACCTCTGCCTTACATCTATTACAAATGTATCACTTGGTTTCATGCTTGTAGACTTTGATAGGTATGGATTATGTGCCTGTCCAAGAAATCCAGTCCTGTGTATATTATTAAAGGAATCCCTGGTAAAGAGCTTACAATGTTTATCAGTGCACTAAAGCCCCTTCAGTCAGCTGATCACGCATCAAAGCCCCTCTGATATGATCGTGGTATCCCATGGTTAGATCGTAAGTCTTGGAAAAAGGAACCTTTAATTTATGTTTGGCTTTAATGGAGTTTGCCGTTCCTGTCAAATTTATGGCTTATCCTTTCTATAGGTCATTAATATCAGATTGTACCAACACTTGACACCTGAAATTGTGCAGCTAGATATAAACAGTATTGGGAGTGAAACTGCACAGCTTCATCATACTGTTTTGTGGCTGCTGGTGGATATGGCCAATAAGATCTGTCATAGAGTGAAATTATAATCCGTAAGGCTCTCTCTAATCTCTAGAGAGGGACATATCCACCCCTGGCACTTAATATATTAAGGTAATTTTAACAGAGTAAGAGGGAGATTGATCTAACACCTCAATGTCCATTGCAGTGGCCAGGTAATTACCACCTGGTACCATCTGGGACCTCCAGGGGCAAAGATATCCTGTAAGTTGGTAGATCTTATAGACTTCTGAAGGGCCGAACACATCTCACAAACATCCATCACAGATATGTGGGTGTAACTTTGATTTATTAAAAAACAGAAATTGTGTTTAATACTTTGTCAGTCCTTAGAAACTACAGCCTGCAGTGGGTTCTGTCCATTTTTCCTAAGGAAAGAGGCAGCAGATGAAAAGCTGCCCAGGCCAAAAAAACTAATGCACTAGCAGGATGCAGCAAGACCTCCAATAGATGGAGGCATCATATATATGAGGTATTGGTTAGTATTATGGCCAGAATACGGAAGCCCACAATCCACATCACAGATCCTCATTCTTGTGGGTCCCTACACTAATATAAAACAGCAAAAAGAGGAAAATACTACCAACCGATACCTCATATATATTTGATATATATTTTTTGCACATAACATTAAAGATAGGATGCAGACAGGCCTCTTTTTGTAAGGCATTGCATATTGGAGACTGTGTATGGAGTATGGTGTGCATATGTAGTACTGGGCAGCCCGCCTGATCAAGAAGTATGGGCATAACTAATAGGCTGCTACCAGATACTGTGCACCTATATGTGTGAACGGTGCCCTATGCAAGCCATAAGTGTGCAATTTTATCATCAAGCAATCGCCCCCCTCCATTTCTTGGACGTTTGTGAGTGATTATTCCTTTTGCACCTGTGATTCCTCCATCTAGTGGAGGTCTAGCTGCATCCTGCTAGTGCATTAGTTTTTTTGCCTGGGCAGCTTTTCATCTGCTGCCTCTTTTCTGTGACTATTTACTTAATCTTTGTCTGATTTCTCCTCTTTTTGCCATTTTTCATAAGGAGCACCTCCCTTTTCTACTTTCTGAGCCATTCCAATGTCATTAGGTTTAGTACTTTTCTTTGGTTTATCTCTTTTATTTTATGTAATTTGTATATGATGTTTTTTGTTCCCCTTTGCAACATCTTTTGGATATTTTTATAAATATATCAAATTTAATAGCTTTGTTCCTCTTGCTCTATAGAAGGCATCCCCAAAGCCACATGCTATCTGTAATGAGTGTACAATCGGCATATAAAACAATTGGTGATGGCAGCTATTAGTAGTTTTTTTTGTTATTGTGGAGTTGGCAAAGACTGTACCAATGTAAATATATAAGCTTTAATCAGTTATAAATGTAAAAATATGACCTTTAATCAGTTGTATATATATATATAATAAACTGTCAGTTCCCCAAATATCAATCTAGTAGTGGAAACAGCAGTGTTCTCATCCATTAATTGTCATCCAATTGCATAATTGTCCTGAAGATTAGGGGCAGCACAGAGTGCTGTTGGTGACAAATTGGTGGGGTATCTCTGTGACCTCCCCCCTCGCGCACACCTGCGACAACCTACTTACGAATTGTGTCCTATGTGTACTATCTACAATAGAAGCTATGAAGCTGCCTTAAAGATTGTGTTCTTGCAATGGATCTGGCTGCAGACATCCGAACCTTTGCAGCAGACAACCATGTTGCACATGGCCACTCTGAGTTTGTCAGAGCAAAGACTCCCCTATCTAGACCTATCTTCAGTGGTCTATCGAGAGCCATCCTAAGTAAAATACTGTATGACATATCTGTGCTCCAATCGAAATGAACAGCGCCTCTAATTTAGTTCTACACATTTGTGGACTTGAAGTTCCATCGCCATAGACTACACTGTTAGTTCTCTTGAATAAGTTCTTTGCTGGTTTATTCATATCTTCAAATATGAATTTATTTTTACATGATATATCAAGGTGATAGCAAATTGTGAAGGTGGAAGAAGCTAGAAGTTTAATCCCCTTTTAAAGTAGAAGGCCAGAGTTACATATCTTCTGACTTGGACATCAAAATCCACTTTTTCTAACAGTATCTTCTGTGTAGGAAGTTTCTGGGTTATAGAAAGTTTTAGTGATATTCCATGGTCTCCCTGCTGTAGTGTTCTCTTTTGGGTTAAAAAGTTTTTCTGTAAAACCTGATCTATAAATTATGATGTGATGTTGGCACAATGTAAAAGCGCAACAGCCACCATCACTCATTTCAGTTTTACAATGTTCTTTATATGACCTGTTATTCCCTCTCCTTTAGCTGTACCCTTTTTGTTGCCTCTTGTCTTATTTGTCATTATTTTTTAGTTTATTTTACAAGACATGTTTTTAATGCATTATTAAAGATTTCCAACAACAGGAGGGGTCACAGCTCCACAGTACATAATCCAGAGTACAAGTATTTTGGCAGGCTTACTGAGTACATGTTGAACGTAATAATGTTTGCAGGGGAGCTCCTTGGGTGTGACGATCACTGCCAAAGCCTCCTCAGTAAGAAGACTGAGCTCAGATATAACTATATGTTTTACTGCGTTCACAATATACATATTGTTTGTTTACATGAAGACATCTCAAGCCATGACCGTTTATATAGATGATACATATTGCAGATACAAGCTGTAGGTAATTGATAACCAACAAATGCAAATGTGGTGAAAAGTTAATAACTGAGTGTCCAGTGCAAGTCTGTTCATAGTTTAAAAAGAAATTTGGAAATTCCCCAACAATTTATTTATTTTCCTTACTTATATAGTACTGACATATTCCGCAGAGCTTTACAGACATTGGAACTCACAATCTAAATTCCCTATCAGTATGTCTTTGGAGTGTGGGAGGAAACCGGAGAACCCAGAGGAAACCAATACAAACACGGGGAGAACATACAAACTTCTTCTATATGTTGTCCTCGGGGAATTCAAACCCAGGACCTCAGTGCTGTAAAACAGCAGTGCCAACCACTGAGTCACCGTGCTGCTAATGTGTCCCCCAATGAAGATCCAGACATTTCTCACAGCAAGCTCCCTAGAGAAGCAATTGGATGTGATGACAGTTTACCAATCATATTATTTTTGTAGGTGAGTGTCTGGTCCCTTTAAGGTACCGTCACACTAAGCAACATCGCTGCTGAGGCACAACTTGCTAGCGATGTTGCTATGTGTGACATCCAGCAACAACCTGGCCCCTGCTGTGAGGTCATTGGTTGTTGCTGAATGTCCTGGACCATTTTTTAGTTGTTGCTCTCCCGCTGTGAAGCACACATCGCTGTGTGTGACAGCGACAGAGCAACAACTAAATGTGCAGTGAGCAGGGAGCCGGCTTCTGCGGACGCTGGTAACCAATGTAAATATCGGGTAACCAAGAAGCCCTTTCCTTGGTTACCCGATATTTACCTTCGTTACCAGCATCCGCCGCCCTCAGCTGTCAGTGCCGGCTCCCTGCACACGTAGCTGGAGTACACATCGGGTAATTAACCCGATGTGTACTGTGGCTAGGAGTGCAGGGAACAGGGAGCTGGCACTGGCAGTGTGAGAGCGGCGGACGCTGGTAACGAAGGTAAATATTGGGTAACCAAGGGAAGGACTTCTTGGTTACCTGATGTTTACCGTGGTTACCAGCATCCGCAGAAGTCGGCTCCCTGCTGCCTGCACACGTAGCAGAGTATACATCGGGTAATTAACCCGATGTGTACTGTGGCTAGGTGTGTAGGGAGCCAGCGCTAAGCGGGGGGCGCTGGTAATCAAGGTAAATATCGGGTTGGTTACCCGATATTTACCTTAGTTACCAAGCGCAGCATGCTTCCACGTGTAGCGACACTCCAGCGATCCCTGCCAGGTCAGGTTGCTGGTGGGATCGCTGGAGCGTCGCTTAGTGTGACATCTCACTAGCGACCTCCTAGCAACTTACCAGCGATGCCTATCAGGTTGTGTCGTTGTTGGGATCGCTGGTAAGTTGTTTAGTGTGACTGGGCCTTTAGTTTACTTGTATTTTATGGGCCACGGTTAAGATTAGGGATCAGATCTTGATTTTATGTGTTCAATTTTGTCCTCTTCACCTGCTCTTTCTCCTTGACAATTAGCAGATTTGTGAGATAAGGGTGCTAAACTTTTAAATGAATGTTTTCTCAACCAGCAATGTCTAATTCTTTTGACGTTGGCATAAGGACCAGTTGTACATGGCAGATTTCTAATGACATTTAAGTTATTAGGACATTGACAAGAGCTAAACATTATAAAATCGGATGAATTGATCTGTAATCTGGATACTACTTGTAATTCTTCTATTGAAGAGGATATCGAGGAGATGGCAATTAAAAAACAAACACTCAAATAAAAGAAGTAATAATCACCCTACCAAGCCCTGACATTGTTGGATAACCATTTTTTGTGCTTCTTCCTCCATCTTGACAAACATGACAGCTGCAGCTAATCACTGACTATGTTGTATTTATCACTGTTGCGACCAGTGATTGGGTGCAGCAGACACATGTTCATCCAGACAAAACCGAAAGCACAGAGATCAGCTTTTTACTTTCTGCTTTGATTAGACAGACATGTGACCATCTTAGCCCAAAGCTGGCTGTAACAGTGACCTGTTGGCCACCACGCAGGTTAGTGATTTCCTGCAGTGGTTGCATGTTCATCCAGACAGAGCAGAAAGTTTGTAGACTAGTGATGAGCGAGTATGCTTGTTACTACTCGGTACTCGCATGAGTATCACTGTACTCGGCTACTCGGCGGGTACCGAGTAATTTCGCGATACTCGTGCTGTATTCGTGGTCTTCATCCCTGCATGTTGGCGCTCTTTTGAGAGCCAGCCCTCATGCAGAGATTGGCTGGCAGACCACTGCAATGCCACAGCCCTGTTAGTTGTGGAATTGCAGTGATTGGCCGGCCTGCACAGCGTGACCGAGCCTTTATACCGGCGGGTGCGCTGTGCTCTGCACACAGCCATCTCATATTCCCTGCTTTCCACGCCCACAGGCGCCTATGATTGGTTGCAGTGAGACACGCCCCAACGCTGAGTGACAGGTGTCTCACTGCACCCAATCACAGCAGCCGGTGGGCATGTCTATACTGTGCAGTAAAATAAATAAATAATTTAAAAAAACGGCGTGCGGCCCCCCCAATTTTAATACCAGCCAGATAAAGCCATACAGCTGAAGGCTGGTATTCTCAGGATGGGGAGCTCCACGTTATGGGGAGCCCCCCAGCCTAACAATATCAGTCAGCAGCCGCCCAGAATTGCCGCATACATTAGATGCGACAGTTCTGGGACTGTACCCGGCTCTTCCCGATTTACCCTAGTGCGTTGGCAAATCGGGGTAATAAGGAGTTAATGGCAGCCCATAGCTGCCACTAAATCCTAGATTAATCATGTCAGGCGTCTCCCCGAGATTCCTTCCATGATTAATCTGTAAATTACAGTTAAAAAACACACACACCCGAAAAAATCATTTATTAGAAATAAAAAACAATAAAAAAGTCCCTCATCACCAATTTATTAACCCCGACAAACCCTCCATGTCCGGCGTACTCCACAGTCCTCCAGCGTCGCTTCCAGCTCTGCTACATTCAGGTGACAGGAGCTGCAGAATACACCGCCGCTTCTGTCAGCTTCACACAGCAACTGAGGTGAGTAGCGCGATCAGCTGCTGTCAGTCAGGTAACTCACAGCCACCGCTGGATCCAGCGGTGCCGCGATTAACCTCAGTGACAGCAGCTGATCACGCTACTCACCTCAGTTGCTGCATGGAGCTGACCGGAGCGGTGGTGAGTAGCGCGATCAGCTGAGCTGTCACTGAGGTTACCCGCGGCCACCGCTGCATCCGCCGCTGGATCCAGGTAACCTCAGTGACAGCTCAGCTGATCGCTATACTCACCTCAGTTGCTGCATGGAGCTGACCGGAGCGGCGGTGAGTAGCGCGATCAGCTGAGCTGACACTGAGGTTATCCGCGGCCACCGCTGCATCCAGGTAACCTCAGTGACAGCTCAGCTGATCGCTATACTCACCTCAGTTGCTGTGTGAAGCTGACAGGAGCGGCGGTGTATTCTGCAGCTCCTGTCACCTTCATGCAGCAGAGCTGGATGCGACGCTGGAGGTCCGTGGATTACACCGGACATGGAGGGTTTGTCGGGGTTAATAAATTGGTGATGAGGGACTTTGTTAGTGTTTTTTATTTCTAATAAAGGATTTTTCGTGTGTGTGTGTTTTTTAACTGTAATTTACAGATTAATCATGGAAGGAATCTCGGGGAGACGCCTGACATGATTAATCTAGGATTTAGTGGCAGCTATGGGCTGCCATTAACTCCTTATTACCCCGATTTGCCAACGCACTAGGGTAAATCGGGAAGAGCCGTGTACTGTCCCAGAACTGTCGCATCTAATGTATGCGGCAATTCTGGGCGGCTGCTGGCTGATATTGTTAGGCTGGGGGGCTCCCCATAACGTGGAGCTCCCCATCCTGAGAATACCAGCCTTCAGCCGTATGGCTTTATCTGGCTGGTATTAAAATTGGGGGGACCGCACGCCGTTTTTTTAAATTATTTAATTATTTATTTCACTGCACAGTATACACACACACACTGGCTGCTGTGTTTGGGTGCAGTGAGATACCTGTCACTCAGCGTGGGGGCGTGTCTCACTGCAACCAATCATAGGCGCAGGAAAGCAGGGAATACGAGATTGTTTAATGAGCGGCCAGCTTTTTAAAAAGAGGAAAAGCCGCCGGAGTTTAGTGAACAGCTGTGCAGCACCGCGGCAGTGATCGGGGAACGGTAAGTAAGAGAGAGGGGGGAGAATGACCGACAGACTGTGAGAGGGGGACAGACAAGACAGAGAGAGAACGACAGAGCGAGACTGACCGACGGGAGATAGAATGAAAAAAAAAATGACCGACATCGCTAGTAAAAAGCACAAAACGTGCGTTTTGGACATCGGAGTGCCACACAATGTTTTACGTAAAATCTTTCATGTATTGATCTCAAAAAGTAACATACACCAGCTCTATCTCACTATTGGGTATGTGCCCTTAACATTTCCGCCATGAAAATTCATTTTGGTGTCATTTTGGAAGGTTTTCTGGTGAGTCCGTAAAAATGGCGTAAAACTCGGACAAAATTGTTCACAGCTGTGATTTTTGAGTGATAAATGCTTCAAGGGGTCTTCCCCATGCTGTTGCCATGTCATTTGAGCACTCTTCTGAGACTTTTGTGACATTTTTAGGGTTTCTACATGCTACCGGGGGTCATTTCATAAAAATACTCGGGTCTCCCATAGGATAACATTGGGCTCGGTGCTCGGGCCGAGTACACGAGTATCTTGGGATGCTCGGCCCAAGCCTCGAGCACCCGAGCTTTTTAGTACTCGCTCATCACTATTGTAGACCAATCTAGGAGACCGGAAGCGTCTACACGAGTTGGTAAAAGGTGTGTATATTACTAACTTTATTATTTTCACCATTTTTATTCATTTTTGAAAAGCATATTGTATATTTCTGCCTCTGAGTCCATTAAAAGTCTCTGTACATTTGATTCTGCAAGTGGCGACCATGTGAACGGGGTCTTAGAGCAGCAATAATGAATATATTAGGACATTTACAACATTGCAGACAAGTTGTTAATTACAGGAGCATAAACTCCTTTTCTTACCCTGGAGGGGTACTGTGCCTATTGTGTCTCTACATCTGTATTTAGAGCCTGCTCTCCTAAATAATAATTGCCATGACATCAATATCGGTGCTTCTCATGTCTTTTCAGGTGGTGTCTTGTAATTAAAGATAATTCTTCTTTAAGGGCTGTAATTTACTCTGCAGATTCAGGCTACATGTAACATAAAGCAGAAAAATGCCAAACTCATTTCCCTAGAAATAATATATTCCACAGATTTGTATGGGGAGATCTTTGTGCTGTGGGCACGGTGAGGGTCTGCCTAGCTATAAAATATGTAAAAGATGATTGTAATTATTGACAGCATCATTTTAATATCGTCATTGCTTGTGTGCGCATTCAATGGTCCCTAACAGACCCCCCCCCATTTTGAAATATGGGGACCCAATGGGTTTTCATGGCAGCTGGGGCCCTGCTGAATCTCTTCATAACTGCCATTTTGGTTTTTCTGAGAAGCTTAGCCTCAGGCTAATTTTCATTATTCACTGTAATATTGCAGTATATAGTATGAGCAATCAAACATTCCCAGGTTCTGATCCCCTAAAGGGCACTTTACACACAGTGACATCGCTAGCGATGTCGCTTGTGAAAGCACCCGACCCCGTCGGTTGTGCGTCACGGGCTAATTGCTGCCCGTGGCGCACAACATCGCTAACAGCCATTACACGTACTTACCTTCCTAGCGATGTCGCTGTTGCCGGCGAACCGCCTCCTTTCTAAGGGGGCGGTCCGTGCGGCGTCACTAAGCGGCCGCCCAATTGAAGCGGAGGGCCAGAGATGAGCGGCCGTAACATCCCGCCCACCTCCTTCCTTCCTCATTGCTGGAGGACGCAGGTAAGGTGATGTTCCTCGTTCCTGCGGTGTCACACATAGCGATGTGTGCTGCCGCAGGAACGACGAACAACATCGTCCCTGCAGCAGCAACGATATTTGTGATTAGAACGACGTGTCAACGATCAACGATATGGTGAGTATTTTTGATCGTTAATGCTCGTTCCTGCGTTTCACACGCAACGACGTCGCTAATGAGGTCGGATGTGCGTCAAGAATTCCGTGACCCCCAACGACATCTTGTTAGTGATGTCGTTGCGTGTAAAGTGGCCTTAAAAGGACCAAACAAAAATAAAGTAAAAAATATATACAGTACAGACCAAACGTTTGGACACACCTTCTCATTCAAAGATTTTTCTTTATTTTCATGACTCTGAAAATTGTAAGTTCACATTGAAGGCATCAAAACTATGAATTAATGGATGTGGAATGAAATACTTACAAAAAATTGTGAAACAACTGAAAATATGTCATATATTCTAGGTTCTTGAAAGTAGCCACCTTTTGCTTTGATTACTGCTTTGCACACTCTTGGCATTCTCTTGATGAGCTTCAAGAGGTAGTCACCAGAAATGGTCTTCCAACAATCTTGAAGGAGTTCCCAGAGGTGCTTAGCACTTGTTGGCCCTTTTGCCTTCACTCTGCGGTCCAGCTCACCCCCAAACCATCTTGATTGGGTTCAGGTCTGGTGACTGTGGAGGCCAGCACTCTCCTTCTTAGTCAAATAGCCCTTACACAGCCTGTAAGTGTGTTTGGGGTCATTGTCCTGTTGAAAAATAAATTATGGTCCAACTAAACGCAAACCGGATCCCGTAGCATGCCGCTGCAAGATGCTGTGGTAGCCATGCTGGTTCAGTATGCCTTCAATTTTGAATAAATCCCGAACAGTGTCACCAGCAAAGTACCCCCACACCATCACACCACCTCCTCCTCCATGGTTCACGGTGGGAACCAGGCATATAGAGTCCATCCGTGCACCTTTTCTGCGTCGCACAAAGACACTGTCATTAGATCCAAAGATCTCAAATTTGGACTCATCAGACTAAAGCACAGATTTCCACTGGCCTAATGTCCATTCCTTGTGTTCCTTTAGCCCAAACAAGTCTCTTCTGCTTGTTGCCTGACCTTAGCAGTAGTTTCCTAGCAGCTATTTTACCATGAAGGCCTGCTGCACCAAGTCTCCTCTTAACAGTTGTTCTAGAGATGTGTCTGCTGCTAGAACTCTGTGTGGTATTGACCTGGTCTCTAATCTGAGCTGCTGTTAACCTGCGATTTCTGAGGCTGCTGACTCGGATAAACTTATCCTCCGCAGCAGAGGTGACTCTTGGTCTTCCTTTCCTGGGGAAGTCCTCATGTGAGCCAGTTTCTTTGTAGCGTTTGATGGTTTTTGCCACTGCACTTGGGGACACTTTCAAAGTTTTCCCAATTTTTCTAACTGACTGACCTTCATTTCTTAAAGTAATGATGGCCACTCATTTTTCTTTACTTAGAATTTGTATCATGGTAAGAAAAAAGCAGCTAACAGTCTATTCAGTAATACTGTCAGCTGTGTATCCACCAGACTTCTGCACAAGACAACTGATGTCCCAACCCCATTTATAAGGCAAGAAATCCCACGTATTAAACCTAACAGGGCACACCTGTGTAGTGAAAACCATTTTCGGTGACTACCTCTTGAAGCTCATCAAGAGAATGCCAAGAGTGCACAAAGCAGTAATCAAAGCAAAAGGTGGCTACTTTGAAGAACCTAGAATATAAGACATACTTTCAGTTGTTTCACACTTTAGTGTTAAGTATTTCATTCCACATGTGTTAATTCATAGTTTTGATGCCTTCTATGTGAGTCTACAATTTTCAGAGTCATGGAAATAAAGAAAAATCTTTGAATGAGAAGGTGTGTCCAAACTTTTGGTCTGTACTGTATATTAACCCCTTCAGCCCCCAGCCTGTTTTCACCTTAAAGACCCGGCCATTTTTTGCAATTTTGACCAGTGTCACTTTGACAGGTTATAACTCTGGAACACTTCAACGGATCCTGGCGATTCTGAGATTGTTTTTTCGTGACATATTGTACTTCATGTCAGTGGTAAATTTAGGCCGATATGTTTTGCGTTTATTTGTGAAAATTTCGGAAATTTGGCGAAAATTTTGAAAATTGTGCAATTTTCAAAATTTTAAATTTTATGCCCATAAATCTGAGAGATATGTCACACAAAAAAGTTACTAAATAACATTTCCCACATGTCTACTTTACACCAGCGCAATTTTTGAAAAAAAAAAATTTCCGTTAGGAAGTTAGAAGGGTTCAAAGTTCATCACCAATTTCTCATTTTTCCAACAAAATTTACAAAAAAAAATTGTTTAGGTACCACATCACATTTGGAGTGATTTGAGAAACCTAGGCGACAGAAAATACCCAAAAGTGACCCAATTCTAAAATCTGCACCCCTCACTCTGCTCAAAACCACATCCAAGAAGTTTATTAACCCTTTAGGAGCTTCACAGCAACCAAAGCAATGTAGACGAAAAAATGAAAATTTTACTTTTTTAACACAAAAATGTTACTTTAGCCATAAAAATTAGTATTTTCACAAGGGTATCAGGAAAAATGCATCATAAAATGTATCGTGCATTTTTTCCTGAGTGCGCAGATACCCCATATGTGGTGGTAATCAAATGTTTGGGCACACAGCAGGACTCGGAAGGCAAGGAGCTCCATTTGAATTTTTGAGTGCAAAATTAGCTGCACTCATTAGCGGACACCATGTCGGGTTTGAAGACTCCCTGAGGTGCCTAAACAATGGAGCTCCCCCACAAATGACCCCATTTTGGAAACTAGAGCCCTCAAATATTTTTTCTAGATGTTTGATGTGCACTTTGAACCCCTGGGGGCTTCACAGAAGTTTATAACGTTGAGCCGTGAAAAGAAAAAAAAATTTTTTTACCACAAAACTGTTGCTTCAACCAGGTAGCTTTTTTTATCACAAGGGTATCAGGAAAAAATGCACCATAAAATGTATTGTGCATTTTCTCCTGAGTACGCAGATACCCCATATGTGGTGGAAATCAAATGTTTGGGCGCACGGCAGGACTCGGAAGGCAAGGAGCGCCATTTCACAGCAAAATTGGTTGGAATTATTAGCGGACGCCATGTTTCATTTGGAGACCCCCCTGAAGTGCCTAAACAATGGAGCTCCCCCACAATTGACCCCATTTTGGAAGCTAGACCCCTCATGGAATTTATCTAGCTGTTTAGTGAGCACTTTGAACCCCTGGAGGCTTAACAAACGTTTGTAATGTTCAGCCGTGAAAATATTTTATTCTTTTTTTACCACAAAATTGTTTTTTCAAACAGGTAGCTTTTTTTTCCACAAGGGTATCAGGAAAAAATGCACCATAAAATGTATTGTGCAATTTCTCCTGAGTACACAGGTACCTCATATGTGGTGGAAATCAATTGTTTGGGCGTACGGTGGGGCTCAGAAGAGAAGGAGCGCCATTTCACAGTAAAATTGATTGGAATTATTAGCAGACGCCATGTTTCATTTGGAGACCCCCTGAGGTGCCTAAACAATGGAGCTCCCCCACATGTGATCCCATTTTGGAAACTAGACCCCCCCCCATACAAAAAAAATTAGTTTGGCGAAATAAAAAATACAGACATCAGTAAAAAAAAAAAAAAAAAAAAGAGCGCCTGCCACTAAGACCAGTGCCAAACGTGAGAGCAATGCACGAGTCTCGCATCGCATCATCCACTGCAGTCTGGAAGCGAGCAACTGCGCTGGATAATGCGATGCGAGAGGGCGGGGCGGCAGATGAGAAAGGGCGCAGCGGATGGAAGATGGGAAAGGGCCCAGCGGGTGGAGGAGCGGCAGAGGATGGGAAAGGGCGCAGCGGATGGATGATGGGAAATGGCGCAGCGGATGGATGGGAAATGGCGCAGCGGATGGATGGGAAATGGCGCAGCGGATGGAGGAGCGGCAGAGGATGGGGGGGAAGGCGAGATGGGGATACCTACCTTACAGGATGGATCTAGGCAGCAGGATCACAGCAGACAGAAGAGGCAGCAGATGAAGGAGGCAACAGATCGAGGAGGGTGAGAGGGGGCAGTAGATGGAAAATGGGAGAGAGCAGGCAGCAGATCGGGGAGGGGGGCAGAGTCTGATGGGAGAGAGAGATGGCACATGGAGGAGGGGGGGCCCCCGGGGGGAGGGTGGCTTGCAGCACATGTGGGGGGAGGGTGGCTTGCAGCACATGTGGGGGGAGGGTGGCTTGCTTGCAGCACATGTGGGAGGAGGGTGGCTTGCTTGCAGCACATGTGGGGGGAGGGTGGCTGGCTTGCAGCACATGTGGGGGGAGGGTGGCTGGCTTGCAGCACATGTTGGGGGAGGGTGGCTGGCTTGCAGCACATGTGGGGGGGAGGGTGGCTGACTTGCAGCACATGTGGGGGGGAGGGTGGCTGGCTTGCAGCACATGTGGGGGGGAGGGTGGCTGGCTTGCAGCACATGTGGGGGGGAGGGTGGCTGGCTTGCAGCACATGTAGGGGGAGGGTGGCTGGCTGCAGCACATGTGGGGGGGAGGGTGGCTGGCTTGCAGCACATGTGGGGGGAGGGTGGCTTGCAGCACATGCCAGCCACCCTCCCCCCACATGTGCTGCAAGCCAGCCACCCTCCCCCCACATGTGCTGCAAGCCAGCCACCCTCCCCCCACATGTGCTGCAAGCCACCCTCCCCCCACATGTGCTGCAAGCCACCCTCCCCCCACGTGGGGGGAGGGTGGCTTGCAGCACATGGAGGGATAGGTGGTGTGGCGATGGAGAAGGGGCAGCCGATGAAGGAGGCGGCGGCGGCCGCCGATCGGGAACAGTGGGGGCCGATTCGGGGGCAGCAGCGGCTGAAAAAGGTGGGTGCGACGGCGGCGGGGACAGTGGCGAGCATGGCGGCGGGGACAGCGGTGGATCGGGAGCGGCGGCGGGGACAGCGGTGGAGCGGGAGCATGGCGGCGGGGACAGCGGTGCATCGGGAGCATGGCGGCGGGGACAGCGGTGCATCGGGAGCATGGCGGCGGGGACAGCGGTGCATCGGGAGTATGGCGGCGGGGACAGCGGTGGAGCGGGAGCATGGCGGCGGGGACAGCGGTGCATCGGGAGCATGGCGGCGGGGACAGCGGTGCATCGGGAGCATGGCGGCGGGGACAGCGGTGCATCGGGAGCATGGCGGCGGGGACAGCGGTGCATCGGGAGCATGGCGGCGGGGACAGCGGTGCATCGGAAGCATGGCGGCGGGGACAGCGGTGCATCGGGAGCATGGCGGCGGGGACAGCGGTGCATCGGAAGCATGGCGGCGGGGACAGCGGTGCATCGGGAGCATGGCGGCGGTGACAGCGGTGCATCGGGAGCATGGCGGCGGGGGACAGCGGTGCATCGGGAGCATGGCGGCGGGGACAGCGGTGCATCGGGAGCATGGCGGCGGGGACAGCGGTGCATCGGGAGCATGGCGGCGGGGACAGTGGTGCATCGGGAGCATGGCGGCGGGGACAGCGGTGAAGCGGCAGCAGCGGCGGGGCGATTGGAGACAGCGGCAGCAGCGGCGGGGCGATCGGAGACAGCGGCGGGGACAGCGGTGAAGCGGGAGCAGCGGCGGGGCGATCGGAGACAGCGGCAGCAGCGGCGGGGCGATCGGAGACAGCGGCGGGGACAGCGGTGAAGCGGGAGCAGGGCGGGGCGATCGGAGACAGCGGCGGGGACAGCGGTGAAGCGGGAGCAGCGGCGGGGCGATCGGAGACAGCGGCGGTGAAGCGAGAGCAGCGGCGGGGACAGCGGGAGCAGCGGCGGGGCGATCGGAGACAGGGGCGGGCGGCGGGGACAACAACTTACCGCTCTCCTCTGCTTCCAGGGACGGTCACAGGCCGCAGATCCACATTGATTGGAGAGAGCGGTCACAAGACCGGTCTCTCCAATCAGAGCTGGGGGCGGGTGAAGCATCGATCACCCAGCTCCAGCCAATGGCCAGTGCTACAGCAGCACTGATCAGGGCTGGATTTCAATGTTCCAGCCATTTTCAATGGCTGGAACATTACAGTGGCTGTAATTGGCTGAGCGGCGTTCGTCAGCCAATCACAGCCTCTGTAGGTTCGGGGAGGAGGCACCACCCCTCCTGAGGTCAGGCAGAGGTCCCCTCCTTCCCGAATCTACCGTTTAAGTAAACAAATTTCACTCCCCTGGGCTCCGGGACCGCGATTTCGCCATGACGTACTGAGTACGTAATGGGTCGTTTAGCACCTTGTCACCATGACGTACTCGGTATGTCCAAGGTCGTTAAGGGGTTAAAAAAGTAAAAAAAATAAAAATAAATAAAATATATATACACTACAGTTCAAAAGTTTGGGGGTCACCTAGACAATTTTGTCTTTTACATGAAAAATCATACTTTTATTTATGAAATTAATTGCATAATGAATAGAAAATAGAGTCCAGACATTGTCTAGGTTAGAAATAATGATTTTTACTTGAAATAATAATTTTCTCCTTCAAATTTTGCTTCCGCCAAAGAATGCACCCTTTGCAGCAAGTACAGCTTTGCCGACCTTTGGCATTCTAGCTGTTAATTTGATGAGGTAATCTGGAGATATTTCATGCCATGCTTCCAGAAGCCCCTCCCACAAGTTGCATGGGCTTGATGGGCACTTTTTGCATATCATACGGTCAAGCTGCTCCCACAACAGCTCAATAGGGTTGAGATTTGGTGACTGGGCTGGCCACTCCATTACAGATAAAATACCAGCTACCTGCTTCTTCCCTAAATAGTTAATGGATAATTTAGAGGTGTGCTTTGGGTCATTGTCCTGTTGTAGGATGAAATTGGCTCCAATCAAGCGCTGTCCACAGGGTATGGCATGGCGTTGCAAAATGGAGTGACAGCCTTCCTTATACAAGATCCCTTTTACCTTGTACAAATCTCCCACTTTACCAGCACCAAAGCAATTCCAAACCATCACATGAGATGGCGTCAGGCACTCTTCCAGCATCTTTTCAGTAGTTTTGCGTCTCACACATGTTTTTCTGTGTGATCCAAACACCTCAAATTTCGATTCTTCTGTCCATAACACTTTTTTCTATTCTTCCTCTGTCCAATGTCTGTGACCTTTTGCTTGCCCATATTAATCTTTTCCTTTTATTAGCCAGTCCCAGATATGGCTTTTTCTTTGCCACTCTGCCCTGAAGGCCAGCATCTCGGAGTCGTCTCTGCACTGTATACGATGACACTGTCATTTTGCAGGTACTATTTAAGGAAGCTGCCAGTTGAGGCATGAATTTCTCAAACTAGAGACGTTAACGTACTTGTCTTGTTGCTCAGTTCTGCAGTGGGGCCTCCCACTTCTCTGTACACACTGTTGTAAGAAATCTTCAGTTTCTTGGAAATTTCTCGCATGGAATATCCTTCATTTTTAAGAACAAAAGTAGACTGTCGAGTTTCACATCAAAGTTCTCTTTTTCGGGCCATTTTGAGAGTTTAATTGAACTAACAAATGAAATGCTTCAGATTCTCAACTAGCTCAAAGGAAGGTCAGTTTTATAGCTTCTCTAATCAGCAAAACAGTTTTCAGCTGTGCTAACATACTTGCACAAGGGTTTTCAAGGGATTTCTAAACATCCATTAGCCTTCTCACACAGTTAGCAAACACAATGTACCATTAGAACACTGGAGTGGTGGTTGTTAGAAATGGGCCTCTATACACCTATGTAGATATTGCATTAAAAAACAGAGATTTGAAGCTAGAATTGTCATTTACCACATTAACAATGTATAGAGTGCATTTCTGTTTAATTTAATTTTAGCTTCATTGAAAAAAAAAAATGGGCTTGTCTTTCAAAAATAAGGAAATATCTAAGTGACCATAAAGTTTGGAACTGTAGTGTGTGTGTGTGTGTTTGTGTGTGTGTGTGTGTGTGTGTGTGTGTGTGTGTGTATATATATGTTTAAATCACTCCCCTTTTTCCCATTTAAAAAATTAAGAAGTAAAAAAGGTAAAAAAAAAATAAATGTGATATCATTGCCTCCTTAAAAGTCTGATTACTGAAGATATAAATTTATTTTAACGATGCATTAAACACTGAAATAGAAAAAAAACTGTTGAAATGCAAAACAGATTTTTTTGGGTCAAAAATGTAATAAAAAAAATCCAAATTTTGATGCATGTCACAATGATACCTGTAAAAAATGTCAACTCTATTCATGGAGAGATAAAAAATATTATGGGTCTCAGAAAGTGGCGACACTAAAGGGTGCTTTACACCTTGCAACATCGCTAACGATATATCATCAGGGTCACGTCGTTAGTGACGCACATCCGGCGTCGTTAGCGAGATCGCAGCGTGTGACACCAAGGAGCAATGATCAACGAGCGCAAAAACGTGAAAAATCATTGCTCGTTGACACGTCGCTCCTTTTCCAAATATCGTTGCTGCTGAAGGTACAATGTTGTTCATCGCTCCTGCAGCAGCACACATCACTATGTGTGACACCGCAGGAACGACAAACATCTCCTTACCTGCATCCACCGGCAATGAGGAAGGAAGGAGGTGGGCGGCATGGTCCGGCCGCTCATCTCCGCCCCTCCTCTGCTATTGGACGGCTGCCGTGTGACGTCGCTGTGACGCCACACGAACTGCCCCGTTACAAAAGGCGGCGGATTGTCAGCCATAGCGACATCGCAGGGAAGGTAAGTCCGTGTGACGGGTGTTAGCGATGTTGTGCGCCACAGGCAGTGATTTGCCTGTGACGCACATCCCACGGGGGCGGGTGTGCTTGCTAGCAATACGTACTGATATCGCATCATGTAAAGTACCCTTAACCCAGCCTTTTTTTTTTACAAGGTTTTTAATATTTTGGTCTACAAAAATATTAAAAAAAACAACTATAAGTTTGATATCACCATAAGCATACTTACTTAAGCCATCATGTTGCAATGTTTCCTGTAGAAGCAAGCTCTTATGTCCTTGTAGATGAATGAATAAATAAAAGTTGTGGCTCTGGGAAAATTAGGAGTAAAAAATGAAAGGGCAAAAAAAAAAAAGAAAAATTCCTAGTTATGAAGGGTTTAAAAAATGTTGTTAATTTGATATCTGTTTTTTGTAGCATTACTGTAACCCAGAACCCCGGTGTAAGTCCTAAAGAAATCCTTTAAATAGGCCAATGCAGTTCATCATATTGAAACACACCAGGTTATTTTTAAAGTCTGACATGGAGCAGAGCCAAACCAGGGCCAGGAGTGTAACACTCAGCTTTGAAATAGCAATATCAAGAAGGAAAAGCTGTGGATTTATGAAAATCACGAGATCAATAGATATGTTGCTGATATGCAAATGATAAAAGATGGAAACGAAATTTTAAAAAAATCTTGATTTATTTGGTATTGCTAAGTGCAGAAATACACGCACTTAGATGTTTGGCTGCTATCGATAATGTTAAAAAAAATATATATTTGTACTGTGTTAGCCAGTAGAGATAAAAAAATTGTTTAAAAGAACTGAAGTCCTCAGTGGTTGATACCTTTTAATGGCTAACTGAAAAGATGGTAATAATAGCAAGCTTTCGAGACTACTCAGGTCTCTTCTTCAGGCTCAATATTGACCACTGAGGACCTCAGTTCTTTTAAACAATTTTTTATCAATAATGTTATTAATTTATTAATGATTTTTTGAAGGCTGTTCTGGCTCGCTGAATGCACTTGGAGATCCAAATCATCAAGATCTGCTGCTGGCTGCTCCATTTGCAGTTGATGACCAATAACATCACAAATGTGCTCTATGGAATGGAAGCCAGTTATGGAGATGTTGCAGGCCATGGTAGCATATTTAGGCCAGATAAACTGCTCATAGTAGCATGAGCAACATGTGACCTGGCGTTGTCATGTTGAAAATTGGCTCCTGGAACACCTTGGAGAAATAGAAGTGACACTGATTCCACAACTAAGTCAATATAACACCGAGCTGTATACCAAGAAAATAGATTAGAGGATACTATACATTATGCCATCTCAGATCATAATTCCAAGAGTAGGACCATTAGGATGTTCCCCCATTAAGGCCTCTTCATGACATTGCCCATATGATGTTACCAATTTGAAGTATAAAGCATAGTGATCTATTTTGTTCTGCAAGTTAAATTAGACAATGTCTACATAAAATATCAGAAGGCATTTGCTCGACATTGGGTAATATGCTGGACATCCACCTACAAGTGTTCTATTACGCTCATGCCACTGCTCTCAACGGCCAACATTGTGCAGAACAAGACAGCAATGGCTGTAATGGAGGGTTATGCTATTCAGTGATTAGTCATGCTTTGGTTTAGTCCGGGCAATGCCATGAAGAGGACTTCATGATAAAATGTGAAAGTGCCCCAGGAGCTGTCTGAATGTTGCTCATGTTATTGTGAGCAGCCTTCATGGCCTAAACATGCTACTATGGCGTACAGCGTCTCTAGTCATTTTGGAAATGTGGGACCTCATTGGTTGGCAATTGAAAATGGAGCTGCCATCAGCGAATCTTGCTGATTTATGTGACCAGGTGCATTCAGTGTGGCATAACATAACTCCAACAGCCATTCATAATATCATTGATCATATGCCAGAACATATGTGTGAGTATTTTCGCGTGTGGTGCTTATACTTGATACTGAATAAATTGAGATTTCTCAAAAATTTTGTTTCCATTGTTTTCATTCATCTGTCATATATAATTAACATGTCTATCCATACTGTGATTTTCAGAATTCCACGAATTTTCCTTGTTGGTGTTGCAATTAAAATGTTGGAATGCATAATAATTTTTCTAAATGAAACAGCAGTAATTTATTTATAGTTTTGTTTAGCTAAAGTTCAAATTGATGGTTGTGAATAAACACATGACTTTATAGTGGACGAGGTTAGTGGTGTAAGTATAGCACGAACACGGGGCTTGATATGCAAATCTGCAATTTTGTCCATCAAAGCTCTGTAACTGGGATATTCTGTGCATCTAATTTAATTTCTACATCCCTTCTCACATCCTAGCTGCTACTATTCAAAGAAAGCAGAATATGGATGATGATTTAGGCCCACCTAATGTTTCTCTACCTGATTAAAAAATATAAGGTCTAGAATAAAGACATGTACTTCGGTATCATTTGGGCACTGGGTCACGGGAGTCTCAGGTATTGGGCTTCAGAGCTTTTTATCAAACATTTCTGGAAGATCTCCTTTAAAGGGAATCTGTCACCAGATTTTATCCTATAAAACCAAAAATATCACCTTCTGCAGCTCCTGGGCTGCATTCTAGAAAGGTGCACCTTGTTGCTGGACCCCTTTCCAGACCTCCAAAACAACTTTATAAAATATTACATTTTCGTATGCAAATTAGTTTGGTTGGCAAGATGGGAGGCCTCTATTTCGCCTTCTATCCCCCCTCCTGCCGCTGTTCGCTGTCCCCCAGTCTTGATTTGCATGGATGACGACGGCCCCGTCATCCTCCATGCTGATGCCGAAGTCTTGCGCAAGCGCAGTTAGCACAGGCCACTGTCGTGGGTCTGAGCAGAAACTATCCCTCTTGCGCGCCGGTGATGTATTTGCGCAGGCTCGAGATTATGGGCGGCGCTGTGCATGACCTCACCAGCGTCATCAGAGTACCCGCCCATAATCTCGAGCCTGGGCAAATACATCACCGGCGCGAGAGAGGGATAGTTTCTGCTCAGGCCCGCGATAGTGGCCTGTGCTAACTGCGCTTGCGCAAGACTTCGGCATCAGCATGGAGGATGACGGGACCGTCGTCATCCATGCAAATCAAGACTGGGGGATGGCAAAGGGCGGCAGGAGGGGGGATAGAAGGCGAACTAGAGCCCACCCATCTGGCCAACTAAACTAATTTGCATAGGAAAAGGTAATATTTTCTAAAGTTGTTTTGGAGGTCTGAAAAGGGAGCCAGCAACAAGGTGCACCTTCATAGAATGCAGCCCAGGAGCTGCAGAAGGTGATATTTTTGGTTTAATAGGGAAAAATCTGGTGATCGGTTCCCTTTAAGAACTTATTCCACATGTCACATGATAGAAGCCAAAGGGGTAATACCCTGGCCCCCCACGGAATAATAGTGTTGGACTAATACCAGTGTCATCAAACGCTAAACCTTGATGTAATTTTCTGTTTTATTGGGTGTAATTGTTGTACGCCATTAATAGGTTTAGCTGGAAGGAACGGTCTGCATTTGTGTTTCGGGAGATATGTCTAAACATATACTTACAGCAGCCAGATTTCCTGCTTGTTTTGGTAAGCCCCTTGTCTCCAAGAGATAGATTTCAGTTCGCTTCCAGAAACAAGTTCCAAATTGGCCAAGGAGAAGATTAAAAGCAGATTAGAAGTATACAAGTGCCAAAACCTATTTGAGCTTTTAAGTGCTCTGTGATTTATCATTTTCATTTTATCTTCTAGTATCGGCATATAGTGCCGCTAGGTAACTCTGTCTCCATCCTCCAGGACTTACTTGTTAAGATTTATATTATTTCATGCACAATTTTATTCCTGTTACTTGGAGAAAATATTCACCTCTAGTTATCAGCTCCTTCTCTGCGATATGTAGTTTGTTAGACTATTTTTACAGTGTATTCTATATGTTTTCCATATTTATTGTACTATCCCTATACCAACTTTATATGGCTATGCAATTTACTATGACTGACTTTTTCCCAATTGTATTAATTTATTTGGCTCATTGGTATTTTTATGTCTGTTTTATTCTTCTGGTAGTCTGTTCAGCATAATATTATATAAAGAAAAAATCTGAACATATACTGTGTATTTCAGATGACTTGACTTCACAGTATGTCTATTTTTGTTACGTACGAGCCATAACTCTTCTAACTATACAGCACAAAAGCAATCACCCAAGGTGAAAACTAGTTCAGGGACTTTTCAGAACAATGTACCTATAACAGCAATGAAAGAAATGCATCCATTTTCATAGACCAAGCTAGAAAACATTAGCAGTTCAATACTGGGTTTTTTTTCTAATGCAATCTATTATAATTCAGCATCTGGTCAATCAGAAATTCTAAATCTGAAATCTGTAAAAGTCCAGATCTGCACGGTTTCAAAAGGTACCGGGCCCGGAGTTCTCAGGGAACTGCGGCTAATGATCGGGGTCCGGCAACTCAAGAACTAAAAAAAAATTTAAAAATAAAGCAAGCGCACTATACTTACCGAGTTTCCGTTGTGGCTGTAACTGCTCCCATGGCTTCTTACTCTTCTTCTGGGGCCTCTCATTATTGCTTATCCATATTCACTGCTTCCCCCGCTCACCAGGAGCCCTGAAGTCTGTGATTGGTTGCAGTCAGATGCGCCCCTGGTTTGTGTGACAGCGTCTGAATGCTTGTGATCACAGACCTGTCTGTGGGTAACTATCGTGGTATACAATTAAAAAAACTGGCATAGGGTCCCCCGTATTATGATACCCAGTACAGATAAAACATGCAGCTACAGGCTTCAGCCCGCAACTGTGCGCTTATCTTGGCTGTATATCAAAATAAGAGGAACCACATGTGGGGTTTTTTTTTTACTTATTAAAATAAATAATTTAAAAAACAGATGTGCAGTCACCCCTAATCTTGATACCCTGTAATGCTAAAGCCCGACAGCTGGATATTCTCAGGCTGGGGAGACCCATGCTTATTAGACCCCCCATCCTAAAAATACCAGCTGCCCAGGATTGTCGCATCCATTGGATGTGACAGTTCCGGAACTTTACCCAGTTCATCCCGATTGCCCTGGCGCGGTGGCAATTGGGGTAATAAGGGGTTAATAACCCCCAAAACACCCAGGTCTGACGTAATCCACACTACGTCCCACAATGATTCCAGCTCTACTCCATCTGTAGTGACAGCAGGCTGCCATAGAACAATGACCACCTGCCCAGGCAGAAACTGAGACTCGGTGATCAGCGGTGATCTCACTCAGGTTATAGGCAGACAGGAACCTGCAAATGGAGAATTAAAATAGCTTAAAGGGAATGTATCGCGGTTTTTTATTTTTGTATTAAAAATAGTGATTATGAAATCAAGTATTTCTAATACAAAATGAAAATCGCAGCTTATTTAGTTTTTATGTAATTCTTATTTTACTGGAGGCACTGGGGGCTGCCATGCTGGATTTGCTGTGTGTGTAACGACAGTAACTCCTTCCTTTATGGCAGCCCCTGTGCATAGACTCTGATAGTCGGGCTCCGACCCCATGCCATACGTTACAGTGGGCGTCTGCTGTGACCTGGATGCGCCCCCTGGGCTGTCCAGAACACAACAGAGGGAGGAGTTCAGCACCATTATTGTGGAGCTCACAGCGTGTGCTGTTTGCTCTACTTTACCCCTGTCACCCGCCGGGATGTGTGAGTACGGGCCGCCTCCCCTCCCCTCGTTACTGTCTCCGATGACATCCCATCCCTCCGTTCTTCCCAGCCCCTGCTCTGCCCCAGCTACTGACGCCACCCCTCCCCCCCCCGTCATTATCGTCTCCAATGACACCCCCCTCCCTCCGTTCTCCCAAGTCCCCGCTCTGCCCGCTGCCGCAGCTCCCCCAGGTCTGCCCGCCGCTGCTGTGTGTGTGGGTGGGTGTGTGTGTGTGTGTCACAAGGTGCCCATCAGGGGTGATTGTGAGTGTGCGTCGGCGCTTGCGATGCTGTGCAGTGAGCTTCCAGGACCTGCGAGAGGATCACATGGGAAGCATGTGATATCTCCGGTTTTTGTGAGTGTGTGCAAGCGATTGTACAGGTATGTGCGATATCGTGAGTGTGTGTGAGTGTATGCGATTGGATGTGTGAGTGTAAGCGATCGGATGTGTGAAATGTCGGCCGGACGCAGGGGAGGATGGCAAGCAGCACAGCTGCCTGGAGCGCCCACCGGAGGTCACAGAGAAAAATGATGTGAAAGGTGTTTGTGTGTGTGTGTGTGTGGCACAAGGTCCCCATCAGGGGTGATTGTGTGTGTGTGTGTGTGTGTGTGTGTGGCACAAGGTCCCCATCAGGGGTGATTGTGTGTGTGTGTGTGTGTGGCACAAGGTCCCCATCAGGGGTGATTGTGTGTGGCACAAGGTCCCCATCAGGGGTGATTGTGTGTGTGTGTGTGTGTGTGTGGCACAAGGTCCCCATCAGGGGGGATTGTGTGTGTGTGTGTGTGTGTGTGTATGGCACAAGGTCCCCATCAGGGGTGATTGTGTGTGTGTGTGTGTGTGTGTGTGTGTCTGTGTGTGGCACAAGGTCCCCATCAGGGGTGATTGTGTGTGTGTGTGGCACAAGGTCCCCATCAGGGGTGATTGTGTGTGTGTGTGGCACAAGGTCCCCATCAGGGGTGATTGTGTATGTGTGGCACAAGGTCCCCATCAGGGGTGATTGTGTGTGTGTGTGTGGCACAAGGTCCCCATCAGGGGTGATTGTGTGTGTGTGTAGCACAAGGTCCCCATCAGGGTTGATTGTGTGTGTGTGTGTGTGTGTGTGTATGGCACAAGGTCCCCATCAGGGGTGATTGTGTATGTGTGTGTGTGTATGTGTGTGTGTGTGGCACAAGGTCCCAATCGGGTGATTCTGTGTGTGTGTATGGCACAAGGTCCCATCAAGGGTGATTGTGTGTGTGTGTGTGTGTGTGTGTGTGTGGCACAAGGTCCCCACCAGGGGTGATTGTGTGTGTGTGTGTGTGGCACAAGGTCCCCATCAGGGGTGATTGTGTGTGTGTGTGTGTGTGGCACAAGGTCCCCATCAGGGGTGATTGTGTGTGTGTGTATGTGTGTGTGTGTGTGTGTAGCACAAGGTCCCCATCAGGACCTGTCAGCAGGGCTGTGTATCTAATCCTATGTTGTGTGATACTGTCTGCTGAGCTGTGTATCTAATCCTCTCCTGTGTGATACTGTCTGCTGAGCCGTGTATCTAATCCTCTCCTGTGTGATACTGTCTATACAGCTGTGTATCTAATCCTGTCGTGTGATACTGTCTGCTGAGCTGTGTATCTAATCCTGTCGTGTGATACTGTCTGCTGAGCCGTGTATCTAATCCTATGTTGTCTGATACTGTCTGCATGGCTGTTTATCTAATCCTCTCCTGTGTGATACTGTCTGCAGGGCTGTGTATCTAATCCTCTCCTGTGTGATACTGTCTATACAGCTGTGTATCTAATCCTGTCGTGTGATACTGTCTGCTGAGCTGTGTATCTAATCCTGTCGTGTGATACTGTCTGCTGAGCCGTGTATCTAATCCTATGTTGTCTGATACTGTCTGCATGGCTGTTTATCTAATCCTCTCCTGTGTGATACTGTCTGCAGGGCTGTGTATCTAATCCTCTTCTGTGTGATACTGTCTGCTGAGCTGTGTATCTAATCCTATCGTGTAATACTGTCTGCAGGGCTGTGCATCTAATCCTATCGTGTAATACTGTCAGCAGGGCTGTGTAATTAATCCTATGTTGTGTGATACTGTCTGCTGAGCTGTGTATCTAATCCTATCCTGTGTGATACTGTCTGCAGGGCTGTGTATCTAATCCTATCCTGTGTGATACTGTCTGCAGGGCTGTGTATCTAATCCTATCCTTTGTGATTCTGTCTGCTGAGCTGTGTATCTAACCCTATCCTGTGTGATACTGTCTGCTGAGATGTGTATCTAATCCTATCCTGTGTGATACTGTCTGCTGAGCTGTGTATCTAATCCTATCCTTTGTGATTCTGTCTGCTCAGCTGTGTATCTAATCCTATCCTGTGTGATACTGTCTGCTGAGCTGTGTATCTAATCCTCTCCTGTGTGATACTGTCTGCACAGCTGTGTATCTAATCCTCTCCTGTGTGATACTGTCTGCACAGCCGTGTATCTAATCCTATCCTGTGTGATACTCCTGCTGTCCTTGGTGACACTTTAGACATTTCTGGTCACCAGGAAAATGGCTGTACACTGTGTCCCTACATGTCATTCTCTGTTATCTGTTGTAAACACTCAGATTAGGAGGGGGGAGGCGACATCACACACAGGAGAGCAGACTCCACCCACTTTACAGCAGGCTGTAATCTGAGCTTTTTATACAGTGGAAATTCAGTAGGATTTCAGAAGCTGCTCCCCCTAGTGTTTAACAGTGGAAAATATCAAACTTTTTAATTATTTTTTTTATATTTTGCACAATTAAAAAAAAAAAATATTTAAACAAAACATTTAAACATTATTACTTTACATTTTTTTCAGTTATTTTTTCTTTTTTTTTAATGATACCTTCCCTTTAAGTTTGAAGAGCAGGAGTGCTTAATCAGAAGGCATTACCCTGTAATCTATGAGAAAAAACTGATGCTACATTCTACCTTTCAAATGTAAATGTGTGCTAACGGAACTGTTTTTCATAGCAGTAATGCAAGTCTATATTCCCATATTCATTGTTCCACATATCTTGTCACTACAAGATAGTGCAACTGTGTCCTTTTTTTATGTTTCATGTTCAGTTTTCACCTGTTCACATTATAAAAGGTAGGATGTGCCATGAGTCTTCTTCTTAGATTACAGGTATCGTGCTTCCTGATTGAGCACTCCTGCTCTTCAGCCTCAGGCGATTTTAATTCTCCATTTGCAGGTTCCTATTAGCCCATAAGTTGTATGTTTTTTAACCCAAAAAGAGGCATTAGCTTGATAGGAAACAAAAAAAAAAAAGAGGTTGCATTGCCATTGGCTGTTGGGCTCACATAAAACTTGCCATTTTTGTATGCTAAATATCTCAATTTTTGCTTGTTTTAATAGCATAGCAGTAATGCATGTCTGTATTCCCATATTCATTGTTCCACATATCATAACGTACAACTGTCTCCTTTTTGTTACTATTTTTCATGTTCAGTTTGTATCTGTTCACATTAGAAAGGTAGGATGTAGAATCAGACTTTTCTTACCTTCCTGTTGTGCCCGACATTGTTCTTTTCCAACACAAAGCTTTCACAGACCGCCCCTGCTTGCAATACAGTGGCTTCATCAAAAGAACAGAGGTTTCTTTTCTTCCTGTCTCTGTAGACAAGGTGTGACTGATGATATCATGCTGAATGACAGCCAGCTCCTCGCTGCCTATCTAGGGGAGGCTGCTGTCAATCAACATAGGTTGGCAGTCCCACTCTAGCTACAGAGGAGAGCGGATGAGAAGCCACCTCTCTGTTGACGCAATGTCAGCGGAAGCAGTTGAATCGCCGGCATGAGTGGTCTGTGCCAGTGAAGAACAGCGCCAGGTACATCAGGCAGGTAGGTAGTAATGACTTGCCTGTTTTTGCTATGGCCCCTTTCTTTTTTGTACAGTCCCAGATATACTCTTAAACCGGTGTGCACATATTAATGAATCAGGCCCTTCGCACTCCACCTTGCCCCCTTTTCAAGACCGGTGTGAAAAAATACAGTTTTGATGAATCAGGGCCAATGTTGTTAGATAAGACGTCTGCAACAATTCTTCTCTACTCTGTAACTCTCTGTTCACATCACTTGTATCCATATTGCTCCCTTTACCTGACAGAAACAAATAGAATACCTTGGTGCCTGGCAGGCCAATATTTACTGGTAGACTTTTTTTTTTTTTTTTTTTCCAAATAAAGTGTTGTTGACAATGATTTTTATTGCAGTACCATTCTGCAAATGTTTTTTTTTTTTCTTTAATATGGGATTGTGTGGGTGACATATACCGCTGTACAAATATAGAATTAGACAAGTTGGACTCAGAGTTTTATGTTGGGCAACGCTCCGGAATTTACCGTAACATCTGACGGAAGGCCAGATATGTGAACAGAGCGGTAAACTGTTTTATCTATATGCATTTGTGGATATGTTTATTTCTGTAATGTATTATACACAGTAGTTGTATATTTGCGTATTCACATATGTTTTATACTATTGCAAATGTAAGCACCACAAAATAAAACGTATCCAATTTGTGTCGGATTAAAGGAATTATATTAGATGTGTATATATGCATCACAAAATGTACACCTCATTTTTCGATGGTACTCTATAAATTAGGAACAAAACCTAACACTTCTTATTCATTGTTCTTGCAGATGTAAACCAGGCTCTTCAAAGGCAACTGGCAAGAATCCTTCATCAGTAAATCCTCCTTTACCAACATCAAAAAGCTCTCCAGATCCCAATGACCTTTTCAGTGACTTTTAGCTAAAACTCTAATCCACTTCTGCTTAAACAAACAGATCTGGAGCAATTATCTTGTGATAAATGTATATTGTTCCTACAAATGGAGCACTTGTTCCGCAGAGCGGCTGAGTGCTAGTAGAAGTACAATAATCTTCGAACTATTTTCAGATATTTTTCTAGCTTCTATATTAATGACTGTTTGTTTTTCTTTCTATCTGAAATATGATTTTTATAAACTGAAAAAAAAATGAATAAACAGATTTACAATTACTTCAATTGTCGACTATTTTCTTAGATCCTCAGATATTCCAGAATTTCAAAGCCAAAACATCAAAAAAGATTTAGTGGGCTCCTGGTTACATCGATTTCTTTTCTTTTATTTGCTAATGGGACATTTTGAATTTAAACCACAAAAAGAGGAAAAAAAATGTTTTTCTCCCCCACAAATTGAAGAATAATTCACACCAACAAAGGGCAATGATGTTAACCTTCCCAGGCCACAGAATCCAATGCACTAACAGGATGCAGCGAAACCCACTAATAAAGATGTAGGCAACACAGGTACAAAACACTGATGAAGCAACCACTCACACACACACTACCTTTCCATGGAGTTGGTGATTGATTGGTGATAAAATTGTGCACAAATGGCTTGTATAGGGCACCGTTCACACATGTAGGTGCACAGTGTCTGGCTTACAGACTATTAATGACGCCCATACTATTAGATTAGGCAGGCAAAGCACTATATAAGTGCACCATACAGGAACGGAGAACCTAGTTTACAAGGCCTACATTAATGGGCTTGGTTGCATCCTGTATGCAAATATCATAAGTGCAAAAAATATATATATAAAAAATATATATGACGCATTGGTCAATATTTTGGCCAAAACACAGAAGCTCACAACCAAACGTCAAGGGTCCTCATGTCTTGTGAGTCCCTATACTAATATAAAAACTAAACCACAAAAAGAGGAAAAAAAATGGCAGATAAACATCTTTGCCCTTTGTCGGTGTGAATTGACATTGTGAATTTAGGAGTTTAGAACTTTCATTCTTCCTTGAACAAACTTGGTTTTGGCAATACGGCCAAAGGTGAATGTATATTTTGTAGCAAGTGCAGTTTGTTAGCACGGGTCTATGTTCATGGCACCAGATTCACATATCTATTCGGCATGATAACGCTTGTTGGATCAGACATGAATGTTATGGTCGTGTTCCAGGAATCTATTGTGAATGAAAGTGATAATTTACTATATTTGGGAGCTGCAATTCCCATTTGTGTCTTAGATTTCATGAAGTCATTCGCTGAGGCATATGGGCTATCATGCAGAGAGCACTACCCCAGATTTTAATATAATTCCCACAGTGTTATGATGTAATTATGGCTGGTAAATACCCCTCTCCATAAAAAAAAATACATCGTTCGGTTTCCTTCTGCCAGAACATACTGATTGTACTGGTTTCCTTCTCTTTCCCGTGGTTTCCTAACACTGTCCAAAAGTAATAGTTCTGACTGACTTGGCCTCAGATTAGTGTTTATTAGCACTTGAGTGCCTGTGGTCAGAAGAATAAACTGTAAACTTCACTCGGCAGGGGGCAGTATCAGGGAATACACATATGCTGGATGTACAGCCATATGCAATGCATTATGCCTGTATAAATAGAAATGTGCTTTGTTTTTGTCTCTTCTACAAAGGTCTCCTCTCTTACTTGCCTTCACATTATTGAAATGATAGGATCTAACACTATGTTGATATGTACTAATTAATCTCTTTATAAAGCCCTACAAACACATTGGATGACTGTCGGCTGAACAATACTTCATCCGATCATTCGGATGGCAGCTATTTTAGCCATATCTCCCATACACAGGAGCGCTCGCTTGGGTAAGGGTGCCTGTGTTCTCTATGAAAAAGCCTCCAACAGACACCTCTGATGGTGGCTCATCTCTGGGAGAACAAGGCGGTTGTGGGTTCAAAATTGGGCATGCTCAATTGGCATATTCTCTGACAATAACTTAGCTAGCACTCTCATGCACAGAGTGTCAGCTGAACCCATGTGGTCAACATTAGTCTAATGTGTATAGGCGCTTAAAGGGGTATTCCCACCTCCAAGTTCCTATCCTAATATATAGTAGGTGTAATAATTATATTAGCAAATACCTTCAATTAAAAATGTAGTATATTTTTCCTGATTCATTTTGAAAGTTTACCTCATATGCAGGGCATTCCAGGACCTTAGGTATCTATGGTTATGACCACGAGCAACTAATTAACTGTGACTATATCCGTGGTTATAACCATGGATACCTAAGGTCTTGCAATGCCCTGAACATGACGTAAGTGACATAATGAATCAGAAGAAGTATACTATATTTCTAATTGGAATTATTAGCTAATGTTACTATTTTTACACCTCCTACATAGTAGGATAGGATCTTGGAGATTAGAATACCCCATTAACAGTAAAATCTTTTTTTCATACACAGTACATCCACGAAGGGCTCTGTGACACAATTGTGTTGTTATAAGTCACGGATTTTTAAGCAGGCAATACTTTGACACTGTTTACCCTTTTTCTGAAGCCCTTGCTACTTTTCTAAAAAGTGAACAGGGCCTAGAGGGGCAGGGTATAAATTATGGCAGAAATCTATGGCAGCGCTATTTCATCAATTTATAAGGGTCTCCTAAACACTCTTGTGAGAACCACAATCTCTTAATTATTTGCACCATTCTACTACCTGCACAATATTGAAATAAAAACAAATTCTGGGTATTGTTGTATTGTCTTCCTGAGGTTGATTGGACCAATGTAATACACTGCATTTCCACCAGGAAATAGTGAGGGTAGTGAGGGTGTAGGTAGTACAAACATTGAACAGACTGTAGTTCTCATCGGAGCACCACAAAGGGCATGATCAGTGGATCTGAGGGGCTGTATAGTGTCAGACCCCCACCTGTCTTAATATCGATAGTCTATCCTAGAGGTGCCCTGGATGCTGGGGGCAGAACTAAACACCGGCTGTCATAAAAGGCTGGACTGGATGCCAGATCAGGCCCGTGGAAGTCACATTACTCAGTTTTATTAGCTATACCTGCACAACATTTGTACGTTCACAACCTGTCATAGTGTGGAATTGCCTGCCATTGATCCATATGGTGGAAAACATTCTACCGCTATTTTTCTTTCAAGAATACATGATTGGGCAGCATGGTGGCTTAGTGGTTAGCACTGCAGTCTTATAAGGACAACATCTGCAAGGAGTCTGTATCTTCTCCCCATGTTTGTGAGTGTTTCCTCCAGGTTCTCCCATTTCCTCCCACACTCTAAAGACATACTGATAGGGGATTTAGATTGTGAGCCCCAATGGGGACAGTGATGATCACATCTGTAAAGTGTTGTGGAATTAATAGCGCTATATAAGTGAGTAAAATAAATAAATTAATGTGATGGCATGTGCAGATAAAATTTCAGCTACATTCACACATTTGCGTGATATGTCCATGTGCTGCCCAATTTTGTGATCTGATTTTGAGGGTCAGCATAGGACATAATCAATCTGTGTTTTGTCTGATAAAAAATCCGACACCATGTTGACATTTCACACAGATGTATGAATGTAGCCTAAGGGGTACTTTGCACACTACAACATTGTAGGTGCAATGTCGGTGAGGTCAAATCGAAAGTGACGCACATCCGGCGTTGCTGTTGAAATCGCAGTATGTGAATCCTTTTACATATGATTAACGAGCGCAAAAGCGTCGTTATCGTATGATTGGTGTAGGGTCTGACATTTCCTTAATTTTGCAGCAGCGACGGTACGATGTTCCTCGTTCCAGCAGGCAGCACACATCGCTGTGTGTGAAGCCGTAGGAGCGAGGAACATCACCTTAGCTGCGTCCCAGCTGCAATGCGGAAGGAAGAAGGTGGGCGGGATGTTTACGTCCCATTCATCTCCGCCCCTTCGCTTCTATTGGCCGCCTGCCGTGTGACGTCGCTGTGACGCCGCACCACCTGCCCCCTTAGTAAGGAGGCGGTTCGCCGGCCAGAGCGACGTCGCAGGGCAGGTAAGTGCATGTGAAGCTGCCGTAGCAATAATGTTCGCTACGGCAGCAATCACAAGATATCGCTGCTGCAACAGGGGCGGCGACTATCGCGCTCGGCATCGCAGCATCGGCTTGCGATGTCCTAGTGTGCAAAGTACCCCTAAGGGTAAGGTCAAATGAAGACATTGCAGTCTTTTAATTGCTTCTTTATACAATTGATTAATTTTCCAGGGTACCAGTTATTTCACTGACATAACCTCGCAGCTATTACAATTTGATATGCAATTTTAGAGGTAAAACAGCTGTTTCTCAGCGAAATGAAGTGATTACTACTGTGGTAATAAATATATCTGAGTAAGCTAAGATCTAACTGCTAGTTCATCCTTCTAGGGAAGTTTTATCTGAGCTAGACCAGTCATTAATAACTCCAGACTACAAATGCTGTGTGCATATATCCGCTCAGCTCCATCTGTAAGAGAACCTGAAAGGCAAATCTGGTGAGCCCTTTTAAAAATGTATTTCAAGGCTTTACAAGTAGTTACATTTGTATATCACTCTACAAAGACTGCCGGACAGTTAAAATTAGGTAACTGCTACGTCCAAAGTAAGATTATCGATTGTTAATCAATTACTTGTTTCTTAGTAAATGTTTATATTCTTATTATTTTACTTTTAACTCAATCTAATACATTCATTTATGTGATGACCTGTTAAAGAGATGTCCCACTTGCTCTATAAATAAAAGCAAAAATGATCTAATATGTTATACATCCAGTCATATAAAGTAAGCACATCCCACAAAGATAATGTTAAGACTCTGGGGATGAGGATTCTCTAAGCCATAAATCTGGATGTGCAGCAAGAACTAGAAGCATTGAATCAGCATAGAACAGTAGAGTTTGATATGCTGGACAGTGCATAGAACACCTTGAGCTGAAAATTCTCCAATGCAGACCTAGACAAAGTGCGTCCCACGAGGCACTTTTGACCCATTGCCTGTAGTGACAACATACTTGTGTGGAGACTACCATAATTGTTTGAGGGGCTGTGATATATCATACTTGTGTGTGGGGTAATAATACTGTTTGAGGGGTGTTAGGAGATCATACTTCTGTTGGGGCTATAATATTCTGTATGGGACATCATACTTGTTTGGGAGATAATGCTGTGTGAGCAGCTGTGGGGACATCATACTTGTCTGGAGAGCCATAATACTGTGTGAGGGGAAGTGGTGATCATACTTGTTTGGAAGAGAATAATACTGTGTGAGGGGAAGTGGGAATATCATACTTGTGTGTAGGGCAATAATAGTGTGTGAGGACATCATACTTGTGTGGTTTGTGGTATGATCTTACTGTGTGGGGACTGTGGGGCAATCATAGTGTGTGAGGGGTTGTGGGGACATCATATTTGTGTCATGGGCATAATACTGTGTGAGATGTTTTTGGGGCATAATACTTGTGTTGGGGCCATAATACTGTTTTGTGAGGATCATCATACTGTGTTGGCGTCTGTGAGATCATCATACTGTGTGTGGAGCTGTCAAACTTGTGTGGAGACTATGGGGCCATCATCATACTGTGTTGGGTTCTGTGGGATCATCGTAGCACCCAGGGATATGGGGTACTCGGTTCCGAGCAGTGTCTCTACTGGGAATGTCACGATGGTGTCCGTTACCCGGTTCCGTGCCCTGGGCCCTTTTTGTAATGGGGATATTTACAGGGGATTGGTGAATAAAGTTTATTCATGACACCACTTGCGGTGTTGCAGCTATATGTAGAGAGCCGCCGCTGCAAAATATCTCTACTGGAGCTGATGGTATTAGCAGCTAGTATGGTAGTCCCTCCGCAAGTAGTGTATTGCCCCAGTGGGTGTATGGTGCAGTGGGTGTCGGAAAAAGGAGTCCAGACAGTTTTTCAGTGCAACTGGTTTACTCACTTGGATGTTAACTGGTTGCCCAAGGCCAGCTGGTTTCGCCTTCAGGTGCCCTTTGTCCCAGTACCAGTCTGGTGTTCTGGTACCTTCTGCCCCTGCACCTGTCTCTGGTAAGTGGGTCCCCGTGGCATGGAACACTGGGGGTCCCCGATCTTTGATTTGTCCACTTCTGTCCACCTGATGGTAGCGTGAGCCCTGTGGGAATTGAGTCTCAGGTCCTGTCCCCGGTTCTCCCTTTGCTACTGAGTCTTCGGATTCTTTAGGGTCAGCAAGGTCCTCGATGGTCCCCTTTGCTGTGCAGGTGTTTACAGGTTGGCTTGAAGCATTTTCCTGTCCTAGGGTCCTGTACCCCGTCGGTGCGTAGTTCTGGGAGTACTCCACCGTACTCCACCGGCAACCACTTCTCCTGGGTACCAGGTCACCGTCAACCCAAGTCAGGGAGTCACTTCACTTTCCTCTTCACACCTCTGCTGTCAACTCTAGACCGACTGCTGACTCCTTTGTCTCACTGCAGTCTCCCTTCTAACTTCTGACTTCCTGTGTTCTCTCTGTCCACAGTCTGCCCCTCCCACCTGATCAACTATTGGTCTGGAGTGGCTCCACCTCAAGACGGCCGTCCATGGTCCCACCCTAGTTAGGTACCATTGTATGGGGGGTTGTTGGTGAAAACTGGGATTACCTGGGTTTTTGGTATAACCGGCACTGGGGTTCTTGGTCCCTAAGGGGGTAGGCCCTGCATCCTTGTGGGGATGCAGAACCTTGTGACATCCTGATGGGTTCAGGGGTGCTACATCATCATACAGTGCTTGAGGTTAATATACTTGTAGAGAAGGCTGTAGGAACTGTTTTTGGGGGCCATTATATTTGTGTGATAATATATTATGTGGGATCCATCTATTATACTGTGTGTGGGTGTCTGTGATACTATGTATAGAGGCCATGCTACTTGTGTAGGGTGCTGTCGGGCCATCACTGCGTGATGCCATAATGAATTGTTTGGACATCATACTGAATGTTGGGGGTTGTTGGGACATTGTATTGTGTGAGGGGAAGCTGGTGATCAAGGTACAGCTACTTATTAGATATACTTCAGGCTGAAAAACAGCTTCAGTGTTTTCATAAACTTTATAAAAAGCAGTAAATTTTATGGTTTTGTGTAGCTGCTACAAGTGATAGTACATGTTACAGTAAGCCCTGCCATAATATGTATTCGTAGATGCTGCAAACCATATTTAATTTGTATAAATTAACATTAAGAATTAATATAAAATATTATTATTAAGCAGAATTCAGTTCAGGCAGTTTGTTCTGCAGTCCAAAACAGTTATGGTCTCCTATGTGGCTCTTTGAGAAAATAAATTGCCCATCGACTGCTCTGAGGCATGTATTCACTTTCTATACAAAAGTGTATAACTCCTTGGGATTGGTTGTGGAATAAGCGGTCAGATTCTCAGTGATCATCAAATTATCCAGTTATATTTTACCCTACTTGTTTTTTGGGTAATAATAACCCTTTAATACCACCAAGTATAATAAGGTGGTGTGTTGTGAATATATTTTCCTGTTTGGGGCTCCCTCTTGTGGTCAGTGCTGGCGGTGCAGTTGACTTGTGGAATGAGAGCCACACACCTGTGGAGGACTGGCAATCATCAGGCCTTTCAGATTGGGACTATATAGCTGAGTAGTTTTCTCCTGTTACTTGCCAGTGCTCAATTGATTTCCTGTGTGTTAAGGACATTCTGAACCCAGCCCTGCTATCTATCAGAACTCCTCGCAAGATAAGTTGGTCTTTTGTACCTCGGCTTATTGTTTCCACTTTCTTGTTGTTTTTTCTGTTTTAATACTATTGCTTGATTCCTATTTTGATCATTCCCTGCTGGGAGTGTCTGTATATTTAGCTCCATGATTCTGCAATTTATTGTGTTTAGTCATGCTTGGTATTAAATTCAATCCCTCATCTATATTAATGTTTTTGGATCCCAGTAACATCAGAGTACTGATATAGTGGGGGAGAGGCCGTGTGGTCTCAGGGTTTTTCCATGTCAGGCATGCTGAGATTTTTTAGGGTTTTTACGGCTGCAGACAGTGCTCTTTCCTATCCTTTTCAATAAAGATAGTTTGGGTCTCATCTTTGCTGAATCTGTTTTCTAGCTTTGTATTGTGTTTTCCTATATGACCGTAGTCTTTACATGTGGCGGATATCTATATCTTTGGGGATTGCTCTGACGCAGATTAGCTTTTCTTATATTTCTATCTGTAAGAATATTTAGTTCTCCGGCTGTGTCGAGGCGATTAGGTCATCGTAGGCTGGTCCCACGGCTACTTCTAGTTGTGTGCCAGGATTTGGTCTGCAGTCTGTTAAGGTTCCAGCCACTCTGGTTACTTTTTGGGTTTCCGCATTTTTTGATCCTCCTCGGTTTCTGAATCATAACAGTGATGTATTGCAAGTATTTCAGGTGTAGATCATAAGGGAAGACAGTATGGAGGCCACATACCATAGAAGGCTTAATTAGCGCATAGTATGATAGATATACTAGATATAGATAGATATGTTTATGCAGATGGGATTTTAATAATACTTATTTTTAAAGGCACTGTGGGGGGATATGCTGCAGAAGAATGGAAGATGGAAGTCTGCAGAGATGAGCTGTGGATATGAAAAGTCATCATGGCATCTGGACAAGATGGAGACAAAAAGAAAGAGAAGAATCAGAGAAGATATTGCCTGGATGTAAATGTTTACTTGTTGATACTGACTATGTCTATCAGTACAGTGGTTCCTGTATGGTCTGCAGTTTGATAATTACTGATAATACCAGCTCCTAGCTAGAGTTGAGCGATGTTCGTTTCGAACGGTTTGCCAATTTCAAATTCGAGTGATTTGGGGCGGTGTTCGAGTCGTTCGACGAACTCGAACGATTTGCTTCAAGTTCGGCAGTTCAAGTTACGTTCGATAACGGTTTGATCACCAAAAAGCGTAGCTAGTTACTAGCTGGCTTTTCACTGTAATACTGTGAGTCACTGTGAATCATGATATTATCAAAATTCAGCCTATAGTGTGCGGGGGGGGGGGCAGGGTTTAGATCAGTGCTGCTGCTGAGTGCTGAAAGAATGGCGATAGCCCTTTTTTTTTTCTTTCCTAACCGTGCGTACAACGGGGCGGGCCAGGCTGTCAGCCAATTACAGACACAGCAAAGTGGATTTTTGCCAAACAAGCAAGGGCATGTATTATTGGCTGTGTATGTCACATGTCTTTTCCCTATAAGACCCAGCCATTTACCCCGTCGCCACCATTTTCTCTATGCTGCGGGTGGGTGACAGTCACCGCTCCCGCTGCTGCTGTGTGCGCTATAGACATACAGTGCAATCTACACATCGCTTTAGGGATTAGGGACTACTTGTAATTTCAGCCCTTTTCAGGGCTACATTACAGCCGTTCATAGCCATTTTTGCTAGGCAGATCTGTGCCAGCACTGTGCAGGGGTTTATATGACAGCATCTGGCTAAATCAGCTCAGGCAATTCCTTGGGGCATTGTTTCATTGGCAGGGATAGAAAGTGAGGCTTCCTCTGCTGACAAGCTAGCTACAGCACCTATGCATTCTACATACCTCTCCATTTTTGCTTTGCAATTTTAATTGCAAAAAGTGCTGCCACTTTTAGGGGCATACGAAAATTGCCTGGGATACTAACATAGGGTTCCTCTGTTGTCAAGCAAGGTACACCAACTGTGCATTCTACACACCTGTCCACTTTAGCTACGCAATTTTAATTGCAAAAAGTGCTGCCACTTTTAGGGGCATATTTTCATTGTCTGGGATAGTCAGTGTTGGTTCTTCAGCTGTCAATAAAGCTAGACCACCTCTGCAGTCTACACCACCTGTCCATTTTTGCTACGAGATTTTAAGTGTCCAATTTGGTCACTAACAAAATGTGTGGCAAAAGGATAGATGCTGGTGGAAAGGGGAACAGGCGTGTTGGAAAGGGAAAAAAAGTTTCTGTCCGTGGGGTAGGTGGTAAAGCTACAGTAACATCTGCTGAAGAAAGGGCATCTTCCAGCAAAAGTAAGATGTCTACTACTTTCCGTGGACAATCTGATGTGATCCCTTTTTTACGGAACCGAACAACTCTACCAAAGGTAGGTGAGGCACAAAAAAAGCACATGCTTGAATGGCTCTCAAGTGCTCCATCAAGTGGCCTTTCCCCTACCTCAACTTCAACATTCAAAAAACTACAGTCCTCTGAGTTGTCACTCCAATCGCACTTGCTTTTTACCAGCTCTCAAGTCTCCACCCGCCCTGCAGAGTATGGAGTAACAGAGATGGCTGATTCTGCAGAGCTGTTCAGTCACACTATAGCCTGGGAATCAAAGGTCTGCTCCAAAACTACAGTGAGTCCAGACCAGGAAATGATCTGCAGTGATGCCCAGAAGCTTTGTGAGTCAGATTCAGGCCCCGATGAAGACGTTTCTGAGCATAATGTAGACCCTCATTCCTAAACTGTAACTCCTCTTGGTGGAGACAATGAGGAACATACTGATGACGATGAGACTCAGATACCAAATTGGAATAACAACTTAACTATTCAGTCAGGGCCGGAAGAGGTTAGGTCTGAGGACGAGGGGAATGCAAACACAGAGGTTGATGATGAGGTTGTAGATCCAACTTACTGTCAACCCACAGTCAGGCACTCGAGAAGGTCAGCAGAGGCGGTGGAGGAGGATGCGAATGATGACGAGGTTAGCTTGCGCCTTCTTAAACAGAAACGGAGTACTGGAAGCACGTCAACAACTGCATCCTCAACCACAACTCTGCCTCTGAGCACAAGTCGTGGTGGCTCTGCAGGACGCATGGGCTCTAAGCCTTGCCTAAATATCAATTGTCCTTTATGAACACACTTCAAATACTGATCTATAACAACAATCTGAGCACTATGATGCTCAGATAAGAAGTGGAGCTGAATGCATAACAGTTCTTTAAAAGTACAAAACTTTATTAATTACAAAAGATTTTGTAATTAATAAAGTTTTGTACTTTTAAAGAACTGTTATGCATTCAGCTCCTCTTCTTATCTGTCTAAGCCTTGCCTAGCCTGGTCCTTTTTTGACATCGCAAAGGATCTCCCAACTCATGTCATCTGTAAGATTTGTCGCCAATCTATAAGTAGAGGCCAAAAACTCACTAGTTTGACTACTTCATCCATGAACCGCCACATGGATAACAAGCATAAGTCCCAGTGGGAAGCTCACTGTGCTACAATGCAGCCTAGCGGAGCGGGCCAACCACCGTCTTCCCCTTCTAGTGCATCCGCGCGCTCTTCATCCTCTATGACTGTGGGGACAGCAGTCACACATGTTTTGTGACGCAGACCTTCCACCTCTTTAACCGCAACAGGCAGTGTGATTGGCAGGTCGTCAGTTGTTTTGGATGGGGAAACAGCTGCTGGTGTAGAGCTCTCTCAGACATCGAGAGTACCACCTTTGGATGAAGGCAACATTATTTCTCCGCCTGCACTTTCCTCACAGTCGAGCAGTTTTTATGGGACACCCTACTCAACGACATCTCAGCACAGCAGCCAGCCCTCGGTCCCTCAGATGTGGACAAGTAAAAGGCCATTTCCTCCTAGCCATGACAAAGCTAAGAGGTTGACTTTCACCCTCTGCAAGCTATTGGCTACAGAAATGCTGCCTTTACGCCTGGTGGACACAGAGGATTTTTGAGACCTTATGTCCGTCGCAGTGCCCCAGTACCAGATGCCCAGTCACCACTACTTCTCCAAGAAAGGTGTGCCTGCGCTACACCAGCATGTCGCACACAACATCACCGCTTCCTTGAGAAACGCTGTGTGTGACAGGCTGTATTTCACCACCGATACTTGGACCAGTAAGCATGGACAGGGGCGTTACATGTCGCTGACTGGGCACTGGGTAATTATGATGAGAGATGGAGAAGGGTCTGCTGTACAAGTCTTGCTGTCCCCACGAGTTGTGCGTCAATGCTCTGTATATAGAAGTTCCTCCACTGCTTCTGCCTCCTCAACTTCGTGTTGGTCTTCCACCTCCGCCCAAAGCCTGTCTGGTCAGGCCACTCGCATTGTAACTGCGCACAAGGAATCCTGCACACCTCCTTACTATGCTGGCAGCAGAGCTCAACGACATCAGGCGGTCTTTACGTTGAAATGTCTGGGAAATAAGAGTCACACAGCTAAGGAGTTGTGGTCAGCTCTGGAGACCGAGTTTCGTAAATGGTTGTCTCCACTCAACCTGCAGCCAGGGAAGGCCATGTGCGACAATACTGCATACCTGGGTGCGGCCCTTCGCCGGGGCAAGGTGACACACGTGCCTTGTATGGCTCACGTGTTGAACCTTGTTGTCCAGCAATTTTTAACCCACTATCCTGGCATAGATGGCCTTCTGCACAGGGCATGGTCAATAGCTGCTCACTTCCACTGTTCAAATGGCGCAGCTGACCGACTTGCATCGCTACAGAAGTCTTTCGGCCTGCCGGTTCACCGCCTGAAATGCGATGTGTCGACACGCTGGAATTCAACTCTCCACATGTTGCAGCAACTGTGGCAGCACTGCCGAGCCCTGGTGCAATACGTTATGACGTATAGCTTGGGCCAACGAGATGCAGAGGTGGGGAAGATCACGCTGCTGGAGTGGTCTCAGATCAAGGACCTATGCACCCTTTTGCACAGTTTCGACATGGCGGCGAATATCTTTAGCGCTGACAATGCCATTATCAGCATGACAATTCCAGTCATTTACATGCTGGAGCACGCTCTAAATAGTATTTGGAGTAAGGTGGTGGGACAAGAGGAAGGGGAGGAAGTACAGGAGGATTCATATGTGGAAAGGATACCAAGATCTACAAGGTCCAGACGTTCAGCATCACCAAGGTGGTAGGGATGGGACGGTGGGGGAGAGGGATTAACAAGGGCACATGGTAGCAGCCAAACTGTTGAGGAAGGTGCAGGAGCCCAGGAAGAAATGGAGGATGAACTGGCGATGGGCATGGAAGACTCAGCAGATGAGGGAGACCTTGGTCAAATTTTGGTTGTTGGGGGTTGGGGGGAGATGTTAGAGGAAGGAAGCATGGTTATCACCTCACCGACACAAACACAGCAAGGACTTGGTCTGCATGGATGCGCAAGACACATGAGCGCCTTCTTGCTGCACTACCTACAACATGACCCTCGGATTGTCCGAATTAGAAGTAATGCTGACTACTGGGTTGCCACACTCTTAGATCCCCGGTACAAGTCAAAATTTGCCGAAATAATTCAAGTCGTAGAAAGGGACGCACGTATGCAGGAGTATCAGCAGAAGCTGTTATACAATCTTAGCTCGGCTTTTCCACTAAACACCAGTGGTGCACAGAGTGAATCTCACAGTTCTAACTTGCCAACCATGGGACTGTCGAGTCATCATCAGTCAAACCATACCAGCAACACCGTATCTGGTGGTAATAGCAATTTTATAGAATCATTTCATGATTTTTTTTAGACCATCCTTTGCAAGGCCACAAGAGACAAGAAGTCTGATACATAGTCAACGGCTGGAGAGGATGATACAGGAGTATCTCTAAGTGAATATATATGCCATGACTGCAACTGGAGCCTTGCTCATTTTGGGCTTCCAATCTGGAAAAATAGCCTGAGCTCGCCACTTACGCCTTGGAGATCTTGTCGTGTCCCGCAGCCAGCGTTCTCTCGGAACGTGTCTTCAGTGCTGCTGAGTGTGTGCTGACAGATAAGCGCACGCGTCTGTCCAATGACAATGTGGACAGACTAACGTTCATCAAGATGAACAAGTCATGGATCCGCAAGGACTCTTCTACCCCTGTGTCATCCTGGGGAGAGTAAAGGCTGGCGTATTTTTGAATGTGCTTGATGCAAATCAACAGGTCAAGTTGGCAACTGGGGCACAAGTGATGCCCCTGAAGTGGTGTTTGTGGCCCAATTTTTGGAAAACAGGGAGACTCTGCTTGGAGTCCCCTTGCTGTTTTTTTAAAAATGTTGCAAGATGAAAAAGTCATGGTTCAGCAAGCTGTGGGACAAGTGATGCCACTGAAGTGGTGTATGTGGTCCAATTTTTGGAAAAAAGGGAGACTCTGCTTGGAGTCACCTTGCTCTGTTTTACATGGTTTTAGAAGGGCATGACATGCCTATATCTGTGTCTCCTCCTTTTACTTGTCCAGCTCTTTTGTTTTCGCATGAGTATATGTACTTGTCACTTTTTCATGTGTTTGTGGTGTCTTATGAGTTGTTTGTCACCTTTTGGACACCTTAGAAGGTGTTTTTCTATGTGTTTGTATGTGTTTGTGTTTGCCTGCCATTGTTTTCAATGGGGTTCGAAGATGTTCGTCGAACGTTCGCCGAACTGAGCCACTGTTCGACGAACCGTACTCGAACACTAGGGGGTGGCTCAACACTACTCCTAGCATATCCTTACTACTTAAGGACATACTGGGAATTGTATTTTCATGCAGTACAAATGTATATGGGGCTGACTTGACATTACAATTAATTACTGTACTAAGCTTGGTGATGTATTAATGTACTGATGGTGATTTTGGTTATGTAATCATGTATTGGTGGTTCTGGTGATGCATTTATATACTGATGGTGATTGTGGTGATTTATTAATTTACTTATGGTGGTTTTAGTGACCTATTTATTTATTGATGATGGTTCTGGTGCCATATTTCTGCATTAATAATAGCTCTGGTGTTCTATTAATGTACTGATAATGATTTTAGTTTTGTATTCATGTACTAATGATGTTTCTAGTGATGAATACAGCACCAGAACAACCATCACTGTATAAATTATGTTACCAGAACCAACTTCAGTACATGAATTCAACAACAGAACCACTATCTGTACAGGAATATGACACCAGAACCACCATCGGTTATGTTGAAAACTGTGTTTGTCACATCGATACTGGGGGTTGTTTAGTTTCCACTATAGTATCTGCAAAATGTTGGACACCTTAATTGAAATCAAATGGGCCTCATTCATTACAGATAAGCTATACAGTCCCTGACAGAAGTTCTGTTGCTTATCCATGTTATGTACATAAAAGCTTATAACCTGACTTTCAATTCATCCATTGGTTTTATAAATTAATCTTTTGAAAGCTGAAACCCTCCCAAATTTGGTTTAGGTTATGAAAATAAAGTTGCTGCAGAACTGAAATATTGATCCTTTAATGAACACAGAAAGGTCAGATTTTAGCAAGACAAGAGTTTTGTCGCCCACAGAAAGTAATGTGAAATTCAAACAAATAATTAACTTCCAATACAAAGATATGTTGCATAACATTGGTGAATGAAGTTGTGGTGCTATTAGAGCCATATTTAATATTTTGTGTGACTTCCATGAGCTTTAAGTACTGCATCCATGCGGTTCAACAATGATTCATATAATTTATTGACAAAGTCATCAGGAATAGCAAAGAATGCAGTCTTACATGCCTCCCAGAGTTCATCTAGATTCTTTGGTTTTGTCTTCCAAGCTTCCTCTTTCATCCTACCCCAAACATGCTCAATGATGTTCATGTCTGCTGACTGGGCTGGCCAGTCCTTGAGCACCTTAATCTTCTTTGCAAGGATAAACTTTGTTGTAGAGATGGATGTATGAGATGGAGCACCATCCTGCTGCAGAATTTGACCCCTTTTATGATTGGGAATGTAAGAGGTAGCTAATACTTCTTGATATTTTAGGCTATTGATATTGTCTTTTACCTTGCAAATCTTTTGCACACCTCCATACTGAATGTAACCCCAGACCATGATCTTTCCACCACCAAACTTAACTGTTTTCTGGGTATATTTTGGATCCATACGGGCTCCAGTAGGTCTCCTGCAGTATTTGCAGCAGGTGTGGTGTAATTCAACTGAAGATTTATCAAAGCAATCCACCTTTTGCCACTTTTCCAGCGTCCATCTGTTTAGCAGGCTGTGGGACTTTTAATTGCCTATTGTTTAGTGCTGGCTTCTGGGCACTGATTCGACCATGGAAGCCATTTTGAGACAGAATCCTAAAAACTGTTCTAGTTGACACAGGGACTTGAGGTGACCAGGTCTGTTGGAGCTCTGCTGCAGTGGAAGAGGGGCTGGCTTTGGATTTTCTAACCAACAAATGTTTCTCCTGAGCAGTTGTCTTGTGGGGTCTGCCAGACCTAGGCTTGCCAAAAACATCTCCAGTCTCTTTAAATCTTTTTTTTAATTCTGTGTAGCTGACGCTGGGACAGATTAAAGGTGCCAGCCACCTCTGCAGTGGATCTGGTCTTCAGACTCTTGATAATCAAGGCTTTGGTCGCATTGTGTATTTTTGGCATGTTGTCAGAGGTCAAGTTGCAATTCAAGTGAAGGTTCGGGATGCTGGGTTTCTTTTTATACACACCCACTAATTAAGCGATCATTTAGTGAGCACAGGTGAGGATGTAAACTAGGATTGGTCTTGTCAAAATCTGACCTTTCTGTGTTCATTAAATGATGAATATTTTAGCTTTGCAGCAACTTTATTTTCATAACCTAAACCAAATTTGGGAGGATTTCAGCTTTCAAAACAGTACTTTATAAAACCAATGGATGAATTTAAAGTCAGGTTATAAGCTTTTATTTTCTTAATATGGATAAGCGACTGAACTTCTGTCAGGGAGTGTATTAGTTTCTAATTTAAATTATAATATGTCATGAATGAATATCATTATTACTCCCTTGCATTATATAAATGGCCCTCAAACAATGAATGATTCTACTGTATATCTAACTGTGAAATTTCAGTCCTATTGTGCCTCAGACCCAAAGTACACCACTTATTTTTTTTTTACTTTTGCTGGTATTTTTTGGGGAAAAAAGATGATAAATCTAGTGGAACTAGTTACCAGAGCTTGCTACCTGAGCTTTTGGAGGGAAGAGTGAGTTAGGGGCCCTGTTACCTTAGTCACTGACCCATTTTTTGCTTGAAGGGTAGAAATTCAACTAAGGGGAGATGTATCATCAGCTTAATCTGCCTACTGCACCAAAGTACCGTGACCCAGCCCTGCACCCCATTGACAGAGCAGAGCTGAAGTGGAGGAGCTTCTGTCTTGATTTGATTTCAGAAGGAGCAGAATCCCAAGAGATCATTGAGGGCAAGACAGGCAGGTAATTAGCAACTACCTGCCAGTTATTTATTGCCCCAAAACAAAAGCCAAGAACCTGCACTAGAATTAAGGTGCTGGAAAACACGTGTGCACATGCCATCATGATTTTAAGAATTAGCCATGTTGCCATCCATTCTAAGAGATGATAAAAAAAAACTTATGGCCTTCTGAAAGCGGGAGTTATTACCTGAATTATGAAGTCACTAAAGATGACTGAATCGCCTAATTTTCACACAAAATTGTAATTGTGTAGTATTATTGGAGTGCTATCATTAATGGTACCGAGGTATATATATATTCCATTAGCGGGAATCGGTTATATATACATTTACTCTCTCTGTGAGACCTCCAATATTTGGCATTATTAGCTCAGCAGCCTTGTTTACTTATTGTCCTGCAGTACAAAAAGTGGCCTGCTAACAAGAGGGGCGCTAGAGAGTAGTCGTGTTCTTGACAGATCCGTGAACAGGGGGTGGGATTCTGTGAACAGTAGTGTAATGACAAAAAATTTTTTTTATGAAACCATGTGCAATCGAGGAACTTTTATGGGTGATTTAAGAATAAGTATTGCTTTTTTTGTTTTTTAAAAAAAGTTCCCCCTTTCATTCAAATGAAATAAGGCAAAAATTATTTTTTCCCCCCAAAAACGGACATGCAATTTTGCACTATTGAAACGATAATAGTAATAACTAAGCAACTTTTATTATTCGTTTTTTAACAAATACGGTATAAAACAGTTAATTTTAAGTACAATATGTACAAAAGAAGTGTTTAAAAATTATTTTTTCCTATGAATTTTAGATTCAAAAATTCAATTTTTTTCGATTTCGCATGTAGTTCCTCCATCAGTTTTACAGCACGTTCAGCATTTTGGTTAGATCTGGGAATGGCAATTAATGACTCCTCGACCAACCAGTGCGCCCTCAAACACTTAATTGCCTTCTTGCACTTTGTCTTGGTGAGTGAGGTTAACAGTTCATTGAAGGACGCTTCGTTGTAGTGTTGCGACTGGAACCAGGTATTTGCCCATTCATAGCAGATGAAGTCGCATGCTATACCGAGGACGCGGCGCCACTCTGGTATCAGAAAAAATGCTATAACAGCATATACAGCTCGCGAGTTCCATCTTGCCATGTGCAGGTTTGGGAGTTTCTTCCAACTGATTCGAGGCCAACGTGATTTTGTTTTGTAATGACGATATGCCTGACATAGTTCATATGAGAACTTGAAATCATCTCGCCATCCAGGATTCTCGCCTGTGTTGACATCATCTGTTGCAACTTGGTGGTAATCAATCTGAAGTGAGGCATAGTTTTCTGTCAATTTGTCAATGAAGAAATAATTGAGTTCTGATTTCTTCGTTGACTCTGGAATAAGGAAATTCATGACGTGCTTCAGTAGGAGGTCGAGGACATGGTGTTGACAGCCAATGTATTGTGGCTTCTGAAAGCTCTTTCTCAAGACATCATCCTGTATCAGCGTTACAATCCCGTTCAAACGACCAGTATTTACTGCTGCCGTGTCGCAGATTATAATGCGAATATTTTCCCAAGCGTCATATTCATCAATTAGCTGATGTAGTTCCTTGTGAATAGCCGTGGCAGAACCATTCTCACATTTCAGAATACCGAGTTTGATTTCGGTTGATACTCTTCCCCTTGGATTCTTGGAAGAAACTATTATGGTCAAAATATCGTATTAAATTCCTCAAACAAATTATGATATTTGTCTCACTTTCTTTTTATATCTTTCACTGAACTACCAGACCTACCCCTGTACACACTCTTTCATATCAACATTTACTTTCTTATTTTCTTTCCCAATATTACTTAGAAATCTATAAACATTTACACTATTTATTTATTACGATAATTTTATCACTTATTCACTTCATATACACTTTTTAAATTAAAAAAATTATTCACAGTAAAATTCACTTTCTAGTATCCAAGATGGCTGCCTGACTCCAAATGTACCACATGCTTTTCAATTCCTTCAGCTCTTCTTATGGCACATGTTTGTAAGGCTAGATCTAACTTATAAAGAAAACGTTAAATATAAATTGTTAATGGGTAACAATTAAAAATGTCATTTTTTTTCACTAGATTATTCTTATTCTAGATGTTCTAAATTATTCCTGAATATTCTAAATCATTCCAGAATCTTCAAAAAATTAAAACACGAAAAATCATTTTTTTTGAAAATTTTGAAATGAAAAAGAGGGGCAACTTTTTTGAATATTTTACAATTTTGATGATACTAATGTCATTTGAATGCAATTGTTCCTCGAATGTAAGGGGTTTCATTTTCGTTTTGCAACATTTTTAAAATAGTCATCACACTAGTGAACAGTGGGTGGGATTCTGATATGAGCTCCCCCTCCATCCCCCAGCTGTTCATGCTCTGGACCAGACCCCAGTCAGAGGACAATAAAACCTTCCCACGCAATATTTATGGCCACAACAGTTTGTCCTCTTGCCATACTAAAAGTTTTGCTTCACATAACTTGTTTTATTTCCTGCTCCATTCTATGTCCTGTTGTGTATAAATATGTGACTCTTCAGATTTTGTGTTATACTGAGCCTGAAGAAGAGACCTGAGTAGCCTCGAAAGCTTGCTATTATCACCATCTTTTCAGTTAGCTATTAAAAGGTATCAACCACTGAGGACTTCAGTTCTTTTAAACAATTTTTAATTGCAGCAAATAATTTCATATCTTCTCAATGCTGGAAAGCTTGCAATTGCCCAGAAAACACACGTGGGGAGTGGAGAGATAGCGAGAACCCCGCTGACCATATAAACTTACAGTCTATAGGAGAAAGAGGACCCCACTGACCATAAGAGCTTAGACTCTATAGAAGAAAAAGACTTACCCAATGACTCTGGAGATGGAAAGTGACTCTCTCTTACAAACTGTGCCCTAATGGGAAACAATGATCTCAGATGGCCTAGGTACTGACCACCACTAAGCAAGGTTGGATAATTGACTAGATATCAAAGTTGCATAACATTATGGGGACGGGAGCCCTGAGCGGTAACGCAAAATTATATTAGCCTTCTCCTTAATGCTTCAGCAGTGTGGGAAATGGTGCCGTGAATTTGCTTTTTGTGAAGCATGAATCGAATTATTAAAATATTCCAATTTGTGTGAAACCATTGTGACGCGCTGGACTAGCCAGGTAGTCACAGATAGGCCCTTCCAGGGCCCTTCCATAGGCCCTTCCATAGGCCCTTCCAGATAGGCTAAAAATTAACAGCAGGCAACCACATTAAAACCTAGTCACCTCCCTCAGAGCTTAATGGACACACCAGGGAGCGGAGCCAGGCGTTTGGCCACGCCCACCGAGGAGTTCAGAGGGCCTGAGACAGGAAACAGTAGTCAGTCAAGTTCAGTTGACAGTCAGTGGAGTTGTGAGGAGTAGAGTGCAGCAGGCCTGTGGTGACAGGCCTGCAGCGAAAAAACTGACAGGTGTGAGGGTCGCGGCCCGCACACCTTGGCTAGGAGGCAGGCGGTGGCCTGGCCTGCAGGAGCTGGGAAGACGGCCAGGTGGAACCATAAGGGACCGGGACAGGGTAGTGGCCCACCGGTACCGAACCGGGGAACTGACTGGAAACCGAAGCACCAGGGGGGTACTCAGACCCAGAACGATGCCCAGAAGCCACTGGACCACGTCGAATTTACTGATTGAGGTCTGGACCTTAGGTCCTTTCCCATCTCAAGTCCTGACAGAAGGCAACAGCCCTCCAAGGGGGATAGAAAGCCACCGCACAGGCAGAGAGATCCCACGGGCCAGCACCTGCGGGCAAACAGACTCCACCAACACATACACAGCCAGGGAGCGGACTCCCGTTGCTGAGGCACAGGCAGTCTACACAAACATAACAAGGTGCAGGAGAAAGGCCAAGACCACCAACCCGGGTGGGGGACAAGACGCAGCCGGCTGCGGGCACTGACCACCATCAACTTTGTTTACCAGAGACTTGCGTGTGTCAATAATCATGAGTACAACACTGCCACCCGGCCGTGCACCGCCCTGCACCGCCCAACCACTACTCTCCCTAAGCGGGCCCCGGGGCCACCATCCCTGTCCACGGAGGAGTTAACACCTTGCTGCACGACCATCTCCCCCGGGTGCCCCCGTAACTGCAGCGGTGGTGTCTACACCTTCACCACATCCCGTGGGTGGCGTCACAAACTCAAACACGGCTCCGGCCGTACACCTACTTAACCACCCCCATCGAGATCGCCAGCAACCCCTTGCAGAGTGATGTGACCCCCGGGTCCGGAGGCGCTCGAGCCACCACCAAACGAACGGAAGGCGGTACACCATGAATTTCAGAAAATTTGAGCTGAACTCGATCCTATGGTGATCGATCCGCTCATCTCTGGAGCTCCACTCTAACATGCTATCCAGTCACCAAGGATCCTTCTGAATATCTTACCTTTAAAGATTTACCTTTTTCTAGAAATAGATTCCATCAAGGAATTCAATGCTCTTAAAAAAGTCTGAAATATGAAACAGACTTCTTCGATATTTTTTATTTCTTATAGCTGTTTCCATGGACACGGTACCTGCTGAATTAATAAGAAATGTTACAGTTTGTTGACAGTGGACATACATTTTTAGAGCACTTTCTGAAATTCTAATCCACTGTACCCTGCAGTGCTGATAGCTTTGAACTGCCAGTGATATACGTGAGATATTAGGTTTAAATGGTCTCTTGATTTAAGAACTATTTGGTTGGTTTGTTCCTAATGGTACTTATATCATTCTACTTTATTAACGGAGAATGAAATCTAAATCCTTGTTCTTTTTATTTTCCAAGAAATTGTTAAAATAACTTTGTTTGTCATAAGTCTTTACCTGTGCAAAATCCCAAGGAATGGCAACCATATGTTCAAAAAGCTTTTACTTACCCAACTTCAAAGTAGTCAACAAATGAGTCCCAGACTGGAAAACGAAACATTTAGTTTGTTTATTGTGCTGTAAAAATTAAGTCAAACTGTGAATTATATACCAATTTTTAAAGATTTGAATTTATGGGAGTAGCCATTTACATTGCTCATAAATTTGGAGTAAGCGTGGGCTTCATAATGTAAACCGTAAGAAACATATGCACATCCGTCTCCTATTGATTCAGATTAATAGGAGATGAATTTGCAGTACCCAGCTGTGACCACTATGCAGGTATCGGCGCTATGCTGTTCCACAACTTAGTTCTGGCCAGCAGCATTAGGAACAGCTGATCGTCAGTGGTACCATGTGTCATACTCCTACTGATCAGACATTGATGAGCTATCCTAAAGATAAGTGAACCATGCAAAAGTTCCGGACAACTTGTTTAATCACTTGCTAGAAGCACTGGACATAGTTTGATTTATAAATAACCTTATAGGTGATTTGCCTTGTGTGTGCATTTCCGAAACCACATTCTGGGACAATAGTTTCCTTTCCCTGAAGATCTCCAATTATTTTGGAAAACTATAACTTCCAGTATGAGACTTTCAGGAGATGATGGGAGTAAAGGGTGCTTTACATGCTGCGACATCGCTAGCGATAGCTAGCGATGTCGTGCGCGATAGCACCCGCCCCTGTCGTTGGTGCGACATTTGGTGATCGCTGCCGTAGCGAACATTATCGCTACGGCATAGTCACACGCACATACCTTTGCAGCGACGTCGCTGTGACCGCTGAACAATCCCTCCTTCAAGGGGGAGGTGTGTTCGGCGTCATAGTGATGTCACTGCGGCTTCACTAAGCGGCCGCCCAATAGCAGAGGAGGGGCGGAGATGAGTGGCCGGAACATGCCGCCCACCTCCTTCTTTCCTCATTGCTGGTGGACGCAGGTAAGGAGATGTTCGTTATTCCTGCGGTGTCACACATAGCGATGTGTGACACCGCAGGAACGACAAACAACCTCGCTACTGACCAGACAACGATTTTTGGTAAATGAACAACGTGTCACAGACCAACGATTTTTGCCTCTTTTGCGATCGTTTAAGGTCGCTCATAGGTGTTACACGCTGCGATGTCGCTAACGACGCCGGATTTGCGTCACAAACACCATGACCCTGACGATATATCATTAGTGATGTCACAGCGTGTAAAGCCCCCTTTAGTTTCATGACTACTGAAGAGCTGCAGATTCTTACATTGTTCATTAATCTTAGCTCATTCCTAACACACTGAGACTTTCTAGCGATCCCACCAGCGATCCCAACCTGGCCGGGATCGCTACAAAGTCTCTGGTGAGCTGTCAAACAGGCAGACCTGGCCAACGACGCAACAGCGATCCGGACCTGCAGAACGACCTAGCTAGTCATTGGAGACGTTGTAAAGCAGCTTTTTGAAAGATAAGTCGCTAACGAAGTCGCTGTAAAGTCCCCTTTACACACTGAGACTTTCTAGCGATCATGCTGCACAGCGGGAAACAAAGGACCAAAGAATGGTCCTGAACGATTTGTAGCGATCAGCAACTTCACAGCAGGGGCCAGATCATGAGAGCTGTGTAAAGCCTTTAAAGGACTGTTTATCCACCCTGTTAAGACTCTTGGGTACAGTACGAGACATGGTTCCCTGGGTGAGACTTCTACATAGATTTTCTATACATTTATTTCCTCTTATGTCTGTCCAGGCAAAAGATACAATTAGTGTGTCCCAGGAGATGCCCTCCTAGTGTACAGTGCCTACAAGTAGTATTCAACCCCCTGCAGATTTAGCAGGTTTACACATTTGGAATTAACTTGGCATTGTGACATTTGGACTGTAGATCAGCCTGGAAGTGTGAAATGCACTGCAGCAAAAAAGAATGTTATTTCTTTTTTTTTTTTTTTTTTTTAAATTGTGAAAAGTTTATTCAGAGGGTCATTTATTATTCAACCCCTCAAACCACCAGAATTCTGTTTGGTTCCCCTAAAGTATTAAGAAGTATTTCAGGCACAAAGAACAATGAGCTTCACATGTTTGGATTAATTATCTCTTTTTCCAGCCTTTTCTGACTAATTAAGACCCTCCCCAAACTTGTGAACAGCACTCATACTTGGTCAACATGGGAAAGACAAAGGAGCATTCCAAGGCCATCAGAGACAAGATCGTGAAGGGTCACAAGGCTGGCAAGGGGTCCAAAACCCTTTCCAAGGAGTTGGGCCTACCTGTCTCCACTGTTGGGAGCATCATCCGGAAGTGGGATGCTTATGGAACTACTGTTAGCCTTCCACGGCCTGGACAGCCTTTGAAAGTTTCCACCCGTGCCGAGGCCAGGCTTGTCCGAAGAGTCAAGACTAACCCAAGGACAACAAGGAAGGAGCTCCAGGAAGATCTCATGGCAGTGGGGACATTGGTTTCAGTCAATACCATAAGTAACGTACTCCAGCGCAATGGTCTCCGTTCCAGACGAGCCCGTAAGGTACCTTTACTTTCAAAGCGTCATGTCAAGGCTCGTCTACAGTTTGCTCATGATCACTTGGAGGACTCTGAGACAGACTGGTTCAAGGATCTCTGGTCTGATGAGACCAAGATCGAGATCTTTGGTGCCAACCACACACGTGACGTTTGGAGACTGGATGGCACTGCATACGACCCCAAGAATACCATCCCTACAGTCAAGCATGGTGGTGGCAGCATCATGCTGTGGGGCTGTTTCTCAGCCAAGGGGCCTGGCCATCTGGTCCGCATCCATGGGAAGATGGATAGCATGGCCTACCTGGAGATTTTGGCCAAGAACCTCCGCTCCTCCATCAAGGATCTTAAGATGGGTCATCATTTCATCTTCCAACAAGACAACGACCCAAAGCACACAGCCAAGAAAACCAAGGCCTGGTTCAAGAGGGAAAAAATCAAGGTGTTGCAGTGGCCTAGTCAGTCTCCTGACCTTAACCCAATTGAAAACTTGTGGAAGGAGCTCAAGATTAATGTCCACATGAGACACCCAAAGAACCTAGATAACTTGGAGAAGATCTGCATGGAGGAGTGGGCCAAGATAACTCCAGAGACCTGTGCCGGCCTGATCAGGTCTTATAAAAGACAATTATTAGCTGTAATTGCAAACAAGGGTTATTCCACAAAATATTAAACTTAGGGGTTGAATAATAATTGACCCACACTTTTATGTTTAAAATTTATTAAAATTTAACTGAGCAACATAACTTGTTGGTTTGTAAGATTTATGCATCTGTTAATAAATCCGGCTCTTGTTTGAAGTTTGCAGGCTCTAACTTATTTGCATCTTATCAAACCTGCTAAATCTGCAGGTGGTTGAATACTACTTGTAGGCACTGTATGTGCACACAACCAGGCGGGTGCACTCTGCTGCCTGCTTGAAAAAGGGTACAATAAGAATTATAAAGTGGTAAAATAAGGAGAACAATGCAAAAATGACTTGCTGTGCATATGTCCAAGCTTTTGAGGTTTTAACAGCTTCACATTACAAAATACGTAAATTGGTTAAAGGGTTATTCCCATCTCCAAGATCCTATGTCAATATATAGTAGGTGTAATAATAATATTATTAGCAAGTACCTCCAATTAGAAATGTAATAAACTTCATCAGATTAGCCATGTCTCTTACCTCATGTGCAGGGCATTGCAGCTCAGGTATCCATGGTTACCACCACTCATATAGTGGTAGTTAGTGTCTTGTGGTCGTAATCATGGATACCTAAGCTGCAATGACCTGCGCATGAGGTAAGAGACATGGCTATATCAGGAGAATTACACTACATTTCCAATTGGAGGGATATCCTATCCCAATATGCATAATAAATATTGGGATAGGATCCTGGAGATGGGAATACCTTTTTAAGTATAAAATCCCACAGTAAAGTAACACAATCTTTATTGGTAATTTAAAATACGTAGATGGATATGTGACGCCCTAGCCTATCAGGTCGTCACAAGGGTGCCGTGCAATATGCCCTTCTGCATGGTACCCGCTCCTCCTTGGTCACGGGTCCTGTCACTTTGGTGTTGCTATCAACAGGTGTACACAAATCCTGAGGAACACTCTGCACCACACCCACCAAACACCCATTGGGCAGCCTGAGGGGAATAGGGCCACCCAGAAGGACTGGTAGAAGGAGGGCAGAAGTATCAGTGCAGGTGTAGAGTTGTAGAGTGGAAGTGGAAGGAGAGACAACGGTGACAGTGCAGGTCACGCTGTGGAGCTGGGCTCCTGTACCCGTCCCAGGTGCCAGACATTGGCCTGGCCAGAAGGAGCTGGAACCCCGATCGCAGGGGGTAGTGGTAGGGAGCACGGTGCCGCTACAGAGAGCAGGCCGGCTGTCTTGTGCTACAACTGGGCAGGGACCAGGGCACGATGGGGTACGCGGACTCTAGGCTGGGAAGTAGCTTCACGCAGCCCAGTAATTCACCTGATGGGAACGGAATCTTCAGGAACCGTTCCCCACTCCAGAATCGGGGTACTAGCGCAACGAGGGGGATAGGACTTCCCACAACCATCCAGAAAATCCCAAGCGTGAACCCTGAGAGCAAGCTCACCCTGCTAGCCACGCCGGTTGGCGGGACCCGAAACGCTTCAAGTGTAAGGGATCCAAACGTAGGGCACACAGTGCCAAGGGACAAGGCTTCAGGTCAACAGACAACACCAAGAGGACACGGACCCAGCGTGCCCGCCCAAGAGTTTGGTTTACCTGGTGTCAGCGTCAGTGACTTTGGACTGTGAGTACACGTTACCCCCCTTGCACCCGACGGGTTCCTCATGCCATCCATCACCGGACCACGGGACACCACTCCCCTGCCCACGTAGGGGTTAACAAATTAAGCTGCCACACACCAGCGTCCCCGGGCTCCCCAAACCGGCAGCGGTGGTCTCTCATGTTACCACACACTGTGGGTGGCGTCATGAACATTATCCCAAAACCACAAACAATTCCCCGCTTTATTTCCAAGGGTGTCACGCGACGCCGCCTCGGATCCGGAGACCCCTCGAGCCACTGCGGATCCGGGTCCGTGCAGCCCGTCGACTGTCGCAGGGGCGGCACAGATATATCAAGTACATTTAAGAGTGAAAAATGTCTGATTTTCACTCACGTATTTTATCCATTTTTTCTTAGCATATACAACACATACTCATTATGATTTAAGATGAGCGAGCACTACCATTTTCGGGTGCTCAGTACACATAACGAGCAGTCATACACTCAGACACATATAAGTAAAAATGATGTCTGCAGCAAAGAATGACCTAAAAGATGTAAAAAAAGGATGCTTGAAGAAAAACACCGCCAACGTTTTCTGGAAGTGTCTTCCGCTTGAAAAACTTGGCCGGTGCGCCAGCATCTAAAAGACTTTGTGTGTACAAACCCTTGGGGAGCACATAGGAACATACTTTCTATTTTGTGTTTCTTGAAGACTTTAATAACTACACAACACTTTTGTCAGAGTCAGAAACCACTTTTTATTGTATTATCCTTTGAAATGAATAATTCTTAGTAAATAAGAATAAATGACTTGCAAAACAATGAAGAGACTATATGTTATGGGAAACGAGCCTGTGAGATAAATCCTGTTGTGAATATCACCAAGGTCTTTTATAGTAATCAGTGGATCCTTTAGAGTGGTGCGGATCTAATCTTTTTTATGAAATTTGGAAGTCCTCTGAACCTGGACATAACACTTCTTTGCATCCAATTGTATTGCCAAATAAGAATGCTGCTGCCATTTGAGAAATGGAGTAATAATACTGTCATATAGTTTCTGAATAATGTCACTGAACAGTGACCTAATTATTGTCAAACATTGACTAATGTTACCAAAGGAGGACTCAGTAACGTGCCCACCCATTGACTCAGCAATTCAGTCACTGGAAAATACCACCGCATAGTGACTTAAAACTACTGCATGCTACAATACTATGATCAATTCTAACAAAATATTATTTTCAGCAGGGCTCCATGTTATCAGAGACAGGATCAGAATGACAGATAACACCTTTATAAATTTCTGATAATACAGGACCCACCAATCACAATCGTTCTTGCAGCTGACCCATCACCCCCGCTCTTCACAATAAACTACACAGGCTCATTAAATAATATAATACAAAAGATAAGGTCAAGATCCAACCATTGTTGCAATGTGCATGTATTGTTTCCTGAAACAACATGAAGTTGCAGTCAAAAAAGCCCTAGTGGTCAGTGTGAATCGCAATTTTCTATTTTTAATACAGATTGTGAAATTTAAAAAATATCTATAATTTTTTTATAACACATTTAAAGCAAAAAGTAATTTAAACAATAGGTTACTTTCTAATGATAGGTTCCCTTTAACCCCTTCCTGACATCTGACGTACCCAGTATGTAATGGTTTGATAGTGGTTCCCAAGCGATAACGTACTAGGTACATCATGGTAATCGCAGGGGCACAGGAGCTGTGCCTATGCAATTGTTGCACAGAGCTCGGCTTATCTGATAGCTGAGCCTTGCTTTTCACAGCCAGAAGCAGTCATTGCACCACCCACGCCTGTTTGTTTAACCCACTCAATCATGTGAATAATCTCAGCATTTAGGGACTTTGAGAGGAAGTATGCTCCCTCTATAAGGCGATTGGAACTCCTGCGATGTGATCATGGGGGCTCGATTGTTGCCATGGCAACCTGAGGTCATCATGAGTCATGACAACCTTCGGGTCACCCAGCTACTGGAAGCTTTTGAGATCATGCCAGGAGCATGATCTCAGAGGCTTGTGTCGGTGTATATCAGACAGCTATAATCCGTTGCAATGATTATAACAGTGATTAATGAAATAAACATTAATGTGCCCAGAGAGGGATTAAGTAAAACAAGGGTAAAAATATAAAAAAAAATCACAAAATAAAGAGCAAAAAAATGACCCTATACCTATAAATACTTATACTAATTTATGTAAATAAATAAACAAAAAAGTACACATATTTGGTATCACCACATCTGGGTTGATCTGATCGATAAAACTTTCACACTATTTAACCCCTTCAGTCAACACCAAAAAAAGCAGCAAAAAACTGCTTTTTCATCATATCGCAAAATAAGGTGGAATAAAATGTGATGAAAAAGTCGCATGTAAAAAAAACTGGTATAACAAAAAACATCATCTTGTCTCGCAAAAAACAACCCACGATACAGCTCTGTACAGCAGACAAATAAAAAACCTATGTCTCAGAATACAGCAAAGCAAAAACACATTTTTTCTATAAAATAGTTTTTATGGTGTAAAAGCTGCAATATATATATATATATATATATATATATATCTATATATATAATTGCCTTATTCTGTCTGTCTGTCTGTCTGTCTGTCTGTCTATCTGTCTGTCTGTCATGCTCCGAAATTGTGTCCTTACGGTGACACAAAGCTGATTGGCCACTGGGCTCGCCATGGCCCCGCCCCCCCACACGGATTGGCCTCTCGCCCCGGCTCTCTGCAGGCCCCGCCCCCCTCACGCAATGCACGCTCGCTGTGGCCCAACTGACACGGAGCCCCGATTCCCAGGTGAGTACACACACATCAGATCACACTCACTCTCACACACACCTCACACATCACACATCACAACATGCTGGGATATCGCTTGCTTCTACACCGGCTCCGTCAGGATCCCAGCAGCGTCACACATAACCTTGCGATGCTGGGATCTTCACGGAGGCCGTGAAAGCTGGTAACCATTATACACATCGGGTAACTAAGGTCCCTTAGTTACCCGATGTGTATCATAGTTACCAGTGTACACCGGCTCACACTCACTCTCATACACACCTCACACACACATCACATCGCATCCACACATCAAGGTCCTGCAGCGGCGGAAAATACAGACACATAACAGCACACACATAACAGCACACACATACACACATAAATCAGATCACACTCACTCACACACACCCATCACATCGCATCCACATACTCACAACATCCTGGGATATCGCTTGCTTCTCGGCCTCGATACTGTGCTGTTGTGATCTTCCAGGACCTGCCGGAGGATCACATGGCCAGAAGCATGTGATATCCCCGGATGTTGTGAGTATAAGCGCGTATGTGCGATATCGTCAGTGTCTGTGTGTGTGAGTGTATGCGATCGGGTGTGTGTGAGTGTATGAGATCGGGTGTGTGTGAGTGGATGCGATCGGGTGTGTGTGAGTGGATGCGATCGGGTGTGTGTGAGTGGATGCGATCGGGTGTGTGTGAGTGGATGCGATCGGGTGTGTGAGTGTCGGCAGAGGAGCACGGCGTGCTGGAGGAGGCTGGGAGCAGAGAGGCTGATCATGGGGAAGGCTGGGAGGAGAGAGGCTGATGCTGGGGGAGGCTGGGAGGGGGAGGCTGGGACGAGGGAGGCTGATGCTTGGGGAGGCTGATGCTGGGGGAGGCTGGAAGGAGAGAGGCTAATGCTGGTGGAGGCTGATGCTTGGGGAGGCTGATGCTGGGGGAGACTGGGAGGGGAAGGCTGATGCTGAGGGAGGCTGGGAGGAAGGAGGCTGGGAGGAGAGAGGCTGACCCTGGGGAAGGCTGGGAACGGGAGGTTGATGCTGAGGGAGGCTGGAAGGAGAGAGGCTGATGCTGGGGGAGGCTGGAAGGAGAGAGGCTGATGCTGGTGGAGGCTGATGGTTGGGGAGGCTGATGCTGGGGGAGACTGGGAGCGGAAGGCTGATGCTGAGGGAGGCTGGGAGAGGGAGACTGGGAGGAAGGAGGCTGGGAGGAGAGAGGCTGATCCTGGGGAAGGCTGGGAAGGGGAGGCTGATGCTGGGGGAGGCTGGAAGGAGAGAGGCTGGAAGGAGAGAGGCTGATGCTGGTGGAGGCTGATGCATGGGGAGGCTGATGCTGGGGGAGACTGGGAGCAGAAGGCTGATGCTGAGGGAGGCTGGGAGGAAGGAGGCTGGGAGGAGAGAGGCTGATCCTGGGGAAGGCTGGGAAGGGGAGGCTGATGCTGAGGGAAGCTGGAAGGAGAGAGGCTGATGCTGGGGGAGACTGGAAGGAGAGAGGCTGAGGCTGGGAGGAGAGAGGCTGATGCTGAGGGAGGCTGGGAGGGGAAAGCTGATGCTGGGGAAGGCTGGGAGGACGGAGGCTGGGAGGAGAGAGGCTGATCCTGGGGAAGGCTGGGAGAGGGAGGCTGATGCTGGAGGAGGCTGGAAGGAGAGAGGCTGATGCTGGCGGAGGCTGATGCTGGGGAGGCTGGGAGAGGGAGGCTGATGCTGAGGGAGGCTGGGAGGAGGGAGGCTGGGAGAGGTAGGCTGAGAGAAGAGAGGCTGATGCACACACACACACACACACACACACACACACGCGCGCGCACTGCACAACACACCACACACACACACACACACTGGGAACCACAAACAACTGCCCTACACAGACACCCACACACACAGACAACGCTGCACACACACAACACCCAACACACAAACACCGCGGCACACACAAATATACGCACATACCGCACAACACACACATTGCACAAAACATACCTCCCCCCAAAACACACCACACACACACAAACCGCGCAACACACACACAACGCTACAGACACACAGCGCTCCACAAACAACGCAACACACGCAACACACATACAACACTGCTCTCACCCCCCGTCACACCCAGACAACACCCAGAACATGTACAGCGCCTACACAAACACTTGGTAACTACAGACAACAACATCTCTCTATATATATATATATATAACAAAAATCATACATGAACTACACAATACGTAAATTCTAGAATACCCGATGCGTAGAATCGGGCCACCTTCTAGTATATATATATATGTGTGTGTGTATACAGTACAAACCAAAGGTTTGGACACACATTCTCATCTCTAGAACAACTGTTAGAGGAGACTTTGTGCAGCAGGCCTTCATGGTAAAATAGCTGCTAGGAAACCCCAGCTAAGGACAGGAAACAAGCAGAAGAGACTTGTTTGGGCTAAAGAACACAAGGAATGGACATTAGACCAGTGGAAATCTGTGCTTTGGTCTGATGAGTCCAAATTTGAGATCTTTGGATCCAACCACCGTGTCTTTGTAGAAAAGGTGAACGGATGGACTCTACATGGCTGGTTCCCACCGTGAAGCATGGAGGAGGAGGTGTGATGGTGTGGGGGTGCTTTGCTGGTGACACTGTTGGGGATTTATTCAAAATTGAAGGCATAGTGAACCAGCATGCCTACCACAGCATCTTGCAGCAGCATGCTTTTGCATCCAGTTTGCGTTTAGTTGGACCATAATTTATTTTTCAACAGGACAATGATCCCAAACACACCTCCAGGCTGTGTAAGGGCTATTTGACTAAAAAGGAGAGTGATGGGGTGCTACAGACCAGATGACCTGGCCTCCACAGTCACCAGACCTGAACTCAATTGAGATGGTTTGGGGTGAGCTGGACCGCAGAGTGAAGGCAAGAGAGCCAAGAAGTGCTAAGCATCTCTGGGAACTTATTCAAGACTGTTGGAAGACCATTTCCGGTGACTACCTCTTGAAGCTCATGAAGAGAATGCCAAGAGTGTGCAAAGCAGTAATCAAAGCAAAAGGTGGCTACTTTGAAGAACCTAGAATATAAGAGATATTTTCAGTTATTTCACACTTTTTTAAGTGTTTCATTCCACATGTTTTCATTCATAGTTTTGATGCCTTCAATGTGAATCTACAATTTTCAGAGTCCTGAAAATAAAGAAAACTCTTTGAATGAGAAGGTGTGTTCAAACTTTTGGTCTGTACTATATATATTTTTATATATATATATATATATATATATATACAGTTAGGTCCAGAAATATTTGGACAGTGACACAATTTTTGCGAGTTGGGCTCTGCATGCCACCACATTGGATTTGAAATGAAACCTCTACAACAGAATTCAAGTGCAGATTGTAACGTTTAATTTGAAGGTTTGAACAAAAATATCTGATAGAAATTGTAGGAATTGTACACATTTCTTTACAAACACTCCACATTTTAGGAGGTCAAAAGTAATTGGACAAATAAACCAAACCCAAAAATAAAATTTTATTTTCAATATTTTGTTGCGAATCCTTTGGAGGCAATCACTGCCTTAAGTCTGGAACCCATGGACATCACCAAACGCTGGGTTTCCTCCTTCTTAATGCTTTGCCAGGCCTTTACAGCCGCAGCCTTCAGGTCTTGCTTGTTTGTGGGTCTTTCCGTCTTAAGTCTGGATTTGAGCAAGTGAAATGCATGCTCAATTGGGTTAAGATCTGGTGATTGACTTGGCCATTGCAGAATGTTCCACTTTTTTGCACTCATGAACTCCTGGGTAGCTTTGGCTGTATGCTTGGGGTCATTGTCCATCTGTACTATGAAGCGCCGTCCGATCAACTTTGCGGCATTTGGCTGAATCTGGGCTGAAAGTATATCCCGGTACACTTCAGAATTCATCAGGCTACTCTTGTCTGCTGTTATGTCATCAATAAACACAAGTGACCCAGTGCCATTGAAAGCCATGCATGCCCATGCCATCACGTTGCCTCCACCATGTTTTACAGAGGATGTGGTGTGCCTTGGATCATGTGCCGTTCCCTTTCTTCTCCAAACCTTTTTCTTCCGATCATTCTGGTACAGGTTGATCTTGGTCTCATCTGTCCATAGAATACTTTTCCAGAACTGAGCTGGCTTCATGAGGTGTTTTTCAGCAAATTTAACTCTGGCCTGTCTATTTTTGGAATTGATGAATGGTTTGCATCTAGATGTGAACCCTTTGTATTTACTTTCATGGAGTCTTCTCTTTACTGTTGACTTAGAGACAGATACACCTACTTCACTGAGAGTGTTCTGGACTTCAGTTGATGTTGTGAACGGGTTCTTCTTCACCAAAGAAAGTATGCGGCGATCATCCACCACTGTTGTCATCCGTGGACGCCCAGGCCTTTTTGAGTTCCCAAGCTCACCAGTCAATTCCTTTTTTCTCAGAATGTACCCCACTGTTGATTTTGCTACTCCAAGCATGTCTGCTATCTCTCTGATGGATTTTTTCTTTTTTTTCAGCCTCAGGATGTTCTGCTTCACCTCAATTGAGAGTTCCTTAGACCGCATGTTGTCTGGTCACAGCAACAGCTTCCAATTGCAAAACCACACACCTGTAATCAACCCCAGACCTTTTAACTACTTCATTGAATACAGGTTAACGAGGGAGACGCCTTCAGAGTTAATTGCAGCCCTTAGAGTCCCTTGTCCAATTACTTTTGGTCCCTTGAAAAAGAGGAGGCTATGCATTACAGAGCTATGATTCCTAAACCCTTTTTCCGATTTGGATGTGAAAACTCTCATATTGCAGCTGGGAGTGTGCACTTTCAGCCCATATTATATATATAATTGTATTTCTGAACATGTTTTTGTAAACAGCTAAAATAACAAAACTTGTGTCACTGTCCAAATATTTCTGGACCTAACTGTATATAAACACAATATAAATGTGCTATCACTGTCATCGTACTGACCTGAAGAATAAAACTGTCTTATAACTTTTATGACACTATGAACGGCTTAAAAACAAACAGAAAAAAAAACAAAAAACAATTCCTCAATTGCTGTTTCTTCTTGATTATGCCTCACAAAAAGCAAAATAGAAAGTGATAAAAAATATGAATTGGCCCAAAATGGTACCAAACAACCTTCAACCCTGATAGAGGGCCAAATCTAAAAAACCTATATAAATCTGGTATCGTTGTAATTTTATTTCCCTGAGGAATAAAGCTTCACTATCACTTATACCACAAGGTAAAGTACACTGTAAAAAATAGTAAGAAAGCCAGTTCTTCAACTGCTGTTGATTTGCTCATTCTTCCTCCCAAGTATTACAGTACGGTGTGGCTTACATTTATCCTGCTCTCTACACTGATAGCTTACATTGGGGATTGCTTGTAAATCTTTGTAAAACTTGATTCAGAAAAAATTCCTAACAGAAAATTCACTGTAATGAGGCAGAGAGATTCACTTTGAACTCATGCCTGGCCTGTGGTGTGGCAGTGTCCATCTTTTGCTTGTCCTCATAGGCGTGCACAAAAGTGCGGTCAACAACAGTTTTGTACACCTTTGAAAAGACAGACACCACTGAACAGAGGCCACACGGAGTCCAAAGTAACTCTGCTGTCTCATTAGTAAATGGATCAGTTGCAGGTTTCACCTGAATCACATATTTCGGAGATGTAGATGGAAACTCTGATGTAGGCAATCAGCATAGCGCACAGGATAAATTGCCACCAATAGCATTCAACTGAACCCACAATAACAAGGCCCCAGTCAGGTCCATCATCTGTTAACAGAAATAATGGGGTATTCTTTGTTACTGGTAGCACAAAGGCTCTGGAAAAGCGCTATGGCTCCCCCAAAAAGAAATCCAGCAAAAACACTTAAACCTTCTGTAACCCACAGTGTATCACAGGTAATGTCCACTTGAATGACATTGTTATAGTGAGGAAGTGAGGAAGCCCGATTAATTTACAGTGTGTGTGTCTCTAGAAGCACAAGCCAGGCACTACAATGTACTGGGCACGATAAGGGATTATTTGCAATTTTTAATTCTGCAATATTTTACTAAGTTTGGCTCAATGGGTGGTTTTTCAATGACAAAATCGATCGTCACTACATCCATAGATAAATTCTCAGAGGGGTGTAATTTCCAAAATGTGGTCACTTGAAGTTTTTTTTTCTGTTCTGCAACTTAGTGTGCACACTCCATTTGCAGAACCCCTATTTTAGAAAAATATGTGCTCCAAAAATCAAATGGCGTTCCTCCCCTTCTGACCCTGTCCCATGCCGTGTGGCCAAACAGTACTGTACAGTCACATGTGGGGTATTGCCAAGAGAAATTGTGTAACACATTATTGGGCCTTTTTTACTTATTCCCCTTGTAAAATTGGAAATCTGGGGTCAAAACATTTTAGTGATAAATATGTAATTATTTTGTCGTCAACGCCCAATATTATAAAATGTTGTGACACACCTGTGGTGTCCATATGCTCACTGCACACCTAGATGAAGTAATTTAGAGGTGCAGATTTTAAAATGGGATCACTTGTGGGGATTTCTGCTGTTCTGTAACCTCAGAGGCTCTGTCAATATGACATGGCACCATCAAACCATTCCAGCAAACTCTGTACTTCGATATGGCGTTCCTTCCCTTCTCATCTTTGCACTGTACCTCAAAAATAGCTCCCGATTACATGAAAGGTATTGGTGCACTAAGGAAAAATGACACATTAAAATTGATGGTCCAATTTTTTCTTATTATCCCTTAGAAAAATTAAAAACTTGGGGCTAAAAAAACATTTTAGTGAAAAAAAATGTAATTATTATTCCTTTACCGGCCAATGGTATAAAATTCAGTGACACATCCATGGTGTCCATATGCTCACTGCACCACTAAATGAGTTCAATGAGGGGTGTAGTTTGTAAAATGAGTCATTTGTGGGGGGCGTCTGATTTCTGGCATGTCAGCAGCTTTACCAATTGAACACGGCACCATTCCAGCAAAATTTGAAGTCCAATATGGCACTCCTTCTTCCAAGCCCTGCCATGTGCCCAAGTAGTAATTTCCCACCACATATGGGATATTGGTGTGCTCGGGAGAAATTGCACAAATGGCAAACCTTCTCTTTCGAGCCCTGCCTTACAAATAAACAGTAGTTTTGCACCACATATGAGGAATTGATGTACTTGGTAAAAATAGCTATCAAATTGTATAGTGCACTTTCTCCTGCTACCCTCATTAAAATTTAAAATTCTTGACAAAAGCAACATGTTTTGGGAAAAAATGCATTTTTTCATTTTTCCACCTAAATGTTATAAAATTCTGTGAAGCACCTGGGGACTCAAAATTCTCACCAAACATCTAAATAAATTGAGGGGTCAAATTTCCAAAATGTGGTCACATATATGGGGTTTCCAGTACTTAGGCATATCAGGGGCTCTCCAAACATGACATGGTGTCTGGTAACGATTCCAGCCAATATTGAGTTCCAAAAGTCAAATGGCGCTCCTTCCCTTCTGAGTTCTCCTGTGTGCCCAAACAGTGGTTTACCACCACTGATTATTGTATTTAGGAGAAATTTCACATCAAATTTTATGGTGCATTTTTTCTTGTTACTGTTGTAAAAATGCAAAATTTGGAGCAAAAGCAACACGTTTGTGAGGAAAATGTATTTTTTTCACTTTCACGACTCAACGTTATAAAATTCTGTGAAGCACCTGGGAGTAAGGTGCTCACCACACATCTAGATACATTTCTTGAGAAGTGTAGTCTCCAAAACAAGGTCACTTGTGGGGGAGGTCCATGGACAAAGGCGTCTGCTAATCTACACAATTTTGATTTCCAAAAGTCAAATGGTGCTCCTTTCCTCCCAAACCCTGCCATGCACCCAAACATTGATTTTCCACCATACACGTACTCAGGAGAAATGTAGAACAAACTATATGGTGCATTTTCTTCTGTTACCCTTGTGAATGTGCAAAATTTGGGGCTAAATAACATTTTTGTTGGAAAAAGTAAAATTTTCTTTTTTTCCCTCCACATTGTTTTAGTTGCTGTGAAGCATCTGATCGGTTAATAATAACTTCTTGGATGTGGTTTTTAGCAGTTTAAGGGGTGCAGTTTTTAGAATATTTTCACTTTTTGGTATTTTTTGTCACATGTGCCCCTGTCACTGGGAGCGGGGGAGCCCGGGGGACCGGGGCACCTAGATTAGTCCCCAGACTAGGAGGGCCCTGGCTATGACTTATCTCAGAGATACCTCTGATTGTGAGGACCTCTGAACCACCAGCCTGACCCTGCTCCTGACCAGCCCTGATCTAATATCCCCTTCCTCCCTACCTCAGGGGAGGGCCAGGACAACAACAACAGTAATTGGCAAACAGAGGAAACCAAAACTCTTATCACACAGCATGCTCACACAGAGTTATAAGACAACAAATGATGAGGAGGAAAACAAATAGTAGGGAGGAAAGAAACAGACAACATGAGGAATTCGACAGGCAACACGCAGTAAATCACCAGTTACTGGAACACAACAGTAGAAAGACCAGTTTAGCAAAAAGCTATAGCCAGCATGGGAAGACAAGTCCTCCATCTTAAAAAAGCGAGAAGTAACTGTGAAATGTCTCCCGAAACATGTAATCCATAAGGTAACCAGCAGGCTAGCACAAATTAACTCCTGCTAGTCAAATCACAAATGATCACACAGCTGCTCGATGCCCAAGCCTGTCTGTGCAACTCAGAAGCACAGAGAAAGCATAATGAGGAGTGTCAGAGTCTGTAGTGTGAACAGCATCTGATGCCGCCATGACACTCTGTGAGTTTAGATCCAAACACCATGTGACAGCTCCTCAAAGTAACTTCAAAAGTGATGTGGTCTCTAAAAAAATGGTTTTGTAAATTTTTTTGGAAAAATTGCTGATAATCTTTTAACCCTTCTATCTTCCTAATAAAAAAATTATGTTTCAAAAATTGTGCTGATGTTAAGTAGACACATGTGAAATGTTATTAGTTATCTATTTTGTGTAATATATCACAGGTTTAAAGGCTGCTTTACACGCAGTGACATCGCTAGTGATGTCGCTCGTGAAAGCACCCGCCCCCGTCGTTTGTGTGTCACGGGCAAATCGCTGCCCGTGGCGCACAATATCGCTAGTACCCGTCAAACGAACTTACCTGCCTAACGACGTCGCTGTGGCCGGCGAACTGCCTCTTTTTTAAGGGGGCAGTTTGTGCGGCGTCACAGCAACGTCACACGGCAGGCGTCCAATAGAAGCGGAGGGGCGGAGAGCAGCCGAATGAAAGTCATGCCCCCTCGTTGCCGGTGGACGCAGGTACGGTATTGTTCGTCGTTCCTGTGGTGTCACACATAGCAATGTGTGCTGCCTCAGGGACGACGAACAACCTGCGTCCTGCACCATCAACGATATTTGGGATTTGAACGACGTATCAACGATCAACGATTAGGTGAGTATTTTTTATCGTTAACGGTCGCTCGTATGTGTCACACGCAACGACGTCGCTAAGGAGGCCGGATGTGAGTCACGAATTCCATGACCCCAACGACATCTAGTTAGCGATGTTGTTGCGTGTAAAGCCCCCTTAAGGCATAAAAATTCAAAGTTTGAAAATTGCAAAAATGTCTAAATTTTCTCCAAATTTCCCATATTTTCATAAATAAATCCAAAAAATATTGTTCAAAATGTTAACACTATCATAAAGTATAATACTGTCACATGTGACAGACAATCCTAAGGTGTCCAGGTATAGAAGGTCACAGCGTTTGGCTGCACAAAATGCTCCCTAATCTTCTATCATTCCTGCTTGCTTTTCATCCCTTTAGGACCCTAGGGCATTGTTCAGTCTGTCAGCTGCTATTCATTAGTACTTTCCTTGTCTATGTATATGTGACGCCCCTGAACTAGTCAGGGTGTCACAGGGAACTGCACCCTCTTTCCTTCTTGGTGCAGAACCCACCCTCCATGGTTCTGGGATCCTGAACTTTGATGTTGCTCCATCAGTATTCAAATCCTAGTCACCTTACACCACACCCTGTCAGGAACACCAGTGGTTGGTCTAGCTGGAATAGGGCCACCCGTGTAGGGGTCAGACAGACTGCTGGGAGGGACACAGTTAGTTGAGTGGTAGACCTCAGAGAGTGAGGAGCAAGGGGAGTTGAAGCTCCCTGAGAGACGTTGGCTAGGTCACAGACAGTGGTCTGGGACCGGAGGAGTCGGAGACCCGGTTGCAGGGTATTAGAAAAAGGAGCCATACTTAGTTTTGGAGAACGGTTGGCAGCAGAGTATCTAGTAACCGAACTGGTACCAAGCACTGCGGGGTACTGGACCCTAGATCAGAGAGTAGCTTCACGCAACCTGATAATTAAGCTGTGGAGGATACTATCTCTATGAACTGTCCCCAATAGCTCAGAGATCGAAGGCATCAACACAACGAGGGGGATAGGGCTTTCCAACCCATGCAGTCCACTGAAATCCCAAGTGTCAGCCAGCAAGAGCACAGCTCCTATACCCAAGTGTAGGGAGCGGGACCCTGAAAGCTTCAGGCCGAGGGGTCACTCAGAGCATCTAACACTAGTGCATAGAGGCAAGGTACCGACCACCCGCAACATCAAAGGGAGCGGATTCCCGGACGAGCTCCCCCAGAGAGGCAGCGGCACCTAGAGATTTGGTTTACTTTTGTGTCAGAGTCTGCTTTGCAGTCGCATCACCACCAACACTGCCTGAGTGAGTACGTGGTCCTCCCCTGCTTCAAACCAGCGCTCCGCTCCCCTACACCATCCTCCATCCAGAGCCCCGTGGAGGGCACGTCATCTGGCTGCCCCCACTTCATCACCCCTGGGTACTCCCATCGGCAGCGGCAGTACTCCCCTTACCGCGAACCACGGGTGGCGTCACAAACTCTAATTCCCTGTAAATACCCCCCTTTTAATTTGAAGTGGCCACAAGCCCCCAGGTCCGGAGACCCTCGAGCCACAGCAGACCTCATGGATCCAAGAGGTTCAACCGCTGCAGGGGTGGCACATATACCTTCCCTTCCTATTACTCCATGCTGGTGATATTTGATACACTTTTATCAAGTCTTCAGTGCAAGCAGGCAGCTTACATACATCAGGAGAATCTTTGTGGTTGTTGCAGCTTCTTTCCTTGAGACAACTAGAGATAAATTGTTTATGGTTTCCCCTTGTTTGTTATCTCTGTGTGTCCTTTAGTACCTAGTGGGGTTGACGAAGAGCTCATCCCATCCACTTCCTACCTAGGGCCCAGTTCAGGGTCAGCCTAGGGTCGTGTATCCGGCTTGGTGCATAGGTGCAGGACCTATTTGGGGAGGTGACGTAACCCAGAGCCTAGCAGTAGACTTAGTCAGGGGGTCACCATCTCAATCTTCCCTTGACAAAGGGTTTCCCTTCCCTTTCGCCATTTGCTTGGTACTTCCCCATACCTAGTATGACAAATATTTCACGAAAAAACTCTCAGAATCACCAAAATCTGTTGAAGCATTCCAGAGTTATAACCTCATAAAATGACACTAGTCAGAATTGAAAAAAATGGTTCCGCTAGGAAGGTGAGAACCAGGCTCTGGGGTGAAGGGTTTAATATACAATTTTACTGGTTGAATATCACTGGATATATTCACTATGATTTAATTCTTGTTGTTGAACCTCTTGGCAGGAACCGGACCTTTACAATTCTGCAAAGAATTTATGTAAAAAAAAAGTTTACTAAAGTTTAGTTACTCTTTAAATCCTCTACATGAAAGCGGGCCTTGGTTAAATCATCATAGTAATTAAATTGTTAGAAAATCCACTGTCAAGAATTTAATGTCTGACAAACCCTTGAGCAATGACCGCCAAACTTTTCTTTACCATAAGTGGAAACTACAACTTCCCACAAGCTAGTTTACCCACAACTGGTGAGCTGCGGGTTGGAGACCACTCCAATGTGTGGAATGTGAGAGTTTGAGCAACTTCTGCCTTGCATATGTATGTTCTCTCATATTTGATTTTGCTTTTCTAGAAATTGAATTATTGACTTTAATTTTACCAGTAGATTATAGAATATTAAAGAATATTATTTTTATACTGAATGTGAAAGTCTGAAAAACAAAATATATTGGTATGACAAAAGAATTGGTCAAGCAATGCGTAACAGGACATGCGGCCCAGGGGTCTGAATCACAACTGCACCGTGGCAATGTTTATTGAAAGGATCCATTCTTTCTGTTTATTTTGCTACTGACATGTTTCTAATGTATATTTCGATAAACACCCCTTGTGTATAAGGCAGCAGGTCATATATGCCCAGCGCAAAACATACATCACTAAAACAGATGTCAGCTAAAAAAAACGCTTTAAATATCTATTGCTCCCTTGAGCCCTGAAAAGCACTGTAGTACAATAGGGCATTCAATCTTATCAGTGTAAGTATTCAGCCACTAGTAATTCATCAATTGTGCACTGGAATCCAGAGTAAATGATCTAGGACTCCAGCATGTCCGATTTTCACTTGTGCTATTACTTCAAAATCTATTTCTTGGAAATCACCAGGAAAAAGCGGCAAATGCAATTTAATGCATAGTTAAAGGAACCAGAGAAGTCACATGCAGAGAGAACCATCATTTACTGCAAATACCGGGAGGAGAGGGTGAGGGGCACTCTTTATATACCATAGAGGGAATTCTATCAGTTTTATGACATAAAACAATTCCATGGTCCATAAAGGAAATAAAATAATCCAAAACACAAATACAACACAGACCTTTGCAGATAACACGGTTCAACAAATGTTCATGAATTCTTTCTCAATGCATTCAAATGAGGTAATTTACATTTCAATGACCATAAAGGCCACTTTACACATAACGAGATCGCTAATGACATCATTGCTACGTCACAGTTTCTGTGACGAAACAAGGACTTCACCAGCGATCTCGTTATGTTTGACACGGACCAACGATCCGCCCCCTGCTGTGAGATTGTTGGTTGTTGCTGAATGTCCTGGGCCATTTTTTGCTTGTTGGAATCCTGCTGGGCAGGATGGATCTGTATGTTTGACACCTACCAACGATCTTGTTAACGACCTAGATGAGAACTAAAGTGTGACACGTAGGCATGTAGTTGCGTCACCTTTTTCGCGCCGCCTCTGCATCGTTACTAAAGTCGTTGGGAAAATGACTGTGTGACATCTCACCAACGAGCTCACCAATGACTTAACAACGATCCAGAAACTGTGACGTAGTAACAATCTCGTTAACGATCTCGTTATGTGTGACTGGGCCTTAAGGGAACAGAATATTACCATATCGCTAAATAATTATTTTAGCATTCCAAACAGGAGAATTGGGCAATGAAATTAATGAAATTCATGATTCATGGTTACAAGGTGAAATTTGCCAAAACCTTCCACACATTTATTAGGAATTTTTATTACAAGCTATCATTACATTGGCCAAAGCACATAAGAAATAACTAAATAGCTACATTTATTGCAATTTTAAGTTGGGTGCCTTCTCTTGACCTGTCGTTTGTAAGGTAGCTTTGGAGTGTCACTCTTGATAGTCCAGCCGTTGTCTCCTATAGTTGCCAGGTTCAATTTTCTCAGAATCAACCAGTGGATCATTTTGTGCATTTTTGCTACCAGACAGACGTGTTTTCCCTGCAGGCCAGGCTTCTTTAGGCCATGTGTGCATGTTGCGTTTTTTTCTTGCGTTTTGATTGTATTTTAACCTCTTCACAAGCAATGACGGATATATCCGTCATGGATCGTGTGAGGTTAATCCCCGTCCCCTGCCGTTTCAACAGCTGACATGTGTGCCTTCAAGTTACGAGTGGAATCGAGTTCCACCTGCAACTTTTAACCCCTTACATCTCGCTGTCAAAGTCTGGCAGCGAGATGTATATGCACGTGGCCATTACTTTTACTTACCGCTGCCCCCACCGGAAGTCACGTGCGTGATTGTGACTTACGGTGGTTGCCATGGTAGCACAGGATCATGTGATGACGCCTGTAGCTAACATGAGTCACTTTCTTTCAATGCCTGCATAGTGCCAGCATTGAGAGTAAAGCAGCGTATCTGCAGATCTTGGCTCTGTAGCGTAGATCTACAGATATGGCAGAGGGATCGGATTGTTGATCCATATAGTCTCCTAGGGCAGTGATGGCGAACCTATGGCACGCGTGCCACCAGGGGCATGCTGAGCCTATTCTGCTGGCATGCGTGCTGTCACCCGACCCTGCAGCTTTGATCTGCTAGTGCAGTCGCGCCGGCAGATCAAATCTGTGTTGGAGCGGAGGAGACATTTCTCCTCCGCTCTGACACTCCTCCTCCCCCAGGCTGCAGGTGTGTTGCCTAGGAGACGGAGGAGTGTCAGCGAGCGGCGCCGGCGCCGTCTGCTGGCTGCGTGGTAACTGAGGACCCAGCAGCGCGCAGCGGGGGAGCGTGTGCAGGTAAGTTGTGTATTGCTTTTTTTTTTAAATATATAACTCGTGTGCGGCTGTGCCAAGGTAAGGATGGGGGGGCAGCGCCAGCATGGGGTGGGGGAACGCACATGCCAGCGTGGGGTGGGGGTGAACGCACCTGGCAGCGTGGGGTGGGGGGGAACGCACCTGGCAGCATGGGGTGGGGGGGAACGCACCTGTTAGCGTGGGGTGGCAGTGGGGGAACGCACGGCAGCGTGGGGTTGCGGTGGGGGAACGCACATGCCAGCATGGGGTGGGGGAGGGGGGACGCACATGCCAGCATGGGGTGGGGGAGGGGGAACGCACATGCCAGCATGGGGTGGGGACATGCATGCCAGGATGGGGGGGAAACATGCTTGCCAGCATGGGGGGTGGGTACATGCATGCCAGGATGGGGAAACATGCATGCCAGGATGGAGGAAACATGCATGCCAGGATGGGGAAAACATGCATGCCAGGAAGGAGGACACATGCATGCCAGGATGGAGGAAACATGCATGCCAGGATGGGGAAAACATGCATGCCAGGATGGAGGAAACATGCATGCCAGGATGGAGGAAATATGCATGCCATGATGGGGAAACATGCATGCCAGGATAGTGGAAACATGCATGCCAGGATGGAGGAAACATACATGCCAGGATGGGGAAACATGCATGCCAGGATGGAGGAAACATGCATGCCAGGATGGAGGAAACATGCATGCCATGATGGGGAAACATGCATGCCAGGATAGAGGAAACATGCATGCCAGGATGGAGGAAACATACATGCCAGGATGGGGAAACATGCATGCCAGGATGGAGGAAACATGCATGCCAGGATGGAGGAAACATGCATGCCAGGATGGGGAAAACATACATGCCAGGATGGAGGAAACATGCATGCCAGGATGGAGGAAACATGTGTGACGCCCTGGGCAAGCCAGGGGTCACAGGTCAAAACACCACCACACCCTACACCCCAGTTAGGAACACCAAAGCTAACCCAAAAATCCTTGTTGCCTTCCTCCAGGAGCTGGTGTCCACACCAGGTGGTGGGCCAGGCGGTTGGCTCCGCCCACCGAGGAGTTCACAGCTCTGGAGGCGGGAAAGCCAGGCAGTCCAGCTAGGGACGGAAAGGAGTAAACAGTGGAGTTAAGTGAGGGAAGTGAAAGTAGAAGGAAGTGAAGTGGTAGAGGAGTTTAGGAGAGAAGCTGAAGTAAAGTGAAAAGAAACAGTTTGTAAAGCCTGAAGTTGGCCCGGGTGTGTGCCCCGGGCTGAGAGACAGCAAGGTCAGCAGACGGCGGTGATAGTCCGCAGGGGGACTGCTCGGAGGTTGCTGGAAGGACCGCGGACGGGTGGTGACCCAGCGGTCTGGAGCAGTATACAAAGAACAGTCAGCACCAGGGCAGGGGCCTTTCGGATCCCGGCAAGGCTAGGAGTCGCCATAATTTGCCAAATCCGTCAGTGAAGGGGACGACTGTCTCCCAACAACCAAGTCCCGATTGAAGGCAACAGTCCAACCGTTACAGAGAGACACCGCCACCGCCAGGGCACCAGTTTCTCAGGGCCAGCGCCTGCGGGCAAAGTAGGGCTCCTCCGGCCCATATCCAAGCCGGGGAGCGGGTTACCGGTGGGAACCCATCGCAACTATCATCATCTTAGGTGCAGGAAAAGGGACCGTCACCGTCAACTACTGGGGAAAAGCAAGTGCAGCCGTCCGTGGGAACCGTCTTTCCAGCCGTGTGTTTTACCGAGAACTGTGTCATCGTCTCAGGCTGAGTGAGTACCACAGTGCTGCAAGGCACAGCGCTGCCCCCGCGTCCCTGCGCCCACCAAGCCCTGCATCTCCCACCTCATCACTGGGCCCCGGGACAACCAACCCCCTACCCACGGAGGGGAGGACTAACATCTAGCTGCTCCATACCATCACTCCCGGGATCCCCATACAGAGCAGCGGTGGTGTCAACAAATCACCACAACCTTGGGTGGCGTCACGGACAATAAACTATCCCAAATCCCAATCCCCTTTCACTCACGGGCGAGGAGCACCGCTAGAGTCCCCGGGATCCGGCTCATCGCTCGAGCCACCGAGCAGCAGCAGGCCGCAGCAGCCGCGGCAGCCGGACCCGAGCAGCAGTGGGAGAGCGCGGCGTCCCCTCCTCCGCCTGCGACACATGCATGCCAGGATGGAGGAAACATGCATGCCAGGATGGAGGAATCATGCATGCCAGAATCGGGAAACATGCATGCCAGGATGGAGGAAACATGCATGCCAGGATGGGGAAAACATGCATGCCAGGATGGAGGAAACATGCCACGATAGGGTACATTTACCTGGATGGGGGTAAATTAACCAGGATTGGGAACATTTACCAGGATGGAGGACATTTACCAGGAATAGGGTACATGCCAGGATGGGGGAACATTTACCAGGATGGAGTACATTTACCAGGAATGGGGCACATGCCATGATGGGGGAACATTTAAAAGGATGGGCAATATGTCAGGATGGGGTACATTTACCAGCATGAGGGAACATGCCAGAATGGGTAACAATTACCAGGATGGAGGACATTTACCAGGATTGGGCCGTGATGGGGACAAATATACCAGAATGTAGGAAATATATATCAGGATGGGGGACATGTTTACCAGGAAGTGGCCGAGGAAGGGGGACAGAACTACACAATGAAGGGGAGGGGAGCCACTCGTACGTCTTTATGGGATTTCAAGATGTTCAGACTTTGAAATGTAGATGTGGATTACAGGGTGAAATCTGATTGCATTCCATGCTAAAATCTCTGTCTAATATGCTGCAATTTTTTCCAGAGGGATCAATCCAACTGCTGTGTCTGGAAAGGGCAGGGGCTCAACTTCAATGTGTGGTAAGCATGCATGAGCGTCATGCCCCCTGCTGAAGAGAAGATGGCAAAGGTAAGGTTACAATCAATTATTTACATGATAGTATTGGTTGGCACTTCGGAAAAAAAATTGGGTTTCGGGCTACAGTTTGGGTACTCGGCCTGTAAAAGGTTCGCCATGACTGCCCTAGGGGGACTAGTAAAATAATAAAAAAAAAAAATTAAAAAAATAAAAAACCCAAAAACCTAAAAGTTTAAATCACCCCCCTTTCACCCCATTGAAAATTAAAAGGATTAAAAAAATAAAAAATGTACACATATTTGATATTGTCGCGTTCAGAAATGCCTGATCTATCAAAATATAAAATCAATTAATCTGATTGTCTGATTGGTAAACGGTGTAGAGGCAAAAAAATTCCAAATGCCAAAATTATGTTTTTTTGTCACCGCTAGTTTTGCGCAAAATGCAATAACAGGCGATCAAAACGTAGCATCTGTGCAAAAATAGTACCATTAAAAACATCAGCTCAAGACGCAAAAAATAAGATGCCACTAAGCCATAGATCCCAAAAAATGAGAACGCTATGGGTTTTGGAAAATGGCGCAAAACGTACGCCACTTTTATTGGACATGCTTATGGGTTTTTTTTAACCCCTTAGATACAAGTAAACCTATACATGTTTGATGTCTACAAACTCGCACCGACCTCAGGCATCACAACAACACATCAGTTTTACCATATAGTGAACATGATGAATATAATGTCCTAAAAGCTAATGTGCGCGCACACTTTTTTTGCAGTTTTTCCACACTTGGAATTTTTTTGCTGTACACTATATGGTAAAACGTATGGTTTCATTTAAAAGTAAAACTCGTCCCGCAAAAAACAAGCCCTCATATGGCAAGATTGATTTAAAAATAAAGAAGTTACAGCTCTCCGAAGAAGGGGAGCAAAAAGAAAACAAAACGGAACACACTCTGGGGCTGAAGGGGTTAAACTGCACAATGTCAATGACAAAATGCATGCATTTTGCTTCTCCAGAAAAGTCTATGAGAAGTCACAAAATTACATGCACATGTTGCTTTTTTCGGCAGCGTTTTGTTTGACAAATATTTGTCTAAATCGCTGCCTAAGGCCTCTGCCACACTCACGTGAATTTCACGCACGTGCCGAGAGACACGTATTTTCCCTGCGTGTTGTGTGCAGGTAAGTACGTGTCTCTGGTACGTGCGTGACACGTGTGTTCTACGTGTGCTATCCGCGATAGCACACGTAGAATCAGTAATTATTATACTCACCTGGTCCTTCCTGATGTCCGCGCTGCTGTCCGTGGTGCTGATCCTCGGTCTCCAGCCCTCCCGTCTCCCCGCTGCTGCTGCTGCCAGGCTGTGAAGTGAATATTCAATGAGAATAATGAGCGGCGGTCGGCAGCAAGAGGCAGCAGCGGCAGAGACAGGAGGGCTGGAGAAGGTGAGTTAATGTTTTTTTTTTTTTTCACTGACATGTGTGTTTTCTCCGGCGCGTGTCACACGGGCCCGCATCCACACTACACCCGTGTGGTACGGGTGCGGGCCGTGTGACACCCGTGCTGCCGGCGAAAAACCGGACATGTCAGCGCTTTGAAAATCGCACACACGTACAAACGCACACGGACACACGTTCCGTGTGGTTTTACGTGTGTGTGCCTGCTACAATAGGGTAGCATTGGTTAAAGTGTCTCCGTGCCGCCGGTACGTGTAAAAAATGACAAACACGTGCCGGAGGCACGGATGTGTGGCACAGGCCTAAAAAAAAGCAGCATGTCACTCCTTCATTGCATTTTGGTTGCATTTTCCACCCATTGAAATGAATGAGGTGTGTCAAAACACAACTAAAATGTTTAGCTGTGCGTTTGCACTGCATTTTGGTTGCATTTTGGATGCATTCTTGTCGACAAAAACACAGGTCCTCTCGGTCTCTCTCTGTCAGTGTTAGTCTCTCTCTCTCTCTCTATCGGTCTCGGTCTTTCTCTGTCTCTATCAGTCTCGGTCTTTCACTCTCTGTCGTTGTCGGTCTCCATCTGTCGGTGTCGGTCTCGCTATTAGTCTTGGTCTCTCTCTCTCTATCTGTCTCTCTCTCTATCAGTCTCAGTCTCTCTCTCTCTGTCAGTGTCGGTCTCTCTCTCTGTTGGTCTCAGTCTCTTTCTCCCTCTCTCGGTCTCTCACACTGCTCCCGCGGCTTCTCTTGATTCTGTAAGTGCTGGACGCTCTCTTATTCACAGCTTCCCTCACCCACTGACGCCCATGATTGGCTGCAGTCAGACACGCCCCCACGCTGAGTGACAGCTTTCAGACTGCAACCAATCACAGCCGCTGGTGGGCGGGTCTATATGGTGTAGTAAAATAAATAAATAATTTTAAAATATGACGTGCGGTCCCCCAATTGATATCCAGCAAAGATAAAGTCACACAGCTGAGGGCTGGTATTCTCAGACTGGGGAGGCCTATCATTTTTAGGCTGCCTAAAAATATCAGCAAGCAGCCGCCTGGAATTGCCACATTCCCGGGACCTTACTTATCTCATCCCGAATGCCCTGGTGCAGTGGCAATCGGGGTAATAAGGAGATAATGGCAGCCCATAGCGGCCACTAAAGGGTACTTTACACGCTGCGATATTGGTACCAATATCGCTAGTGAGCGTACCCGCCCCTGTCGGTTGTGCGACATGGGCAAATCGCTGCCCGTGGCGCACAACATCATTGTCAGGTTTCCAGGTTTTCCAGTTCTCTTTTGAATGAGCTTGCCCTCAGTTAACATGGAGTTTAAGGTTCTGTTGCCCTACTTCCTGTCCAGCTGCTTAAAAGGCCGCCTCTCAGCCCAGTCCAGTGCCTGAGTATACTGCTTGCTGTGTGCTCCTGCTTTGCTGTTTCTACTTCCTGATTGCCTTGGATTCTCCTGAAACTCTACCGACCGACTCTGGACCATACCCGGTTTTCTTCAAGCTGTGCCCTGACTCCGTCTGCCGTCTTTGATCAGCACTCTGCCCGGTTCGTAACCACTCTGGACAATCATCCCGTACGGACACTCCTGGACTATACCACTTGCCCCTTGTGTACCGGCTGCCGCACATTTAGGCCTTCCGGGGTTGATTGCCGGACAGTCCCTGTACAGGGGTTCGCTCTGGTGGTCTCCCTGGGGGAGTCCGGTGTGTGGCCCCGGGAATCCCCTTCGCTCCGTTTTGTGTGTTGTTTTACTGTGTTTATTCCCGTTGTGTATCTACCGTGGTGACATATTATATAACATCTTGTACCAAGAACTCGTCTCTGTTGTCATTGCCCTAACGCAATCGAAATCCTCAGAACATACAGTAGTATTACATTATACTCAGGCCATAAGAGGATTTCGCTGGGGCAATGACTGAGACACGAGTAGATCAGCTCTTTTCCATGATCAACTCCTTGCAGCAGGAGATGGAGGCGGTGCAAACTAAACTCAGAGATGTGGAGGCACAGCTGGGCCATGATCACCAGGTACTGGGTCCGGCTATTCAGGATTTGCAAGTCAGAGTGGAGGCTCAGGAAGCCGTCCCCACTACGTCCGTATCAGCTGCCGGTATGCCTAGGTTACCCCCATTCCGTTTCAATGGTGATCGTAGTCAGTTTCGTGGATTTGTGAACCAATGTATACTGTTTTTTGATGTACATGCTGATTATTACCGTTCTGACCGGTCCAAAGTGTTATGTATAATCATGTTATTAACCTCACGAGCACTGGCTTGGGCTAATCCTATGATAGAGAATCGGGACATCCGTTTAAATCACCTGGATGACTTTCTGAACGCAATGGCGCAAATGTTTGATGATCCGAATCGCCGTGCTACCGCTGAATCGGCTCTCCTTTCCTTACGTCAGGGAAAGCGTTCTGTCGTTGAATACGCCACTGAGTTCAAGAGGTTAGTGGTAGACACCGACTGGGGAAACAATGCATTATTGTCTGTATTCAGAAAAGGTTTGTCCGGTACCATCAAGGACGAGTTAGCTCGTTCCGAATCTCCAGGGGAGTTTGAACTGTTTCTCCAGCACTGTGTGCGTATTGATACCCGCTTGACGGAGCGTAGACAGGAAAAATGGGCAGCTGTAAACCGTGTAAACAACTTTGCGTTTCCTTCTAGAGAACCCGCTCTCAGGACACCACGGGAGGCCGAGGACGTTCCTATGCAAGTGGACTCTCTGCAAAAGCGAGAGACCAACGAACGTCGCGAACACCGGCTCCGTGAGCGTTTGTGTTTCTATTGCGGTCAATCGGATCATTTCTTGATCGACTGCCCGAAACGTCCGAATCGCCCAAATAAGGTATTGGCAGCCATGGCAGAGTGTGACAACACGGACGCAGAGTCCGATATCTCTGAGGCAAGTGGGCACTTGGATGCGGTATTTCCCTTGACTGTAATGTCAACCTCACCGAAGGACTCAGAAGGGAAATATACCCATTGCTCGCTCCCCATTCAGATCCGGTGGGAGGGGCATCTAATACCTACCTCTGCAATGATAGATTCTGGGGCAGGGGGAAATTTCATGGACTCCTCTTTTGCCAGGAAACACGGTATCCGGACTCAGCAAAGATCCTCACCGGTTACCATGGAGACGGTAGACGGATCTCCGTTAAGCTCTGGACCAGTGGATCGGGAAACAGTACCGCTAGAATGCGTGATGAAGCCAGGTCAGCAGGAGACCCTTGTTTTCATGATAATTTCTTCTCCTCATTTTCCGATTATTTTAGGTATTCCGTGGCTACGGTCTACGAATCCGGTCATCGATTGGGAAACTAAGGAAATAACCTTCCCACCGCAGAGTGGTCCGACCATTAGTCCAACTGTTCCGGTTCCAGTAACACCGAATGCGGAGGGCACTGTACAGGTACCTGTTCTACCCCCGGTTTATGATGACTTTGCTGACATATGCGACAAAAGAAAAGCCGATCGGCTTCCCCCGCATAGACCGTATGATTGCCCCATAGACTTACTTCCAGGGGCGGAGATTCCGTTTGGCCATGTCTACCCGTTGGCGGCACCTGAGCTAGAAGCACTAAAAGAATACATTGATGAGAGCCTAGCCAAGGGATTTATTCGCCCGTCTACCTCACCCGCAGGGGCACCCATCTTTTTCGTGAAAAAGAAAGAGGGGACTCTGAGACCCTGTATTGACTACCGGGAACTGAATAAAATAACCATCCGGAACCGGTATCCGTTACCGTTGATTCCTGAGCTATTGGAGAGGGTCCAACAGGCAAAAATATTCACCAAATTGGATCTCCGTGGGGCATATAATCTACTTCGCATACGTCCCGGAGACGAGTGGAAGACCGCGTTCCGATGTCGGTATGGACATTTTGAGTACCTAGTGATGCCTTTTGGACTTTGTAACGCTCCCGCGGCTTTCCAACATCTAGTTAACGATATTTTTAGGGATATCATGGACCAATTCATGGTGATTTATCTGGACGATATCCTAATCTTTTCTGATTCCTTACAGGAACACCAGGAGCACGTCAAGACCGTACTTACCCGGCTGAGGGAAAATCACCTGTACATTAAACTGGAGAAATGCGAATTCCATTGCTCACAGATACAATTCTTAGGGTATGTCATCTCTCCTCAGGGACTGAACATGGAGTCTGGCAAGATACAAGCAATTCTGGACTGGCCGGAACCGGGTAACGTCAAAGAGGTACAACGCTTTGTCGGTTTTGCCAACTTTTACCGACGTTTTATCCGTAATTTTTCAGAAATCGTTCGTCCCATCACTCTGTTAACCAAGAAAGGACAGAAGTTTGTGTGGTCCGCCCAGGCCCAGGAAGCCTTCCATCGTCTCAAGGTTTGTTTTACCTCAGCGCCTATATTGGTACATCCGAATCCCGCACTTCCCTTTATCGTGGAAGTCGACGCTTCCGACTACGCATTAGGGGCCATCCTTTCTCAAAGGACTGGGGACAAGAGTCTCTTACATCCGTGTGCTTTCTTTTCCCGCCGGTTGTCCCCTGCAGAAAGGAACTATGACATTGCGGACAAGGAATTGTTAGCGATTATTTCCGCTTTCAAGGAATGGAGACACCACTTACAGGGAGCCGCGCAGCAAGTGATAGTACTCACAGATCATCGTAATCTGGAATTTCTTAAGTCTGCCAGGTGCCTGTCTCCACGGCAAGCCCGTTGGAGCCTATTTCTTAACCAATTCAATTTTGTCGTTACATACCGTCCAGGTTCACGTAATGGGAAAGCTGATGCCTTGTCCCGAATCCACGCCGTGGACTCCGTGCCTGGAACCCCGTCTCAGACCGTGTTATCGGATGCCCATTTCGTTGGAGTAATCCAGGACCAGGACTTGTGGAAGGACATCAAGCTGGCCTATGATGGTGACGTATTTCTTGCTGCCCCCCCGAATGATGTAACTCTTGTTCTTCGGAATGGTGTGTGGTTGAGAGAGCGACGCATTTATGTCCCGGAGGCCGTAAGACTTCGGGTTCTCAAGTTGGTCCATGACTCCGTGTTGGCTGGTCATAGGGGGGTACAGAAGACGCAGGAATTTCTGAGCCGTTTTTTCTGGTGGCCTACCTGTCTAAAGGATGTAAAGGACTATGTCCACTCATGCGTGGTTTGTGCCCGGTGCAAGGTCCCTCGTGTGGCTCCTACGGGACTCCTCCAACCGTTACCCGTGCCATCTCGCCCTTGGGGGTCTATCTCCATGGATTTTATTGTGGAGTTGCCAGTCTCAGGCGGGCACAATACCATCTTAGTGGTGGTGGATCGATTGACTAAAGCTGCTCACTTCATTCCGTGTACCGGTCTTCCCTCAGCCGCAGAGACAGTGGATTTGGTTATCCAGAACGTATTCCGATTGCATGGGGTACCAGACGAGATCATCTCTGACCGGGGCGTGCAGTTCACGTCTAGGTTCTGGAAGGGCTTTTGTACGGCACTCCAGATTGATGTCTGTTTGTCTTCTGCATACCATCCTCAGACAAATGGGCAAACCGAACGGACGAATCAAACCCTGGAACAATACCTTCGATGTTATGTCAGCCATCTCCAAGACGATTGGTTGAAGGTGCTTCCGTTGGCGGAGTTCTCCTATAACAACACTCAGAGCAGCTCCACTAAGGTAACGCCCTTTTTTGCTAACTTGGGTTATCATCCGAATGTTTTGCCTAGGTCACCGGTTGCGGTTTCGGTGCCGGCGGTGGAGGACAGATTGACAGAGCTTCGACAGAATCTGGAGGTTCTAAAGGACACTGTGGCTACGGCCCAGGAGCGTTACAAGAGGTCGGCAGACACTCACCGGAAACCGGCACCCATGTACAAGGTAGGGGACTCTGTATGGTTATCCACCAAAAACCTGAGATTGGGTGTTCCTTCGCAGAAGCTGGGACAAAAATTCATCGGTCCGTTTAAGATCACCGGGATCGTGAGCCCTGTGGCCTGTCGGCTACGGTTGCCGCACCATCTAAAGGTACACCCGGTCTTTCATGTGTCTCTCCTCAAACCTGTCTCCCCTAATACGTTTCGTGGTCGTGTTGTGCCTCCTCCTCCGCCTGTGATGGTCGACGGCGAGGAGCAGTTCGTGGTTGAGGACATTATTGACTCCCGGCTCCATCGTCGTCGGCTTCAATATCTGGTACGTTGGCAGGGGTACGCCCCCGAGGACGATTCCTGGGAACCGGTGGGTAACATTCGGGCACCCCGGAAGATCGCTCAGTTTCATCGACGGTTCCCGGACAAGCCGGGCCCTGATCCGTCCTGAGGCCGTCTCTGGGGGGGGGGAGTAATGTCAGGTTTCCAGGTTTTCCAGTTCTCTTTTGAATGAGCTTGCCCTCAGTTAACATGGAGTTTAAGGTTCTGTTGCCCTACTTCCTGTCCAGCTGCTTAAAAGGCCGCCTCTCAGCCCAGTCCAGTGCCTGAGTATACTGCTTGCTGTGTGCTCCTGCTTTGCTGTTTCTACTTCCTGATTGCCTTGGATTCTCCTGAAACTCTACCGACCGACTCTGGACCATACCCGGTTTTCTTCAAGCTGTGCCCGGACTCCGTCTGCCGTCTTTGATCAGCACTCTGCCCGGTTCGTAACCACTCTGGACAATCATCCCGTACGGACACTCCTGGACTATACCACTTGCCCCTTGTGTACCGGCTGCCGCACATTTAGGCCTTCCGGGGTTGATTGCCGGACAGTCCCTGTACAGGGGTTCGCTCTGGTGGTCTCCCTGGGGGAGTCCGGTGCGTGGCCCCGGGAATCCCCTTCGCTCCGTTTTGTGTGTTGTTTTACTGTGTTTATTCCCGTTGTGTATCTACCGTGGTGACATATTATATAACATCTTGTACCAAGAACTCGTCTCTGTTGTCATTGCCCTAACGCAATCGAAATCCTCAGAACATACAGTAGTATTACAATCATTTACATCATCACACTACTTACCTGCCTAGCGACGTTGCTGTGACCGGCGAACCGCCTACTTTCTAAGGGGGCGGTTTGTTCAGCGTCATAGCGACGTCACTAAGTGGCCGCTCAATAGCAGACGAGGGGCGGAAATGAGCGGCCGTAACATCCCGCCCACCTCCTTCCTTCCGCATTGCCGGTGGATGCAGGTACGGTGAGTTTCCTCGTTTCTGCGGTGTCACACATAGCGGTGTGGTGCCGCAGGAACGACAAACAACCTTGCTACTCACCTGTCAATGATTTTTGGTGTTGGAGCGACCTCTCCAATACAAATGATTTTTACCTCATTTGCGATCGTTTTGGTCGCTCAGAGGTGTTACATGCTACGATGTCGCTAACGACGCCGGATGTGTGTCACAAACACCGTGACCCCGACGATATATAGTTAGCGATGTCGCAGCGTGTAAAGCACCCTTAAGTCCTAGCTTAATCATGGCAGGCATCTATGAGACACCCCCCATGATTAATCTGTAAGTGAAAGTAAATAAACACATACACCCAAAAAATCCTTTATTTGGCATAAAATACAAAACAACCACCCTCTTTCACCACTTTATTAAACCCCCCCTAAACACCCTTAAAGGTCCGACATAATTTACATGAGATCCCATGACGCTTCTTGCTCTCCTTCATTGGAAGCTGACAGCGAACGGCCATAGAGCACGATTGCTAGTTGTGAGCTCCACGCAGCAACTGAAGTGAGTCACGCTATCAGCGGTGACATCACTCAGGTTACCTGTGGCCAGAGCTGGCATCCTCCACCTTTGATAGCAAGTCACCCAAGTGACTGAAGTGATCCACACGATCAGCGGGACGTCACACTTTAATAAATGCACTGTCCAAAACGCAGCCCAAATGCAGGGAAAACGCATCGAAAACGCATGTGTTTTTACCATGTTTTTTTTTTGTCAAACGCAGTGATTATATTTGTTAAGAGTCTGCCAGAGGGTGCATTTTTGTTGTTAAACCAGAACACAGCGTGCGGACCAGGCCTTAATGTAATGATGAAGCTTACTAGCCCACACATTTACTGCCTTACAATTCTCCATGATCTACACTTGTAAAATAAAAACTCTGTTGTAGAGGTTTCATTTCAAATCCAATGTGGTGGCATGCAGAGCCCAACTCGCGAAAATTGTGTCACTGTCCAAATATTTCTGGACCTAACTGTATATATACCTGATATATATATATCTGATATATACTATGTTGATGCACTGGTCCCGAAGAAGAGGTATATCCTCGAAACGCGTAGACCGATGGAATAAAAGAATACGTTTATAACATCAACGTGCTACATCTTCATTTTGGCTGATGCGCGGCATTAACCCCCTCTTCACTCTGATTTGTATGCACATCCACGTGGGGCTGCAGCAGACGCCATCATCCTATGCTTTATCAGTGGTTGTGACTATCACAACCTTTTCAGGTGAGTGTATTTTTCCTGATCTACCTCACTGATCTGTTGGTATTACACTATCAGCGCTCCTTATTTTTCAGTTTATTCTTTTGATTGATTATATTATCTGTGGCAACTTTAAAGGGAACCTGTCAGGTTAAAGTTTTTAACCTGCAGATATAGGGTTAATCTGAAGGTTAATAGCTCCTAAAGCTGCCCAGATAGACAGACAGATATATAGACACATACAGACATATAGACAAACATACAGACATATAATTGCACAACCCCCTGATATATAATAAAATTGCACCCTGTGGAGGATATTGGACAATCTTTTATGATTACATAAATTAAAAAAATGATGTGGGGTCCCTCCTATTTTTGATAACCAGCAGACAGCTGTGGGCTGATTTTATCAGTCTGTAAAAGTCCATGGTTATTGGTCCCATTCCAGCCTAAAAATTCCAACCTGCAGACGCCCCAGAAGTGGAGCATCACATTAGATGTGTCAATTCTGGTGTTTCGCCATGGCTCTTACTGATTGCCCTAGTTTGGTGGCAATTGGGGTAATTTTATTTGGGGTTGATGTCAGCTGTATATTGTCAGCTGGCATAAAGCCCGTGTGTTACTAATGGAGAGGTGTCTATCAGACATTATTATTATTATTATTATTTATTTATAGCGCACCATTGATTCCATGGTGCTGTACATGAGAAGGGGGTTACATACAGAATACATATACAAGTTACAATAGACAGACTGGTACATCGGGCTCTCCTCACCCAACATCACACTATCTACTGTATCAGCATTGCCGATATTGATATAGTTGAAAGCAATGATGAAAAGGAAGCCCTCACTTTATCGTGCCCGTTGAGACGGGAGCAGCAGGGGACCGAGCCGAGGTGAGTATTTTTTTTTTTATTTTAGCACTGAGTACATGGTGGCCATAATACTACATGGATGACAATGGGCTGTGCATTATATTATATGGAGGAATATGGGAAGAGCATTATATATGGAGGTGCATTATACTATTTGGAGGACTATGAACTGTGCATTATTTATGGAGGTGCATTATACTATATGAAAGACTATGGGCTGTGCATTATACTATATTGAAAACTATAAGGGTACATTGTACTATATGGAGGACTATGAGGGTAAATGATATATGGAGGACAATTGGTGGTGCGGTATACTATATGGAGGACTATGGGGGGCTCATTATACTATATTGAAGACTATGGGGTGTGCATTATACTGTGTGGAGGACTATAAGGAGTGCATTAAACTATATGGAGAATTATGTGTGACCATTAATAATAGCAATAATAATAATAATCTTTATTTCTATAGCGCCAACATATTCTGCAGCGCTTTACAATTCAGGTGGATCATATACAAACAAGTAACAGTTATAGAAGAAAATACAATAATTAGAGGGGAAAAAAAGACAACCGTGCTCGTGAGTTCTTACAATCTACAATGAAATGGGGGGGAGGGGGACAAGGTATAAGTGCTTATTTACAATGACAATCCAGCCATCTCAAAGAAATGGGGGATAGATAAAGGCTGCCTCGACCAGTTGGCCAGAACCTTGAGATTCATTTGGGTGCCAAGAAGAAGTTTGACGTGGGGTTATGTTCTGAGAAGGCGTGGAGGGACTATGTGAAGTTAATTTGGCTAGGGAGTGTGATAGGCCGCCCTAAAAAGATGCGTTGTGATTCGTCCTGGTTTCTTAGGTCACAATAGTCCAGAAGTTTGGTGCAGCTCGGAAGAAGTCTTGAATCCGGGAGTGGGAAGTTCGAATTAGTGTGGATGTTAGTCGAAAGTTATTTGCAGAGCGTAGAGAATGGGTTGGATGATAGACAGAGAGGAGGGTGGAGATGTAGGGGAGTGCCGCACTGAGGAGAACTTTGTGGATGAGAACAAGCAGTTTGAGTTGGATCCTGTGATTTATGGGCAGCCAGTGCAATCACTGGAACAGAGCAGAGCCATTTTGAGTAGTGGTTAGCCAGATGTGTGATCCTGGCTGCTGCATATGCATTATACCATATGAAGGACTAAGGGGGGTGCAGCATACTATTTGAAAGGTTATGTGGAGGCCATTATACTATTTGAGGGGCCATTATAATATTTGGAAGGCTATGAGGGAGATTATACTTTAAGGAGAGCTATTTCAGGGTCATTATACTGTATGCAATGAATTATACAGCGTGAAGGATTGTGTGGGGTTTATCATAATGTGCGGGTATGTGTGGGCCATTATACTGTTTGGAGGACTAGTAAAAGCATTTATACAGTGTGGAGTGGGGTGGAGGCCATTTTACTATATTGGGGTCACCATACTTTGCTGGAGTAGTTAAGGGGGGTACAGTAGGGTCATCATACAGTGCATCTGGTGGGTACTGTTGAAGAATTCACAATGGGGTATCAAACAGTATTTATGGTGCAGGCAGGTGTGGAAAAATGCTGCAAAGTAAAAATGATTTTAAAAAGAAAAGTGTTACTTGTTTAACAAAATGCAAAGTGGATGAACGAAAGAGAAATTTAAATCAAATCATAGCATTTCTGTATGCAAGGTGTCGATTCGTATTGCATTGATGATGCCCTACAATTTTTTAATTCACTTTTTTTCTCGTTCCGTATTCAAGATAAAAATGCTAACTCCATTGTTTTCTACCAGGTGGCACTTTAGGTGATTTCATTGCGTAGCGCATGGCTACTTTACTATACCTAGACACCACTTCTATGCCTATAGCTGCCGCCGTTCTCAAGTTAATGGCGGTGGACACACTGTAAAAAGAAAATAAATTAAATAAAAGGAAAAACAAAGATGTACATTTGAATACACCCTCATATTTACAAATATTTTATATCTTTTCATGTTACAACACTGAAGATATGACACTTTGATACAGTATAAAATAGTGTACAGCTTGTATAACAGTGTAAATTTGGTGCCCTATATTTCAACACACAGCTATTAATGTCTAAACTACTGGCAACAAAAATGAGTACATCCCTAAGTGAAAATGGAAAAATTGTGCCTAAAGTTTCAATATTATGGGTGGCCATCATTATTTTTGAACCAAATAAGTTTATCTTTTTTTCATCAGACCACAGGAAATGGCTCAAGTGATTCATGTCCTTAGGGGTACTTTGCACACTACGACATCGCAAGCCGATGCTGCGATGTTGAGCACGATAGTCCTCGCCCCCCGTCGCAGCAGCGATATCTTGTGATTGCTGCCGTAGCGAACATTATCGCTACGGAAGCTTCACATGCACTTACCTGCCCTGCGATGTCGATCTGGCCGGCAACCCGCCTCCTTCCTAAGGGGGCGGGTCGTGCGGCATCACAGCGACGTCACACGGCAGGTGGCCAAAAGAAGCGGAGGGGCGGAGATGAGCGGGACGTAACATCCCGCCCACCTCCTTCCTTCCTCAATGTAGCCGGGACGCAGGTAAGGTGATGTTTCTCGCTCCTACGGCTTCACACACAGCGATATGTGCTGCCTGCTGGAAAGAGGAACAACATCGTAACATCGCTGCTGCAAAATTATGGAAATGTCGGACCCTACACCGATCATACGATAACGATGCTTTTGCGCTCGTTAATGGTATGTAAAAGGATTCACATATTGCGATGTCGAGAGCGACGCTGGATGTGCGTCACTTTCGATTTGACCCCACTGACATCGCACCTGCGATGTCGCAACGTGCAAAGTACCCCTTAGTCTACTTGTCTTCAGCAAACTGTTCTTGTGCATCATCTTTAGAAGAGACCTCCCTCTGAGATGACAGCCATGCAGACCAATTTGATGGAGTGTGTGGTGTATGGTCTGAGCACTGACTGGTGGACCCCCCCCCACCCCTGTAACCTCTGCAGCAATGCTGGAAGTACTCATACATCTATTTTGAAAACATAACCTCTGAATATGACCCTGAGCATATGAAATTGACTTCTTTAGTTGACCATGGTAAGGAAAAGCGTGGAACCTCTCTTGTTATTCACTGTATGGTCTTGGCCACCGTGGTGCAGCTCAGTTTCAGGGTGTTTTCAATTTTCTTATAGCCTAGGCCATCTTTATGTGCAGCAATAATTCTTTTTTTCAGATCCTCAGAGAATTCTTTGCCATGAGGGGTCATGTTTAGCGCCAGTGACCAATATGAGAGAGTTTGTGAAAGATAACACCAAATGTAACACCCCTGCTCTCCAGTCACACCAGAGACTTTATAACACTAATGAGTCACATGACACCGGGAAAGGCTGTTTGGTCACAACTTGGCCATTTTCACATAAGGCTACGGCTTACTAAGCGACATCGCTAGCGACATCGCTGCTGAGTCACGGTTTTTGTGACGCAACAGCGATCTTGCTAGCGATGTCGCTGTGTGTGGCATCCAACAACGACCTGGCCCCTGCTGTGAGGTCGCCGGTTGTTGCTGAATGTCCTGGACCATTTTTTGGTCGTTGCTCTCCTGCTGTGAAGCACACATCGCTGTGTTTAACAGCGAGAGCGCAACGATCTGAATGTGCAGGGAGTCGGCTTCTGCGGACGCTGGTAACCAAAGTACACATTGGGTAACCAAGCAAAGTGCTTTGCTTGGTTACACGATATTTACCTTGGTTACCAGCGTCTGCAGCTTCTAGAATCCGGCTCCCTGCTCCCTGCACACGAGGTACACATTGGGTAACTATAAGCAAAGCTATTTGCTTAGTAACCCGATGTGTACTATTGTTACCAAGCACAGTGTCGTTACACGGGTCTCTGGTGGCTGGTGGCTGATCTCTGATCGCTGTGGAAATCTGCCTGATTGACAGCTCACCAGCGACCATGTAGCGACGCTCCAGCGATCCCTGCCAGGTCAGATCGCTGGTGGGGTCGCTGGAGCATTGCTAAGTGTGACGGTACCTTTAGGGATCTTCTCATTTTTGTTGCCAGCAGTTAAGACATGAATTACACTGTTGTAGACAGTTATAAATGTACACTGTACACTGACAACTTGTATCAAAGTGTCAGATCTTCAGTGTTGTCCCATGAAAAGATATAATAAAATATTTACAAAAATATGAACGGTGTACTCAGTTTTGTGATATACTGTATATGTATGTCTAAGTTCCTAGAATAATTAATACTTTGATGCTGCTTTGACGGGAAATGGTTGCCACAGTAAATATTGATGTAATTTATATTTCTCTTTTGCTCTTACACTATGCTTTTGCATTTTGGGAGTTGATAAAAATAAACTATTAACACTTCTATTTTTTTTTTTTCTAAAAATCCCAACCAGGTGTAGAGTTTAGTGAACATCTTTCTAAAAGTGCACAGTAAAGGGAGTAGCACTTTTATTTTTCAAATCTTTCCTATTTTGCTGCATTTTTTCGCACACTTGTCTCAAACTTTGCACACTACTTTAAATGATAAAATATATTTCACGTCGATAAAACTGGATTATTTTTTCAGTGAAAGCTTTTTATTTTTTGTTATTTTTTTTGCAGATGTTTCACACACACCCGCACACCCGCACACCCACACACACACACACACACACGTATCTTGTCTAGAGCTCATTGAGCGCATTGTTGAAAACAAAAGAGAAGACAGAAGTGGTAATTTACCCCTTCTGTTCTCTCCCCATAGTCCCCAGCTTTGTCTGAGCCACCCTGCTCATGCTAGTTTACAGAAGCATCAGCTTAACACTGCGTCTTATATTTACAATGGAGTAGGGTTCAGGGCCAGGATCATGTGTTGTAAATTAATCCACTGACACTGAATGACTTTACATTTTACAGTACTATCCTTTTAATTTTGAGACACTGCATTTATAGGCTGCTAAAGTTTGCATCTCATCATCCAATGGCCTTGCTAAGCCTTGTATTATGGTAGCTGTTATGAGAAAGTTCCAGTACCAGAGAACTGATGCATTTACACCTTGCAACCATGTGGTTAGACAGCTGTCACCTGTGACAAGACTATGGGTCCCAAAGATATGCAATGGCTACCAAGAAGACCTCAAAAAAGACCCCCAGAGCTGCCATGGGCCTTGGTCAGTTAAATGACCTTTTGGGCCTCAATGCTGGAAGAACCATAGTGAAAGTCGGCAGAGCTTAGGCTAGGTGAGTGTATGTTCTTTTTTTTAATTTTTTTAACCCTCTCCTTTGTTAAGCCCGCTTTACACACTACAATATATCTTACGATGTGTCGGCGGGGTCACGTCGTAAGTGACGCACATCCGGCATCGTAAGGTACATTGTAGTGTGTAACAGCTACATGCGATTGCGAATGAACGGTAAAACGTTCATCGCACGAACGTCATTCATTCCTCATGAAATGAACATCAGGTTGTTCATCGTACCCGGGGTAGCACACATCGCAGTGTGTGACACCCCTGGAATGATGAACAGATCTTACCTGCGTCCTGCGGCTCCCGGCCAGCAATGAGAAAGGAAGGAGGTGGGCGGGATGTTTACGTCCCGCTCATCTCCGCCCCTCCGCTTCTATTAAATAAATAGGAATAACGTTTGGAACACCATTCTAAGTCCGAACTGGGTGCAAAAACCTAAAAAAACATCACTATGGGGAGATAAGGTATGCACAACAGTGACTATGTAGGGGGATACATGAAATAGCAGAAACTGCTGTGTGAATACTGACTTGAAAAATCCAATAGCTATATGCAAGAGTGAAAATGTGAAAAATGGAATCTGCATTACTGCCATGAACATATGAATCAAGAGAAATTTAGCTACTGAATTGATCAATGCAATAGAGCCCCAACACTACGCCAAAGTATTTCTCTACGTTGGGGTCCCTAGCTTGTGTGTGTCCTCTCATGCAGTTAAAAAACTTACCGTGTATGGGAAGCTGAGACCCAGGCTATTTATGCGTATGATATGGATTGGCAATAGGTGTGGTTGGGGAGGGTTCACAAACGAAAAAATACTAACAAATAGAAATAACGTTTGGAACACCATTATGAGTCCGAACTGGGTGCAAAAACCTAAAAAAAATCACTATGGGGAGATAAGGTATGCACACCAGTGACTATGTAAGGGGAATACATGAAATAGCAGAAACTGCTGTGTGAATACTGACTTGAAAAATCCAATAGCTATATGCAAGAGTGAAAATGTGAAAAATGGAATCTGCATTACTGCCATGAACATATGAATCAAGAGAAATTTAGCTACTGAATTGATCAATGCAATAGAGCCCCAACACTACGCCAAAGTATTTCTCTACGTTGGGGTACAACATACATAGTCACTGGTGTGCATACCTTATCTCCCCATAGTAATGTTTTTTTAGGTTTTTGCACCCAGTTCGGACTTAGAATGGTGTTCCAAACGTTATTCCTATTTGTTAGTATTTTTTCGTTTGTGAACCCTCCCCATCCACACCTATTGCCAATCCATATCATACGCATAAATAGCCTGGGTCTCAGCTTCCCATACACGGTAAGTTTTTTAACTGCATGAGAGGACACACACAAGCTAGGGACCCCAACGTAGAGAAATACTTTGGAGTAGTGTTGGGGCTCTATTGCATTGATCAATTCAGTAGCTAAATTTCTCTTGATTCATATGTTCATGGCAGTAATGCAGATTCCATTTTTCACATTTTCACTCTTGCATATAGCTATTGTATTTTTCAAGTCAGTATTCACACAGCAGTTTCTGCTATTTCATGTATTCCCCTTACATAGTCACTGGTGTGCAAACCTTACCTCCGCTTCTATTGGCCGGCTGCCGCGTGACGTCAATGTGACGCCGAACGACCCTCCCACTCCAGGAAGTGGACGTTCGCCGCCCACATCGAGGTCATATGGACGGGTAAGTACGTGTGACGGGGGTTAATCGTTTGTGCGGCACATTCAACAAGATTGAACGTGCCGCACATACGATGGGGGCGGTTACGATCGCTTACGATATTGTATGCAGAATCGTAACATGTAAAGCAGGCTTTATATCTCTTTGGGTTCTGAAGAGATCTCATAGCATACTAAACATATTTTCACGGCAATAGAGGCACTTTCGATTGGCCACAAATTTAATTTGGACCAAATAGAATATTCCAGTCGATTTGATGGACTCTCTGGAAATGATTTTCAGGATATTTTCTCATCTTTATGCACAGATCTGAAGGTTCATGTCAAGAAACGTTATCAGTCCTCTTGCCCTTGGCTTGTAGATCTGATTATCTAGAATAGTCCTTATGCATCGGAAGATCCTCGTTCTATCACCAGCTTAGTTCTCGTCTACTATGGTCTATTATACAACCATCATATTCTCATGTGCTCTCAGCTTATCGGCCCTTCACTATAGTTTTCAACTTTCTGACAAAATGCTTGTTAGAAAGGAAGCAAACAGACAGGTCTTTGTAAATAAGAGCGTTTAGAGCAAACAACAAAAACACAGTTTACTTAAGAGACTGACAGAGATAAACAGTGGAGACATCTGTTCAAAAGGAATTCTCTAAAGCCTGTTTGACAAAAAAAAAGTGTTTCGGTTTCCTTCTTAGATATAAAAGAAAATATTTACATTGATTTAGGTTCAGGAAAGCCCATGTGGGAAAAATTCCGATCCTTTTTTCTGAGGAAATTAGAAGGGGAGTAACACCGGTTATTTAAATTCACTTTTATGGAGACCTTCTACTTTGGTTTCCTTGTTGAGTGTAAAAGGACAATTTCCTACTGAAAAATCTTCACTTTGTGTATTGATTGCAGTAGAAGGGACATTGATAGTTGACTATTTGGACTTTCAAGATCATCAAGGCTTCAATTACAATGTAATAATGAGCTGGACCTTAAAGCGCACCAATCACCAGGATTTTCCTATATAACCTAAAGCCAGTCCTACACTGGCACTATCAGGCTGATTCTATACATACCTTTAGTTGTCAGCTCGGATGTATAGGTTTTGAAACACAATCAAGTAAATATTGTAAAATGAGCAGCTTTTTGATTGACAGCAGCTGCAGCTGTTAATAGCTGGGGTGGGTTTTGATAGTGATTCCTGCCCCCCTGCCTGTGCATCCTCCCACTATTATTTATGTTAGTTCTATTATAGAAATGTTTTACTAATGGTTATGGTTAATTCATGGTGGCTAAAAGGACCTGTGCTGATGTCATACCCATGTGACCAGAAGGGGCGGGGTCTCAGCCAACATAGCTGATACCAAGAAGCGACATTATTTTTCTGTTGACTGAGGCCCCACTCCTTCTGGTCACATGGGTATGACGTCAGCACAGGTCCTTTTAGCCACTATGATTTATAGCCACAAACTTCAGTAACGTCTAAATCCCAGTGGACAGAGGGACCTATGCTGATGTCATGCCCATGTGACCAGAAGGAGCGTGGCCTTCGCCAACAATACTGATATTAGGAAGTAGAATTACTTTTCTAAGTCCACGTGGGCATAGAGTTGATTATAGAAGCGGGAGTTTGGGGGTAAGACCCCTAGATGAGTGGGGTACAGGAGGGGGGTGAAGCCCCCCCTGTATGATTATAGTGGAAGAGAAGAAACTTCACGATGCCCACCAACAAAGCTGGCCATGCCCACTATCTAAGCCAGCCACACCCAAGGTCCTTCTAGCCACTGAGATTTAACCCCAACCCACAAACTTCTATAATGGAATTAGCATAAATAATACATAGTGAGAGGATGGACAGGCAGGAATCAGAAATCACTATCAAGCCCCACCCTAGCTATCAGCTGATCAGCAGCTGGTGCCAATCAAAAAACTGTTCATTTTACAAACTTTACTTGCTTGTGTTTCAAAACCTTTACATCCTAGCTGACAACTAAAGGTATGTATAGAATCAGCCTGATAGCCTCAGTATAGCACTGGCTTTAGGTTATATAGGAAAATCCTGGTGATTAGTGCTCTTTAAATATATCTATAAAGGGACTAATGAAAATACAAGAGACGATATGATTTCTTCTGACATATACATTATAAATAAAGTATTATGATAGAGTTCCGACTGCCCAATCTTCTGTAGATCATGTGTTACTCTGTAATGTAACAAAACAACTTGTCTAACTGAACATTCAAACATGGAGGAATTTGGAGATATGGTTTTTCGTTTTTAGAAGGACATGACTTAAAGGGGTTTTACATTTTTAGAAAAACCTTGTCCCCAGGCTCAACTTGAAAAAAACAAACTTTGTTTTATTCACCCTCCTTGGGTCTACTGCCGAGTCTTCATTATTGCTTCCGGGGTGCTAACCTCACATCAACTGTGTTGCCAGTTAGTGAGCTCAGAGTTCAGAGATTCAGCTCTGGACCTTGGGAGGATGAGTAAAGTGCAGTTTTTAGGGTTTTTAGGGGTTTTTTTTAACAAATTGCACAGTAGTCTATGAAAAGTTTCAAGCTGATATTGTTGTCCGGGAAAAACAACTCAATTTATATTATAAGAATTTGATGAACAAAAACACTATTCATCATACAGTTTGCAACAGAAAAACCTTTCCAAATGTCCCCAATTTTTTGGGCAATACATATCTACACAAAGATTTTCCAGCTTTTGCTCTTTCTATGCCAGCTCCGCTAACTTTTTGTTCAGTGTCCGAAGCTCAATGGGAGGGCTGAGACCAAGACTACCCAAAAAAATTCATTACAATTTATGCCACAAACATGGCATAGATTATAACAGCAAGACTGGAATTAATTTCTGTCTCCAGAATAGCTGAGAGATGCCTATTAATGAATTTGGTGCATTCTACTCCAGCGGATGAATCAATCTTTGAGTATATTAATCTCAGTTATGAATGGTGAGTTGCTAAGAAAAGATCACTGTTTATGCCAAGAATGTTTTAATTCCCAATTGTTGTCTTTCCATGGACATCTGAAGGAAAAGTGTCCCAAGCATCGGCCGTTTGTGCTACACGATTGACGCCAATATACTTGTTTCATTCACAATCAATACTAATTTTCCCATTGTAGGCTAAAAATAATTTTCAGAATGAAACTTTTCATTGGAGCTTGGAAGCAAATAAAAAATGATGGGATGAAGAAGACGTTATCTTTAGAAAATATTCAGAATCCGATTCATTGAGGAGTTTTCACAGAAATCCTACAAAACGTTTTGGCCAAAAAGTTGCTCAAAACCTTTTGTAATTTTTTTTATGCAGCTCTCCAAAAATTGACTGGGACAGGACAGAGCGTGGCCAATCCCACCCAAAAAATTCATTATCGTTTATTCCACAAAAGTAACATAAATGACTGCACAAATGTAAGCCGCATCCTGGTTGGAGTAATAATTCTGCCGGATCTGCAAGCTTCTTCATGAATTTAGCGCGTCTTCCTCCAATGCTCCCTTCAAAACCCCAGTAATGGTGAATCAAGGCCTCAGTTTTTTCATGATTACTAGCAATGAGCGGACCCGGACTGTAAAATTCTGGATCCACGTGGTTTCAAAGTTACCCGACTGCCGAGCCCGGAATTTTGGGTGTTGATCCGGATCCAGCACTCGGGAAATACAGTGTGTCTACCCATATCCTGTCCACCGCAATTAACCTGAGAACGTGTTGCGTCCAGGTGGTGGAAACACTGGACCGTACACCGGATTCCCCTGGTGAGGCAGCCAGGCCGGTCACCCCGCCAGAGGGCCTTGATGCACGGCAGCCGAAGCACTCCTGGTAGCAAGACAGTCCGTATACAGAGCTGGAAAGTAGATTTCCCTGGGAACACAGAGTTCTAGACGGTAGTCCGGGTGACGAGGCTCAGGGTCCGAGGCCGGGTTGTAAGGTCAGGCAGAATCCGGAACCAGCTGAGCGAGATGGCAGGTCACCAAACAGAGCCAGGGACCGGAGACTGGCGGAACTGAAGAGGTGGTGGAACATCAGCCGACAGTCACCGTCAGGAGTATTGGAGCAGACGAGTTCAGGACTGGCTGGCGTGGCAGGACAGGCTCTGCGAGGCAGACAGGGGTTAATACTGGATAAAGGATAAAGCAATATGGGGACCTGAACTCCGAGCTTACTAAACACGTAGAACAGGCCCCGCCCACCAGGAAAGAGAATCCTCTTATACCCTGTACCTGTCTATGCAATATCCTGTTTCTAGACGCTGGCCCTTTAAGAGAGGGTCAATGACCACGCGCGCGTCCTAATGCGCATGCGCAAGGCCCTTGTGCCAGAAGCCAGAGTAGGAAGCGGTGCAGAAGAAGCAGGAGTGCCCGGCAGTGTGTCCTGCGTCGCAGAGGGGCGCCGGGAGCGGGGAGCAGGACGCATGGAGGGCGTAGGCGACGGAGAGGAAGCAGGCACTGGAGCGGTGAGCAGGGGGCGCCATTGGGGACCGGAGAGCGGGGCACGGGAACCGGGGAGCGGGCCACGGGGACCGGAGAGCGTGACAGAACGGCGGCAGCTATAGGCATAGAAGTGGTGTCTAGGTATAGTAATTAAAAAACCTATAGCGCCACTTGGTGGAAAACAACGGAGTTAACATTTTTATCTCAAAAACGGAACGAGATAGAGAAAAAAAAGTGAATTAAAAAATTGTAGGGCATCATCAATTCAATACGAATCGACACCTTGCATACAGAAATGCTATGATACGAAACCCATGACCCGCCCAAAACATTGAATGCTGGTCACGCATATGGCGCTCATTTAACTTTGATGCTCAAAGTGGCCACCGTCAGCTGCAATGCACATCTGTACTCTGGGCAGCATACTGTATCTTGCTGCACGTTGTGCAATATGGTAGGTGACACGTTTGCACAAGCATCTGTGATACGTCGTCGTAGGTCTTGCAATGTTGGTGGAGGGGTCGCGTACACCTGCAGTTTGATGTGACCTCACAGAAAGAAGTTCAATGGGGTCAGGTGAGCGTGGAGGTCACTCCACGCAGCCACGAAACCCAATGACTTGTAGGAAGGTCTCCATGAGGTATCGCTTCATGTCCGCAGCCTTGAGAGTTTTAAACGTTCTAATCATAGCATTTCTGTATGCTAGGTGTCGATTCGTATTGAATTGATGATGCCCTACAACTTTGTAATTCACTTTTTTCTCCATCTTGTTCCGTTTTCAAAATGCTAACTCCGTTGCTTTCCACCAGGTGGCGCTATAGGTGGTTTCATTGCGTAGCGCATGGCTACTTTACTATACCTAGACACCACTTCTATGCCTATAGCTGCCGCCGTTCTCAAGTTAATGGCAGTGGACAGGATATGGGTGGACACACTGTATAAAAAAAAGAAGGAAAAATACAAAAAAAACAAGAATGTACCGAATGTACCAACATACCGAGATTCCGTGTGGCTGTACACTGCTCCTACAGCCTCTACTTCACTTCCTGGGCCGCTCATTAGGCTCATCCATATGCACTGCTTTCCCCCACCGGCAGTCCTGGCGTCTATTATTAGTTGCAGATCACAGCCACTGTCTGTGGATTAGTATCATGGTATTAAAGAAATAAATAAAACAATTGACGTAGGGTCCCCCCATATTATGATACCCAGCATAGATAAAGCATACAGCTACAGGTTGCAGTCCCTCTTGGCATATCAAAATAAGAGAAACCGCATGCGGCTATTTTTTAAAAAAAATAATTTAAATAAATCATTTAAAAAATGGCATGCGGTCCCTCCTAATTTTGATACCCAGCCAAGATAAAGCCTGACAGCTGGGGGCTGGTATTCTCAGACTGGTGACAACCATTTTTATTGGGCCACAACCAGCCTAAAAATCGCAGCCTGCAGCTGCCCTAGATTGTCGCATCCATTAGATGCGACCATCCCGGCACTTTACCTGGCTCTTCCTGGTTGCCCTGGTGCGGTAGCAGTCGAGGTAATGAGGTGCTAATAACAGCCCACACCTGTCACTAAGCCCTAGATCAGTAATGGGGAGGGTCTATGAGACGCCCCATCACTAATCTGTAAGTGAAAGTAAATAAACACAAACACCCAAAAAATCCCTAATTTGAAATAAAATACAAAAAAACACACTCTTTCACCACTTTATTAACCTCCAAAACACCCCTACAGGTCCGACGTAATCCACATGAGGTCCCGCGATGATGCGTTTAGCCACACGTACCTTGGAGGATGGCTTTAGGGCAGGTTGGGTAGTAATATCCCTCTAGGGGAGCCTTCTTTGTCCCCGACAATCTTTATTTGATTAAGGTGATTGCTACATTACCATTCCCATGGTACTTATCATGACTTATTGTTCTTACCTGGCACATGCACTAGTGTGATACCTAGTTATATTTAATCTACAGCACTGACTCATTCTTTTTTCTATTGCATTGTGATTTACTATACTGGATATCGTCTCTTACCTTTCATGGGTTTTCAATCCTTTCTGTAACTCCATATAAAATGTTTTTTTCAGGGTACTTACAGGCCCCCCAAATTATTACCCTTCCATGTAGTTTTAACCTTTTTTTTATTATGGCCCCGATTGTTTGTGTGTCATTTTAATCATGTAATTCAATAAACTTTGTTATAATTTTGCACCATATATACCCCTTTTCCTCTGTTTTTTTTCATGTACTCAATGGAGTAGGTGTCTACCACAGGGCCCCTCACTTGAGGAGGTCTCTGATGGTTATGTATATTTATACCAGTTATGAGCCTCTTTGTTTATTTCATATAATGTACAAAGTGCCAATTGACCTATGACCATCTGAAGTAGTCTGTGTGGGCACCCTAGATAATATAAATATGGGACAATTATCCTTTGTACCAGCACCTCCACCTTGACTGAGAGAACGCCAATCATAACTTGTAATTCCCCATGGGTATCTCCAGCTGTGACTTCACCACTCACAGCTGCGACTCAGTCAGTGTGTCCCTAAATACCACAGTGAGCGGCCACATTTCCTAATGTGACTGCACACTGCAACCTCAGATGTAGCAGAGCTAGGATCATCGTGAGACCTTGTGTGGATTACATCGGACCTGCAGGGGTGTTTTTGAAGTTAAAGAGGGTGTATTTTTTTTATATAAAGGATTTTTCTCTGTGTTTTGTGTTTTTTTTTAGTTTAAAGATTAGTAATGGGGGTTGTCATATAAACCCTCTCCCATTGCTAATACAGGGCTTGATGACACTTGACAAATTACAGCTGTCATTAGTCCCTTATATTACTCCGTTTAACATCACACCACCACACCAGGGCAATAGGGATGAGCTGGGTAAAGCCAGGAATTGTTGCATCTAATGGATGCAACAATTCTGGGCAGCTGCGGGCTGCAATGTTTAGGCTGGGGGGGATGCAATAACTATGTGTATCCCCAGCCTTGAGAATACCAGCCCACAGCTGTCTGCATTATCTTGGCTGAGTATCAAACTTGGGGATAACTGCACACCAGTTTTTAAAATTATTGATTTAAATAATTTTTAAAAAACGCATGGGGTCCCTCGTATTATGATACACAGCCAATATAACGCGCACAGCTGCACCCTGTACCCATCAGCTTTATCTTCACTGGATATCAATATACGAGGAACGTGTGCCATTTTTTAAATGTATTTATTTATTTTTACACTTCACTGGGGCAGACAGACTGCTACTGTTAGGGCAACCAGTCAGTGACGCCAACACACCAGCTGTCTTACTGCAGCCATTTACTGCAGCCAATCACAAACGCTGTCATAGATGGTGGGTGGGGGCAGCTGTGAATATGCATGAGGGATAATGAGCGGACTCGGAAAAAGTGTTACAGCCATGTGGAGACTAGTAAGTATGTTCTGCTTTAACCATTTTGCTTCCTTTTTTATTTTACAGTGATTTCCCTGATCATTTACAGCCATGCTAATATTTAACATGGTTCTGATGGGCTAGAAGTGAATGGTTTCTGCAATAGTGTAAAGCCTGCTTTACACACTTCAATAAATCTTTCAATCCGTCGTCGGGGTCAAGTTGTAAGTGACGCACATCCTGCATCGTTCGTGACGCATTTGCGTGTGACACCTACGTGCGATCAAGATTGAACGAAAATACGGTGATCGCATACACGTCGTTTATTCCTCATACATTGGACGTTTTGTTGTATGAACCTAGTCAATTGAAACGTGTGACATCCCTCATACGATTTTGGTGTCTGATGCTATGTGCGCAGGTGTGCGCTCTGCACCGCAGCTTAAAAAAGGTCTGCTTCAGAGCGCAACTGAAAAGCTGCATTCTGAAGCACCTCACAATGTCTGTCATGCACTAATCTCTGTCAGTCGGTCACTATCTCTGTCCCTCTCTCTCTGTCCATGTCAGTCTATCCCTCTTACCCCCTCTCTCATATACTCACCGATCCCCGATCCCCGGCGCTGCACGGCATTCACACTGCTCCGGCGGCTTTTACTGTTTTGAAAAAGCCGGCCGCCCGTTAAACAATCTCGTATTCCCTGCTTACCCCGCCCACCGGCGCCTATGATTGGTTACAGTGAGACACGCCCCCACGCTGAGTGACAGGTGTCACACTGCACCCAATCACAGCAGCCGGTGGGCGTGTCTATACTGTGTAGTGAAATAAATAATTAAATAATTAAAAAAAACGGCGTGCAGTCCCCCCCAATTTTAAAACCAGCCAGATAAAGCCATACGGCTGAAGGCTGGTATTCTCAGGATGGGGAGCTCCACGTTATGGGGAGCCCCCCAGCCTAACAATATCAGTCAGCAGCCGCCCAGAATTGCCGCATACATTATATGCGACAGTTCTGGGACTGTACCCGGCTCTTCCCGATTTGCCCTGGTGCGTTGGCAAATCGGGGTAATAAGGAGTTATTGGCAGCCCATAGCTGCCAATAAGTCCTAGATTAATCATGTCAGGTGTCTATGAGACACCTTCCATGATTAATCTGTAAATTACAGTAAATAAACACACACACCCGAAAAAATCCTTTATAGGAAATAAAAAACACAAACACATTCCCTGGTTCACCACTTTAATCAGCCCCAAAAAGCCCTCCATGTCCGGCGTACTCCAGGATGATGCAGCGTCGCTTCCAGCGCTGCTGCATGGAGGTGACCGGAGCTGCAGCAGACACAGCCGCTCCGGTCACCTCCACGCAGCTAATGAAGACAGCCGCGCGATCAGCTGAGGTGTCAGTGAGGTTACCCGCTGTCACTGGATCCAGCGGTGGATGCAGCGGTGGCCGCGGGTAACCTCAGTGACAGCTCAGCTCATCGCGCTACTCACCTCAGTTTCTGCGTGGAGGTGAGAGGAGCAGCGGTGAGTAGCACGATCAGCTGAGCTGTCACTGAGGTTACCCGCGGCCACCGCTGCATCCACCGCTGGATCCAGTGACAGCGGGTAACCTCACTGATTGATTAAAGTGGTGAACCAGGGAATGTGTTTGTGTTTTTTATTTCTAATAAAGGATTTTTTCGGGTGTGTGTGTTTATTTACTGTGATTTACAGATTAATCATGGAAGGTGTCTCATAGACGCCTGACATGATTAATCTAGGACTTATTGGCAGCTATGGGCTGTAGAGATGCGTTTTTACTATGTCATCTGCCATTCAGCTCTGCTACATGGCCGCTGACAGCAGACACAGACAGCCATGTAGCAGCGGTGAATGGCAGATGACAGCAGACACAGACAGAGCCGCACTGTCAGAATGAACTCGGGTGAACTTCACCCGACTTCATTCTCATGCTGCGGCTCTGTCTGTGTCACGCCCTGATTAGCGGTCACCAGTGAAGACTCACCGGTGACCGCTAAACTCCTGAGTAAGTGAATTGAGCAGCCCTCTCTCATACTCACCGATCCCCGATCCCCGGCGCTGCACGGCATTCACACTGCTCCGGCGGCTTTTACTGTTTTGAAAAAGCCGGCCACCCATTAAACAATCTCCTATTCCCTGCTTTCCCCGCCCACCGGCGCCTATGATTGGTTACAGTGAGACACGCCCCCACGCTGAGTGACAGGTGTCACACTGCACCCAATCACAGCAGCCGGTGGGCGTGTCTATACTGTGTAGTGAAATAAATAATTAAATAATTAAAAAAAACGGCGTGCGGTCCCCCCAATTTTAAAACCAGCCAGATAAAGCCATACGGCTGAAGGCTGGTATTCTCAGGATGGGGAGCTCCACGTTATGGGGAGCCCCCCACCCTAACAATATCAGTCAGCAGCCGCCCAGAATTGCCGCATACATTATATGCGACAGTTCTGGGACAGTACCCGGCTCTTCCCGATTTGCCCTGGTGCGTTAGCAAATCGGGGTAATAAGGAGTTATTGGCAGCCCATAGCTGCCAATAAGTCCTAGATTAATCATGTCAGGCGTCTATAAGACACCCTCCATGATTAATCTGTAAATTACAGTAAATAAACACATGCCCGAAAAAATCCTTTATTAGAAATAAAACACACAAACACATTCCCTGGTTCACCACTTTAATCAGCCCCAAAAAGCCCTCCTTGTCCGGCGTACTCCACAGTCCTCCAGCGTCGCTTCCAGCGCTGCTGCATGGAGGTGACCGGAGCTGCAGCAGACACAGCCGCTCCGGTCACCTCCACGCAGCAAATGAAGACAGCCGCGCTATCGGCTGAGCTGTCAGTGAGGTTACCCGCGGCCACCGCTGCATCCACCGCTGGATCCAGTGACAGCGGGTAACCTCAGTGACAGTTCAGCTGATCGCGCTGCTGTCTTCATTAGCTGCGTGGAGGTGACCGGAGCGGCTGTGTCTGCTGCAGCTCCGGTCACCTCCATGCAGCAGCGCTGGATGCGACGCTGGAGGACTGTGGAGTACGCCGGACAAGGAGGGCTTTTTGGGGCTGATTAAAGTGGTGAACCAAGGAATGTGTTTGTGTGTTTTATTTCCAATAAATGATTTTTCGGGTGTGTGTTTATTTACTGTAATTTACAGATTAATCATGGAGGGTGTCTCATAGACGCCTGACATGATTAATCTAGGACTTATTGGCAGCTATGGGCTGCCAATAACTCCTTATTACCCCGATTTGCCAACGCACCAGGGCAAATCGGGAAGAGCCGGGTACTGTCCCAGAACTGTCGCATATAATGTATGCGGCAATTCTGGGCGGCTGTTGGCTGATATTGTTAGGGTGGGGGGCTCCCCATAACGTGGAGATCCCCATCCTGAGAATACCAGCCTTCAGCCGTATGGCTTTATCTGGCTGGTTTTAAAATTGGGGGGGACCGCATGCCGTTTTTTTAAATTATTTAATTATTTATTTCACTACACAGTATAGACACGCCCACCGGCTGCTGTGATTGGGTGCACTGTGACACCTGTCACTCAGCGTGGGGGCGTGTCTCACTGTAACCAATCATAGGCGCCGGTGGGCGGGGAAAGCAGGGAATAGGAGATTGTTTAATGGGCGGCCGGCTTTTTCAAAACAGTAAAAGCCGCCGCAGCAGTGTGAATGCCGTGCAGCGCCGGGGATCGGGGATCGGTGAGTATATGAGAGAGGGGGATAGACTGACATGGACAGAGAGAGAGGGACAGAGATAGTGACGGACTGACAGAGATTAGTGAATGACAGACATTGTGAGGCGCTTCAGAATGCAGCTTTTCAGCTGCGCTCTGAAGCGGACCTTTTTTAAGCTGCGGTGCAGAGCGCACACCTGCGCACATAGCATCAGACACCAAAATCGTATGAGGGATGTCACACGTTACAATTGACTAGTTTCGTACTACCAAACGTCCAATGTATGAGGAATAAACGACGTGTATGCGATCACCGTATTTGCGTTCAATATCGATCGCATGTAGGTTTCACACCCAGATACCTCACAAACGACGCCGGATGTGCGTCACTTACAACTTGACCCCGACGACGGATTGAAAGATCTATTGAAGTGTGTAAAGCAGGCTTTACGCTCGTGTGACAGCAAATGAACGACCTACGTGCAATCTCATTCAATCGCATATGCGACCTGGGCGTGTCACATCGCATACGAGATCGCATACCTAATTGTAAGGTGTAAAGCTGGCTTAAATGCGAACAGTTACCAAACAAAGGCCAAATTTTACCGACTTTGAAAAAAGTGTTCGGGAATCCGAATCCAAATGGGCAAGGCTTGTGCTGAATTTGAGATTTGTAAACTTTTTTGAACAAGTTCGCTCATCTCTACTGCACACTAGATTTTGTCCTCAAAGTGTTCAGGCAGGACAGGGATGGCCCTCCTGGAAAAGTATTGGTGGCTGGAAACTATGTACTGTGGGAAAGTCACCGCCATAAGTTTTTTAAAATTGTCCCTCCCCATCAGCTGGAATGGCAACATTTCAAAGTCCAGAAATTTTGAAATGCTGACATTCAGAAACAGGGCTTAAGGGCGGGCAGGAGGTTACTTCCTCTGTTTCTCCAGTGTTTGGGGGATGAACAGCTGAACGCTTACGCTGGGCAGATCCTTGATGACACTGCTGATGGTGGTGCTGTCACATTCTCTTTGTGGGGAGCCAGGTGGCCCAGGGGCTCGGGAGCAGGAGGAAGAGGCCGAGACCACAGAAGAAGAGGGAGAAGGAGGAGCCTCAGATAATTTCTGTTCTTTCAAGTGTTTACTCCACTGCTGATGCCTTGACATGCAGGTGGTGTTCAAGGTAAAAACATTTACTGTATGTCTTAGTTCAGGCTCTGACAGCACATTGTGTAAATCATCCATGCCTTGTCATTAGAACATTGCCTAAATAATTTCATGCCAGGGAGCTCCTTTGAGCTTGATGTGGTGTGGTCGGTTTATTGGTGCAGTGGGCAGTATCAGCTTACGTACTGGCTATGGGTTGGTCGCCCTGCTTTTACACTCTGCTCCCTCTTCTCCTGTGCAGCTAGAGCAGCGTGACTTAAACCTCTTGCTCCGAACTGCGCATGTTACTCGGATGGCCTTCACTCCATGTCGGGTCTAGGACCTCATCATCTCCCGTATCATGTTCCACCCAGTCCTCACCTGTAGACTGTGAGCCCTCGCGGGCAGGGTCCTCTCTCCTCCTATACCAGTCTGTTTTGTACTGTTAATGATTGTTGTACGTATACCCTCTTTCACTTGTAAAGCGCCATGGAATAAATGGCGCTATAATAATAAATAATAATAATAATACCCTTCTTGCTGGTCTGCACACTGCAGAAAGCTGCTACAATTGCCATCTTTGTTTCATCATCATTATTAGAGATGTGCTGCAGTGGTCTGCTGACCGTGTGCACTAGCCCTCCCACGTTCTGATCCTCAAACTGAACAAGTGGTTGAGCATAAGTGCACTCAATCTCTTTCCACTTCTGGGTCAGAGCCAGGTAGATGGCCCATGGAAATCTAACCAGCAGAGTAATAAAAAAGCAGTGTCTGCTGCATGACTTTGGGCTCAGACTGCTTGCCTGTAGGGTAAGCAACAAATGCCCATGGGTTGCAAGTGCGAACTCTGCACTTTCAACAAGGGACTGGGTGTAAGACAAAGCAAAGGAACTGGAGGCACTCTCAATAATTGTAAGAATTACTCAGTTTTGTAAGAAAGATGGTCAATCAATACAGATAAACAGATAGTTCTAAAGCCTGCTTTACACGTTACAATTACACATGCGATCTCGCACATGCCCCCATCGTATGTGCGGCACGTTCAATTTGTTGCCCGTGTTGCACAAACGATTAAATCCCATCACACGTACTTACCCTCCATTCGACCTCGCTGTGGGTGGCAAACATCCACTTCCTGCAGTGGGAGGGACATTTGGCGTCACATCGACGTCATATAGCAGCCGGCCAATAGAAGCGAAGGGGCGGAGATGAGCGGTCAACAACTTCAACATGTTTTCGTACAATCACAATCGCACGTAGGTTTCACACGCTACAACAACACTAACGATGCCGGATGTGCGTCACTTACGACGTGACCCCGCCAACACATTGTTAGATTTATTGTAGCATGTAAAGCCCGCTTAAGTTTCCAACATCTACCATGTGCCATTTATAAGGACATTCATATGTCTTTTTTTTCTCATGTATAAAAAAAATGCAACAATTTTTGTCTGTGGTTTGTTGGATCAGATTTTCATCAATGTATCTACTTTTACCATCTATGTTTCATCACTCATCAGTTTTTTTCTGTATCAAAGAATTTTTTTTCTAAACTTCTAGCTATTAAAAAGTAAAAAACAAAGAATTGCACATAGATAAAACATAGATCCAAGGATGGATGGATGGGCGGATGGATGGATGGATGGGCGGATGGATGGGCGGATGGATGGGTGGATGGATGGATGGATGGATGGGCGGATGAATGGATGGGCGGATGGATGGGCGGAGGGGCGGGCAAACACCGGCAGTACCGCACTCATCACCACACATACGCTGGCACTACAACCCCCATCATCACTGCACACACAGGCACTACAACCCCCATCATCACCGCACACGTAGGCACTACGGCACTCATCATCCTCGCACACACGCAGGCACTACAACCCCCATCATCACCGCACACGCAAGCACTACGGCACTCTTCATCCTCGCACAAACGCAGGAACTACAACCCCCATCATCACCGCACACACTGGCACTAGCTGGGTGAAGTCTCCGCTGACAGCGCGGCTCACTTCATTACTCTGTGGATATGACACAAGAGTGCTCGTGTTCTACTGCCGCTCTTGTCAGCTTCATGTAGCAGAACTGGATGCATCACGGGACCTCTGTGCATTACGCCAGACCTGGAGGGGTATTTGGGGATTATTAAAATGGTGAAAGAGGGTGTTTTTTTTATCTTTTAATCCAAATAAAGGATTTTTCGTTGTGTGTGTTTATTTACTTTCACTTACAGGTTAATCATGAAAGGTATCTCGGGGAGACACCTGCCATGATTAACTCCTTATCACCCCGATTGCCACCGCACCAGGGCAATTCGGGAAGAGCTGGGTAGAGTCCCGAAACTGTCACATCTAATGGATGCAATTCCGGGCGGCTGTGGGGGATATTGTTAGGGTGGTGGGCTCCCTATAACGTGGCACTCTCCATCCTGACAATACTAGCCTCCAGCCATGTGGCTTTATCCTGGCTGGTATCAAAATTAGGGGGAACCGCATTTTTTTTTTTTATTATTTTTTTATTTTCCTGCATGAAAGAGACCCGCCCGCCGATGGCTGTGATTGGTTGAAGTGAGACAGCTGTCACTCATTTTGGGGGCGTGTATGACTGCAACCAATCATGGGCGCCGGTGGGCGGGGAAAGTAGGGAATACCTGATTGAATAATGAAGCGGCAGCCGTTTTCAAAAGAGGAAAAGCCGCCGAAGCTTTGTGACAGCCGTGCAGCCTCGCGCCCATGATCGGTGAGTAGAAAAGAGAGAGGAATTGTGCTGGGGACACAGGACGCATGCAGATACGCAACGTGCGCACATACTTACTGTAAAAAGCCACGCTTTCGGTGATTGAATCGTTCTCGAATGATAACTCGAACTGACGAGCTTTAAGTAAATCGTTCGAGTTCGTCGAACGACTCGAACGCCGCCCAAAATCACTCGAATTTGAAATTGGCGAACCGTTCGACTCGAGTATCACTCAACTCTAGTCCTGGGTTCAAATCCCACCAAGGACAACATCTTCAAGGAGTTTGTATGTTCTCCCCGTGATTGTGTGGGTTTCCTCTGGGGTCTCTAGTTTCCTCCCAACACATACTGATAATCAGTTTAGATTGTGAGCCACAACGGGAACAGTGATGATCACGTCTGTAAAATGCTGTAGAATTAATCTAATATATAAAGCTCAGTGTATGTGTGTATGTGTGTATGTGTGTATGTGTGTAAGTGTGTAAGTGTGTATGTATGTACGGTATGTCCGCTAAAGGAAATTGTACCATCGCATTTACAATCAAGAAATTTTGCACACACGCCCCATGTGACCCAAAGAACGTCATAGACTATGTTTTGACTGGAAAATTTAACCCCGCGCTTTACAGTTACTCTTCAAAATCCTGCCTCTATTATACTGAATGGAGGTGGGAGCTACTGGCTAATAATAGCAACTGTCAGTGGTTGCTATAGGAACAAAATAAACTGTTAGTATAAGAAGCTTATGTGTGAGGTAATAAGATGTCGGTGGTGAGATGGATAAAGAGAGACAGAAAGAGACAGAGACACAGACAGAGACAGAGGTGGAAAGAGACAGACAGAGACAGATGGGCAAAGCGACAGACGGGCAAAGTGACAGACGGGCAAAGTGACAGACGGACAAAGAGACAGACGGACAAAGAGACAGATGGGCAAAGTGACAGATGGGCAAAGAGACAGCCCTGGAAAGAGACAGCCGGGCAAAGAGTCAGCCAGGCAAAGAGACAGCCCTGGGAAAAGACAGCCCTGGAAAGAGACAGCCGGGCAAAGAGACAGCCAGGCAAAGAGACAGCCGGGCAAAGGGACAGCCGGGCAAAGAGACAGATGGGCAAAGAGACAGATGGGCAAAGAGATAGACCTAGAAAGAGACAGACGGGCAAAGAGACAATCGGGCAAAGAAACAGCCGGGCAAGGAGACATACCTGGAAAGAGACAGCCGGGCAAAGAGACAGACTTGGAAAGAGACAGATGGGGAAAGAGACAGCCCTGGAAAGAGGCAGACGGGCAAAGAGACAGCCCTGGAAAGAGACAGATGGGGAAAGAGACATGGGTAAAGAGACAGACAGGCAAAGAGACAGACAGGCAAAGAGACAGATGGGCAAAGAGACAGACGGATAAAGGGACAGCCCTGGAAAGAGACAGACCTGGAAAGAGACAGCCCTGGAAAGAGACAGACCTGGAAAGAGACAGCCCTGGAAAGAGACAGACGGGCAAAGAGACAGACAGGCAAAGAGACAGCCAGGCAAAGAGACAGCCGGGGAAAGAGACAGCCAGGGAAAGAGACAGACTGGGAAAGAGACAGATGGGGAAAGAGACAGACTGGGAAAGAGACAGACAGGGAAAGAGACAGACCTGGAACGTAACAGACGGGGAATGAGACTGACAGACAGATAGAGACAGACAGACACAGACAAACACAGAGAAAGAGAGAGACACAGAGATAGAGAGACACAGAGATAAAGAGAGACAGACAGAGAGACTGATGCAGAGACAGTCCCTGGAAAGAGGCAGACGGGCAAAGAGACAGCCCTGGAAAGAGACAGATGGGGAAAGAGACACGGGTAAAGAGACAGATGGGCAAAGAGACAGACAGGCAAAGAGACAGATGGGCAAAGAGACAGACGGATAAAGGGACAGCCCTGGAAAGGTACAGACCTGGAAAGAGACAGCCCTGGAAAGAGACAGCCGGGGAAAGAGACAGCCAGGGAAAGAGACAGACTGGGAAAGAGACAGATGGGGAAAGAGACAGACTGGGAAAGAGACAGACAGGGAAAGAGACAGACCGGGAAAGAGACGGATCGGGAAAGAAACGGATCGGGAAAGAGACGGATCGGGAAAGAGACGGACCGGGAAAGAGACAGATGGGGAAAGAGACAGACCTGGAACATAACAGACGGGGAATGAGACTGACAGACAGATAGAGACAGACAGACACAGACAAACACAGAGAAAGAGAGAGACACAGAGATAGAGAGACAGAGATAAAGAGAGACAGACAGAGAGACTGATGCAGAGACAGACAGAGAAACTGATACAGAGACAGACAGACAGAGACAGACAGAAACTTGAAGAGAGACAGTTACTATCCCGGGCAATGCCCGGGTACTACAGCTAGTATTGCTATATAAGTGAGTTAAATAAATAAATATCAATCTGTTTTAAAACATGCTCCCACACTTCAGGTTGCATATTCATTGTGGCCGGATCCATTTACATATGTCAGTATCATATTCTGATCACCCAAACCTAATCTATACTTCAGTTCTGTCAATGTGTAGAAAAAGATAGCCACACTCCCTCACTGATGGGATCTGGACTATTAGTTGAGTACCTTTGTTGGGTGGGGTATGGGGCTGACAATAGTCATTTTACAACAGATTTGCTGATGCATTCACAAGTATTTTGGTGATAAGTAAATGTATTTATTATTATTCATCATTTGTTAACTTTGCATGATACGTGATAGCACGGACTACTGTAAAACCAGCGCAGGATCCATGGTCTGATCTATCGCACGTGTGCTCCACTCATGGGATGTTACAGCTGTGTGATAAATATGGTCCAGGCCACCCTGAATGCATTTAAGACGCATGAAAACTCTGACCCATTGTCTCCTTTTCTAAGGATTTCTTTGACCGACATATGCGATATTTGATGAGCAACATGTGTGATTTTCTCATCTGAAATACGCATTTATTTACTGTCACATGAATGCTCCAATATATTGTTGGTTTCTACATGCATTTAGCGATATTTATCAGGCTAATGAACATCTCCATGGTATACTTTTTTCCAGGTTTAATTTTTTCATAAGAACGCATCAAATCTATAAAGTGAATACAAGATGTCAAATATTAGCTAATGGGACAGACCAGTTTTACATTATGGACAAAACATTTCTTACCACAGTTAGCATGTACCAATTGTAACCCGCAGACAGGAGTAATACTGGATGGAGAATATATCTCACCCAGAAAGTTAACCTCTGCTGTAGCAGTCTAGCTGCTGAGCTAACTCAGCTGATGGAGTTTGCCTAATCACAGCCACATAAAAGCTGAAGAAATCATTAAAGGGAACTTGTCAGGTGCAATTTGCATATAGAACCACGAGCATTTCTAGGTGCATACTGCTAATCCCTGCCTAACAGTCCCTGTGTACACTAGTATAGATAAAGAGATCTTTAGAAAAGTATTTCTAAAGATCTTTTATCCTATGATAATGAGTGCAGGGACTAGTCCCCTGGACGTTAGTTCCTATGGCTAGTTGCCCCTATTAGCATGTTAGTACGCCCCTGTGGCAGCGACAGAGGATGATCTCACTCACCTCTCCACTGCCATCACTGCCCGAGGCTGGATTTCAGCTCAATACTCATGACCCCGGAGTTTGGGTTATGCACATGTGACGCCCTGGACTAGCCAGGTAGTCACATACATATCAACATACACCCCCCCCACCCTAGGCAGTTACACCAGCCAACCAAAAACCCTTGTTGCCTCCCTCCAGAGTCTGATGTCCACACCAGGTGGGGCGGAGCCAGGCAGTTGGCCCCACCCACCGAGGAGTTCACAGGCCTGAAGGCGGGAAAAGTGTCAGTTAGAGTGAGAGTTAGAGTTGAGTCTTGGAAATGAAAGTGAGAGGAGCAAACACTTGAAGTGTCTGGGTCGGAGCCCAGGCACTGACAGCAAGGTTGGCAGACGGTGGTGGTCGTCTGCAGGAGTTGGTGGAACTCCGCAGAGCCGTAAGGACCGGGGTTGGGCGTCGGCCCGCCGGTACCGGACCGGTGAACGGAGTGAAGCTAAGCACACAGGCAGGGCCATCGGACCCCGACCAGGCTTGGAGCCGCTATCAATAGTCAAATCCGAATGTGACAGGAACCCCAGGGGTTTCCCAACAACCAAGTCCCGATTGAAGGCAACAGTCCACCCAGAGAGGATATACAGCCACCGCCACAGGCTAGAGATCCAAGGGCTAGCGCCTGCGGGCAAAACGGGCTCCTACGGCACCTATACGCCGGGGAGCGGACTACCGGTGGGCAACCACAGGAGTCAAGAACTTTCTAACCGGTGCAGGGAAAGACAGCCACCATCAGCCATCTGGGGAGAGCACAACAACACTGCAGCTGGCTGCGGGACCTGTCCATCCGACCGTTTTGGTTTACCTACGAATCTGTCAGTGATTGTCTGAGTGAGTACACCAGTGCCGTCCGGCACCACGCCGAGCAGTCCCTGCACCCCAGCCATCCAGCCTCCCTGTTACACCATCGGGCCCCGGGATCACCAACCCCCTACCCACGGAGGGGACAACATCCTAGTTGCACCCTACCAACTCTCCTGGGATCCCTGTTACCAGCAGCGGTGGTGCCATCATCACCACGTCCCGTGGGTGGCGTCACGAATAATCTCCCTAAACATACCACCCCTTTTAACTCACGGGTGAGGAGCGTTGCTCGAGTCCCCGGGCCTGGTCCACTGCTCGAGCCACCGAGCAGCAGCAGCAGCCCCGGACCCGAGCGTGGCGTGCGCGTCCCCTCCGCCCGCGACACACACTACTTCAGTTTGAAGCCAGGATGCGTACACCTGGAACTCCAGGGTCATGCGCACTGAGCCGAAATCCAGTGTCAGACGCAATGGTGGCGGAGAGGTGAGTGAGATCATCCTGTGACACTGCGTATTCATTAGCATGATAGAATATCCACAGGGGCGTACTAACATGCTAATGAAGCCGACTAGTCCGGGGAAATAATCCCCAGGGGACTAGTCTCTCGCTCATTAGCATACGATAAAAGATCTTTAGAAATACTTTTCTAAGATCTCTTTATCTATGCTAGTGTATACAGGGACAGTTAGGAAGGGATTAGCAATATGCAACCAGAACTGCTCTTGGTTCTGGGTGTACATTGGACCTGACAGGTTCCTTTTAAACAACTAGTCCAGACTTTATTGATTTATCACTACAGCAATACTAGTCTCATTTATTTATCAATTTTCTGCTAATCAGATCTATCTTCTATACTTATTGGACGGTTATTTTTTTGCCTGTCCCCTTATTGCTTTATAGTAATAGCCGAAGATGTCAATGTAAAGTAAGCTATCACAATATTTAAGGGGCTCTCCAGGCTGAAAAGTCTCCAGTCAGTCAATGCGCACACTGTCAGGATTCCCGTACATTTTCCATAACAACAATGGTTATGATTAAGGAAGTCTAACTTCTGAAACGTGTCAACGGCGTGTTTATAATTTGCTGCACTATGTTTTTTAATTAGTTTTCAATAGAATGGAATTTTAAGAAAAATATTTTCCCTATGAAGACGTTGCTGCTGGATATTTTTTCTTTTTGCTGCAATCATGTTTGAGCCTCCCTTATTCCATGCACCTTCTGACCTTCTCTACAACATGAATTTACCTGCATAATATCATACGGGGAGCTGTATTTTTTTTCTTTTACTTGTGTCCATCCAGGACTGTATGCAGGAGTTTTTTGCCCCCCCAAAAAATTATATGGGCTTCACCATGTATTTGTATGCTAGCCAAGTACAGCAGACAGCTACGGGCTGTCCCCAACCCCCAGCTGCCTATTTGTACCCGGCTGGGAACCAAAAATATAGGGAAGCCCTTTTTTTTTAATTATCTCATGAATTTCATGAAATAATTAAAAAAAAAATGACATGGGCTTCGCCCAATTTTTGTGTCCAGCCAGGTACAACTAGGCAGCTGGGGATTGGAATCCGCAGCGCAGGGTTCCCAAGCTTTCTGGGAACCCGTGCTGCGAATCGCAGTCCGCAGCCGCCCCAGAAGTTGGCGCTTTCATTGAAGCGCCATCTTCTGGCGCTGTATCCAACTCTACCAGCTGCCCTGGTGACGGGTGGCTCGCTGGGTAATAATGGGGTTAGGGCTAGCTGTATATTATCAACTGGCCCTAAGCCCGAAATTCATGGTGTCACGCCAATATTAGACATGGCCACCATGAATTTCTAGTACCGATTAAAAAGAACCACAACACAGAAAAATATTTTTATTATAAATAAAACACAACACAATTAGTGACTCCATCTTTATTGAAATAAAGAACCCCCCTCTGCAGTAATCCTGGGTCAAGGGTCCTGAATCCAGATCCAATATCATCTGATCGGTTTGCTGGAAGGCAAAGCAATCAGATGATGTGTCAGGTTCAAGGGCCTGAATCACATGACACAGCAGCTGATTGTATAAACGGCTTTTATACAATCAGCTGATGCATCAGTGCAAAAAAACCCTACACACTTCTGTGCAGACTCCTGTCCGACAGTAGCAGCTGATAGTTTAGCCGGCCGGGCGGTAAAAAGCCGGTCTCACCGCTCGACTTATAATGTCAGCTCATTCTGTCAGGTGACCGCATCAGCTGATCATCGCCAGGTCTGAGAGAGAAAAAAGAGAGAGAAAAGAGTGAGAAAAGAGAAGAGAGAGAGAGACAGAGAAAAGAGAGAGAAGAGAGAAGAGGAGAGGAGAGAAGAGGAGAGAAGAGAGAGGAGAGAGAAGAGAGAGAGAGAAAGAGAGAGAGAACAAGAGAGAGAAAAGAGAAGAGAGAGGGAGAAAGAAATGAGAGAGAAAAGAGAAGAGAGAGAGAGGAGAGAGAGAAGAGGAGAGAAGAAAGAGAGGAGAGAGCGGGAGAGAGAGAAAGAGAGAAACAGAGAGAGAACAAGAGAGAGAGAGAACAAAAGAGAGAGAACAAGAGAGAGAAAGAGAGAGAAGAGAGAGAGGAGAGAGCAATGCAGCCTCATTCCGTGAACTGCTCCAATTTTAGAGGTGTGGCCGCGGCTCACAGCTGATATCCGGCTCCTCCCCTCAGTGCATAATTAAATTAAATCATAATTATAAATAAATAATAATTATAATTTAAAATTAAATTCTTTACCAGGGCGTCTGGGACTTGAACTCGTAAACTAATGCTTCTTAGGCGGGAGCGCTAACCATTGAGCCACTGGCTCTAATGAGAAACATAGGAAGATTTGGTTGTCTTGACCTCTGCATTGCAGAGTGAAGTCTCTGGTGACAGCGCGGCTCACTTCATGTGCTGTGTGGAGAAGGACACAGAGCGCTCGTGTTCTATGGGGCTTCCTGTCATCTTCATGTAGCAGAGCTGACAGTGTCGTGTGGATTACTCCGGACCTGGATTGTTGTTTGGGGATTAATAAAGAGGTGAATGAGGTGTTTTTTTTTGTCTTTTATTCCAAATAAAGGATTTTTCGCTGTGTGTGTTTATTTACTTTCACTTACAGGTTAATCATGGAAGGTGTCTCGGGGAGACGCTTGTCATGATTAACCCCGTTATTATCTCAATTGCCACCGCATCAGGGCAATTCGGGATCAGATGGGTAGAGTCCCGGGACTGCCGCATATAATGGATGCGGCAATTCCGGGCGGCTGCTGGGTGATATTGTTAGGGTGGTGGGCTTCCCATAACGTGGCACTCCAAATCCTGACAATACCAGCCTCCAGCTGTGTGGCTTTATCCTGGCTGGTATCAAAATTGGGAGGACTGCATTTTTTTTTTAAATTATTTATTTATTTTACTGCACGATATAGACCCGCCCACCAGCGGCTGTGATTGGTTGCAGTGAGACAGCTGTCACTAATCGTGGGAGCGTGTCTGACTGCAACCAATCATGGGTGCCGGTGGGCGGGGAAGGCACGGAATACCTGATTGAATAATGAAGCGGCAGCTATTTGCAAAAGAGGAAAAGCCGCCGGAGATTTGTGACAGCCGTACAGCGAGGCGCCGGTGATCGGTGAGTAGGAAAGAGAGAGGGATTGTGTCGGGGATGCAGGACGCATGCAGATACGCAACATGCGCATATACTTACTGTGAAAAGCCACGCTTTTGGTGATCGAGCCGTTCTCGAACTTAACTCGAACTGCCGAACTTTTAGCAAATCGTTCAAGTTCGTTGAACGACTCGAATACCCCCCAAAATCACTCGAACATGAAATTGGCGAATCGTTCGACTCGAACATCGCTCATCTCCTGAATTTATAATAAATTAAAATTACACTTTTGTTTGTCTTTATTCTTATAGAACCAAAATGCAGCAGCAAGCCAGCACAATATTTTTTGCAGAAAAAGAAAACTGAAATCAGTGTCAGAGAGAGTGTGCTTGCTACCAAAGGAAAAATGTGGTCTGCAGCACTCCTCTCAGGGATAAAAGTCTAGGCATCAAGCCCATAAAAGGATGCACATCCAATGTCCACGGAGTCAACCTGGAGTTACCATAGATCAATGAAAGATGACAGCGTACAACAAAGGGGAATTATCCAGTATTCTTTATTCAGCCATGGTGCTCCGTTTTGACCTATGCAAGCATTTTTCTCGCATGCCTTATGCATACCCCACGCTCTGAGGGTCCATCAGGAGTTACTTTACTTTTAACACAATCGTCATGCACAGTTATACTGCGGGAGAACAGGGAGACTTGATGTCCCTGCACTGCCGCTCTCTGCTCTGTAGACTATAGGTCGCTTTAGTCCTGTGGCCTACAGAGAGGCACGTCCAGAGCTGAGCGTAACGACGATGTCATCATTATGCGCTAAGCACAGGACCTGAGTCCCTGTGCGATGACGTCACTGCATTTGTTTGCTCGGGACTTGCCACTGTCTGCTGCTGGACTTGCTAGGGGAAGGTGTGTGCTGTATTTTTCTCACTATAAGGGTTCTCTCACACTGGGGTATGAAATAGATGAGTGCAATGTGAAAAAAATCCAAAGCCAGCCCCTCTTCCACCCTCAGCAGAGCTCAAACAGGCCTGGTCACCTCAAGTCCCTGTGTCAACTAGAACAGTTTGTAGGATTCTGTCTCGAAATGGCCTCCATGGTCGAATCAGTGCCCAGAAGCCAGCACTAAACAAAAGGCAATTAAAACTCCCACAGCCTGATAAACAGATGGATGCTGGAAAAGTGTCAGAAGATGGATTTCTCTGATGAACCTTCAGCTGAATTACACCACAGCTGCTGCAAATACTTCGGAGACCTACTGGAACCCGTATGGATCCAAAATACACCCAGAAAACAGTTAAGTTTGGTGGTGGAAAGATCATGGTCTGGGGTTACATTCAGTATGGGGGTGTGCGAAACATTTGCAAGGTGGAAGGCAATATCAATAGCCTGCAATATCAATAGCCTACAATATCAAGAAGTATTAGCTACCTCTTACATTCCCAAACATAAAAGGGGCCAAATTCTGCAGCAGGATGGTGCTCCATCTCATACATCCATCTCTACAACAACGTTCCTCCTGGCAAAGAAGATCAAGGTGCTCAAGGACTGGCCAGCCCAGTCACCAGACATGAACATCATTGAGCATGTTTGGGGTAGGATGAAACAGGAAGCTTGGAAGACAAAACCAAAGAATCTAGATGAACTCTGGGAGGCATGTAAGACTGCATTCTTTGCTATTTCTGATGACTTCATCAATAAATTGTATGAATCATTGTTGAACCACATGGATGCAGTCCTTCAAGTTCATGGAAGTCACACAAAATATTAAATATGGCTCTAATAGCACCACAACTTCATTCACCAATGTTATGCAACATATCTTTGTATTAGAAGTTAATTATTTGTTTGAATTTCACATTACTTTCTGTGGGCGACAAAACGTTTGTCTTGACAAAATCTGACCTTTCTGTGTTCATTAAATGATCAATATTTCAGCTTTGCAGCAATTTTTTTTCATAACCTAAACCAAATTTGGGAGGGTTTCAGCTTTCAAAAGAGTAATTTATAAAACCAATGGATGAATTTACAGTCAGGTTATAAGCTTTTATTTACATAACATGGATAAGCGACAGAACTTCTGTCAGAGACTGTACGGATGCTAGGCAAGAAAAAAATCGCGCACTCGCATATCACTCACATGACAAAAGGTTACCCATATGGATTCCTCTCGTCCAACTTTTCAGGAGTGGAATCAGACCAGAATTTTACATGCCAGTGACACAGTTTTTAGTAAGATAACATCTTAAAGCTAAAATTATATGCGCCTTATAGTCTGCAGTAAGTAAGGTCAGCAGTGCACAACCTCCCTGATTTCTTCCTTAAATCATAAATCTTAAATCATAACATAGATCATAAGTAAGTGTTGTGCTCCTATCGCTGAGATACCTAAGCAGCTGCATACTTCACTTGATCTGTGTAATTCATGCTGAGCAGCAGAGACTGAGGTTGATTTACACCTAGGAGAAAGAGTCTCCCAGACAAAAGCCAATCTCCTGCATTTCTACAAGTTACTCTGTCTACACCAGGGGTCTTAATCTTAAACTCGGCTGAGTATAAGAGCCAAACATAAAAAAAAATGATTTGGTGGGTCTCATTCTTTGCTGGAGAAAGTGACATTTTTAGTGATCACATATTTTTTTCTATATACCTTTGGATCACGTTTTTTGATCATTTTTTGCTCGTTTATTTCAGTTTATACAGTATATATATATATATATATATATATATATATATATATATATATACATACATACATACATACATACATATTAGTGATGAGCGAGTACCAAAAAGCTCGGATGCTCGAGGCTCGGGCCGAGCATCCCAAGATACTCGTGTACTCAGCCCGAGCACCGAGCCCAATGTTATCCTATGGGAGACCCGAGAATTTTTATGAAATGACCCCCCGGCAGCATGTAGAGACCCTAAAAATGTCACAAAAGTCTTAGAAGAGTGCTCAAATGACATGGCAACAGCATGGGGAAGACCCCTTGAAGCATTTATCACTCAAAAGTCACAGCTGTGAACAATTTTGTCTGAGTTTTACGCCATTTTTACAAACTCACCAGAAAACCTTCCAAAATGACACCAAAATGAATTTTCATGGCGGAAATGTTAAGGGCACATACCCAATAGTGAGATAGAGCTGGTGTATGTTACTTTTTGAGATTACATGAAAGATTTTACGTGAAAACATTGTGTGGCACTCCGATGTCCAAAACGCACGTTTTGTGCTTTTTACTAGCGATGTCGGTCATTTTTTTTTTTCATTCTATCTCCCTCAGTTCGTCGGTCGGTCTCTCTGTCTGTCTGTCGGTCTCTCTCTGTCTTGTCTGTCCCCCTCTCAAAGTCTGTCGGTCAGTCTCCCCCCTCTCTCATACTTACCGTTCCCCGATCACTGCCGCGGCGCTGCACAGCTGTTCACTAAACTCTGCCACCGCTCCTGACACCTCCAAAGAGCAACTGAGGTGAGTAGAGCGATCAGCTGAGCTGTCAGTCAGGTAACTCACGGCCACCGCTGGATCCAGCGGTGGCCGCGAGTGACCTCAGTGACAGCTCAGCTGATCGCGCTACTCACCTCAGTTGCTGTGTGAAGCTGACAGGAGCGGCAGTGTCTTCTGCAGCTCCGGTCACCTTCATGCAGCATAGCTGGAAGCAACGCTGGACCATCCTGGATTACGCCGGACATGGAGGGCTTTTTGCGGCTTATTAAATTGGTTACGAGGGAATTGGTTTGTGTTTTTTATTTCTAATAAATGTTTTTTTCAGGTGTGTGTGTGTTTTTATTTACTGTAACCTACAGATTAATCATGGAAGGTATCTCGGGGAGACACCTGACATGATTAATCTAGGATTTAGTGGCAGCTATGGGCTGCCATTAACTCCTTATTACCCCGATTTGCCAACGCACCAGGGCAAATCGGGAAGAGCTGGGTACAGTCCCAGAACTGTCGCATCTAATGTATGCGGCAATTCTGGGCGGCTGATGACTGATATTGTTAGGCTGGGGGGCTCCCCATAACGTGGAGCTCCCCATCCTGAGAATACCAGCCTTCAACCGTATGGCTTTATCTGGCTGGTATTAAAATTGGGGGGACCGCACGCCGTTTTTTTAATTATTTAATTATTTATTTCACTGCACAGTATACACATGCCCACCGGCTGCTGTGATTGGGTGCAGTGAGACACCTGTCACTCAGCGTGGGGGCGTGTCTCACTGCAACCAATCATAGGTGCCTGTGGGCGGGGAAAGCAGGGAATACGATATGGCTGTGTGCAGAGCACAGCGCGCCCGCCGGTATAAAGGCTCGGTCACGCTGTGTGGGCCGGCCAATCACTGCAATTCCACAACTAACAGGGCTGTGGCATTGCAGTGGTCTGCCAGACAATCCCTGCATGAGGGCTGGCTCTCAAAAGAGCGCCAACATGCAGGGATGAAGACCACGAGTACAGCACGAGTATCGCGAAATTACTCGGTACCTGCCGAGTAGCTCGAGTACAGTGATACTCGTGCGAGTATCGAGTAGTGACAAGCGTACTCGCTCATCACTAATATATATATATATATAAAAACATTTTTAAATAGTAAAAAAAAATTTCATGCTTTATTTTGAATTATTTTTTTTACATTTTATAACTTTTTGTAATATCATTTTACAATTAGTAAATATAGTAATTTTGGCCAACATCTTGTAGTAATGTTCCCATCTTTGTCCTCTTGTAGTAATGTGCCCATCCTTGTGCCCATCTTGTTCCCTGAAGTAATGTACCCATCTTGTTCCCTGAAGTAATGTACCCATCCTTGTCCCCTGTAGGAATGCGCCCATCTTGTCCCCTGTAGTAATGTGCCCCTCTTGTCTCCTATACTAATGAATCCATCTTGTCCCTTGTATTAATGTGTCCATCTTGTATCCTGTAGTAATGTATCCATCTTGTCTCTTGTAGTTATATGCCCATCTTGTCTCCTGTAGTAATGTGCCTATCTTGTCTCCTGTTGTAATGTGCCTATTCTTGTGCCTATTCTTGTGCCCATTTTGTCGCCTGTAATAATGTGCCAATCTTGATCCCCTCCACATCTTTACATCAGCAGGGTAGTTTTAATATTAATATTTTTTCCTATTTTCTGTTGTCCAAGCCTGGGTGCATCTTGTAATCAGGTGCGTATTCTAGTCCAAAAAACATGGTATGATGTATATTTTCTTATTTTAAAATTGTGTTGTGACCATAATGTGTGGGGCCTACAAATGTGATGGGGGCTACTAAAGAGGCCCTCATAAATAGTAGGGGCTATTAAGGTGAGGCCATTATACACAATGGACCTACTAAGGAACTATCATAGAGTGTGGACGCTACTAAGGGGGCCATGACAGTGTGGGGGCTACTATGAGGGCAATGACAAAGTGTGGGGGCTACTAATGAGACTATGACAGACAGTTGGGGCTAATAACGGGGCTTTGATACAGAGTGGGGACTACTGAGGTGTTCATCATACAGTATGGAGGCTACTGAGGAGGTGATCAAGTGTGGGAGCTACTGAGGGGCCATGATACATTGTGAGGGCTGCTAATGGGGCCATTACAAAGGGGGGAGCCTACTAAAGGGCCATGATACAGAGTGGGGACTACTGAAATAGTTTGGTGGCTCCTGAGGAGGTCACCATACAATGTGGGGGCTACTGTGGAAGCCATCATACATTGTAGAGACTACTGTGAGGGTCATTATACAGTGAGGGGGCCATCATATACTGTGGGACATAATGTGAGACCTTTGTACAGTATGAGGGTCATCAAACAGTGGTGGAGACATTAAACAGTTTTGGGGCTTCTAAGTGGTCAGCATAATGTGGGGAGGCTATTACACATTGTGCAGTCATTATACTGTGTATAGGAGAGCATCCTACTGTGTAGAGGGGCGCTGTATGGGGAGGGAAACCGGGGACATTATTAAATGTTAAGTGGGCACTTATTGCTATAGGAACATTCAGGTTATTGTGATTGCAAAGGGGCACACAGGGGGGCATTATTACTTTCTATGGTGCAAAATGTGGGCACTATTTTCTAAGGCACTTGCACAGGGCATTAATATATTCTAGAGGTTTGTTTTACTATCTCTAGAGGGCGTACATTACTACACAGCAGGTCCAGTAATAGGGGCACATATGGCAGCAGCAGCTCAGTATTGGGGTATTAGCAGGATGAGGAGTTTGTGCAAGTTGGGGATAGATGGGGACAGGGTAGGGGATACAGGGGGACCTATGCTGGCCCTAAGACAGGGGAGGTCTGGGTCCCCGACCTGCCCCTGTTTCCTGTTGGGCCCTTACCTAATACCCCCGCACCACCAACCCAGGGTTGGGCAGGACATAAAATAATACACCTCCCACAAGACAAAGACAACGGGATAAAACTGAAACTCACACCGCAAATATTCACAGAGGGTGGTGTTAAACTAAAGGGGAAGGAGAAAGTCACACCAGGGAACTTTCATACAGTGCAGACAACAAATTGCTGGCCACAAATGGAGGATCGCCATGGACACCGGGATATCGCAACTGCAAGCAGAAACTATCTTCGGCGGTCTCCTACTACAATCCACAGCCTGAGGCTATGTGCACACAGTGCGGTTTTTTGACGCTGCGTTTTTGTGCGTTTTTGGCCGCTAAAAACGCACAAAAACGCACCTACGTCGAAAAAACGCGGCAAAAAACGCACGCGTTTTGCCGCGATTTGGTGCGTTTTTTTGCTGCGTTTTGCTGCGTTTTTGCTCACTGCGTCCTTATGCGTTTTTTTATCAGTGAACAAAAAAAAAAAGGTCTGATGTCATTTCCTTCTTCAATGTGTTCTTCATTCTCCACTAGTGTATGCTGCAGAGCAGACAGCTGCAGAACTACAAGGCTCAGCATCCTCCATCCAATAGTGTATGCAGGAGAGCAGACAGCAGCTGTCGAACTACAAGGCTCAGCATCCTCCTTCCAGGACTGTATGCAGGATTTCTTTGCCCCCCCAAACAAAAAAAAATGACGTGGGCTTCGCCATATTTTTGTATGCTAGCCGGGTACAGCAGGCAGGTACGGGCTGCCCCCAACCCCCAGCTGCCTATTTGTACCCGGCTGGGAACCAAAAATATAGGGAAGCCCTTTTTTTTTAAATTATTTCATGAATTTCATGAAATAATTTAAAAAAAAAATGACGTGAGCTTCGCCCAATTTTTGAGTCCAGCCGGGTACAACTAGGCAGCTGGGGATTGGAATCCACAGTGCAGGGTGCCCAAGCTTTCTGGGCACCCCCGCTGTGAATTGCAGTCCCGCAGCCACCCCAGAAAATGGCGCTTTCATAGAAGCGCCATCTTCTGGCGCTGTATCCAACTCTTCTAGCTGCCCTGATGCCGGGTGGCTCGCCGGGTAATAATGAGGTTAGGGCTAGCTGTATAGCTGGCCCTAAGCCCGAAATTCATGGTGTCACGCCAATATTAGACATGGCCACCATGAATTTCTAGTAAAGATAAAAAAAAACACAACACAGAGAAAAATATTTTTATTAGAAATAAAACACAACACAATTAGTGACTCCATCTTTATTGAAATAAAGCACCCCCCCCTCCGCAGTAATCCTGGGTCAGGGTCCTGCGCCGTCCAATCCGGATCCAATATCATCTGATCGGTTTGATGGAAGGCAAAGCGATCAGATGATGTGTCAGGATCAAGTGCCTGAATCCCATCACACATCAGCTGATTGTATAAAAGCCGTTTATACAATCAGCAGATGCATCGGTGCAAAAAAAAAAAAAAAAAAAAAAAATACTCACTTATGTGCTGATTACCGGCAGCTCCTGCAGCGATGGGGCGGGAGTCTGATCCCATCCGATCGCTGCAGCAGCTGCCGGTAATCAGGGATGAAGTCTCCTGACGCATCCGTTGATACCGGCCGGGCGCCCGCGTCACCGCGATACTTACGATCACCTGATGCGTCAGGTGACTGCATCAGGTGATCCATCGCCAGGTCCTGCATCCATCGGAGCTTTCCCGGCCATCTGCACACAGCCGGAGCGGGGGTGGCGATACCGTGAGAGGAGATGGGAGCGGGCATAGCACCGGGAGGCTGCAGACAGGTGAGTATAACTTTTTTTTTTTTTTCTACTGTTAACTTTTGTTTTCGCAGCCGCTTCCACCTCCCGCCCAGACATGGCGCCGCACGGCAGCATACATGCACAGGACGGGAGATGGAAGCGACGGTGACGGTACCGGGAGGATTCACGCTTCTGTATATACTGACAGAAGGAATCCTCTTCCTGTACACGTCACTTTACTACCCACCTCCTGCGTTTATAGCTGCGTTTTTGGTCTTAGAAACGCACCAAAACGCAGCTATTTGCGTTTCTCATTGCGTCTTTCAACATCCCATTGAACTCAATGGATGAAAAGCGCAGTGAAAAACGCGGGAATAATTGACATGCTGCGTTTTTGTGGCACCACAAAAACGCAGCTGAAAAAAAACAGATGTGTGGCGACAGCAAAAATTAAAACTCATAGACTTTGCTGGGGAAGCAAAGTCCTGCAGTTTTGAGGCCAAAAACGCACCCGAAAAACGCGCAAAAACGCCGAGAAAAACGCACTGTGTGCACATAGCCTTAAATAGGAGGAGACCAGCTGTGGAAGGTAATCAACAACCTGGTTCTCAGAAGAATATCACAGTGCTCCAAAAAGGATTAACCCTTGCACAGCTGGGAGCAGAGAAACAACTCAGCCGATGCCCAGCCGAGCTGAGCACTTAAGAGAGACCCTTTTGCCTGTCGGACTCTGTAATGTGAACAGAGTCCGACGCCGTATAAGTAATCCGCGTGTGCGGATCTATACAGCGCATGACACAGGGCTGGAAGTGTGAGGAGTCAGTTGTGTCTTTGTCGGAATCTCTGCAGATGAGTTGTGGCTGGAGAAGTTGTCATGTCGGTCTGGGCCAGATGGAAAAGATATGAAAAGTGAACGACTCCACCAGAAAGAACGTCAGCTGTAAGTTATCTTTAACTATACTGTAACCTGATATATATTCTGCAGGACTGATATCTACCACTATATGGTCACCATATGGCAGTAATATCAGTGTTGGTGTTTGTACAGAGATTTTCAGTAACAGCTCAGTCATCTGCCGAGGTTTTTCTACATCCATTATTAAGATGTGCCACCATAGATGTAATCAGGATTATCTGGTTAGGGGCACACTCAGATTTGGGGCACACTCAAGTTTTACCCCCCATGAACCAAAGCCTTGCTATGCCTCTATTGCTGCACCTGAAAACATTACATTTTCCAATTAGCTAATTAAGTGAACCTATCAATGCCCCTCATAAAGATGCCAATGTTGTCCTTGCCATCACCCTCAAAATTAATAAAAGAACAATTCTCGCCATATTTAGGAATAATATTATGCACTCATTTCTAATCTAATCACATTCACAAGAAATGGAAAGGGAGAAAGAAAAGAAACAGTGACCCAACTTATGTGAATTACAAAAAGTGTATTGAATTTATTCAGAAGGCGTACGATAAGAAAAGCAGCTGCTACATCCTGTATGTTGCAGCAACAAAGCTCGCTCTGTCAGGCCGCAGTTGCATTTGAGACTCTGGCGTTCACCACGACTTTTTCATTACCAGAAATTTCATTAGTCTTAAACTGTTAAATTTAGTCTCAACTGGAAATGTTGATTATTTTCTGATGGTATAACTAAAAATTAATTATCTAATTCCTAATCAAAAGCATCATATATATATATATATATATATATATATATATTACACAGTATAATTATATGTAGCGAGAGAGAGACATAAAACCTTCATATAGTTTATGATACAGCTCTTTAACTTCCTCCTTCATCACTTTTTCACACATCTGATTTTCACGTAAGTGTGGTGCCCTGGACAAGCCAGGTCGTCACAGGTACTACACCAACACACCCCACACCCCGGCTAGGCACACCCAGGATCAAACATAAATCCTTGTTGCCTTCCTCCAGGGGCTGATGTCCACACCAGGGGGTGGGCCAGGCGGTTGGCCCCGCACACCGAGGAGTTCACAATCCTGGAGGCGGGAAAAGGTAGTCAGATAAGTTAGAGAGAGTGAAGTGGTAGTAGAGCAGACTGACCGTGTCCGGGTGCGTGGCACGGGCACTTACAGCAAGGTTGGCAGACGGTGGTGACTGTCTGCAGGAGAGGCTGACTGGAGTGAACCGTAAGGACCGGGGACGGCCAGTGGCCCGCCAGTACCGGATCGGGGAGTGAAGAGAAGCCAGCACCATTCGGCAGGGCCTACGGACCCCGACCAGGCTAGGAGTCGCTGTAAAACCGGTCAAATCCGTTAGCGAAGGGAACCTCCGGGGTTTCCCAGCAGTCAAGACCCGATTGAAGGCAACAGTTCACACCGTAAAGGGAAACACAGTCACCGCCAAGGCTACAGTTCCCAGGGGCAGAGCCTGCGGGCAAAAGGGGCTACCTCAGCGTCCATCCAAGCTGCGGAGCGGGTTACCGGTGGGAAGCCATTGGAACCGTAAACACAACACAGGTGCAGGGAAAGGCAGTCACCATCAACCTACCGGGAGGAGAACAACCGCAGCCGCCTGTGGGACCTGTCCATCCAGCCGTTTGATTGACCAGAGACTCCGTGTAAATTACTGGCTGAGTGAGTACCACCGTGCCGTGCGGCACAGCGCTGCCCTCGCGACCCTGCACCTCACCAGGCCCCGTAACCCGCCTGTCATCCCCAAACCCTCACCGGGGCCCCGGGACAACCAACCCCCCTACCCACGGAGGGGAGAACCAACATCCAAGCTGCTCCCTGTCATCGCTCTCGGGATCCCCGTCCAGAGCAGCGGTGGTGTCACAACTTCACCACAACCGTGGGTGGCGTCAAGGACAATATCCCCAAACCACAGACCACCCCCCTTTCACTCACGGGCGAGGAACGCCGCTCGAGTCCCCGGGATCCGGCCCACCGCTCGAGCCACCACCGAGCAGCAGCAGCAGCACTAACCGGACCCGAGCAGTGGGTGAGCAAAGCGTCCCCTCCTCCGCCCACGACATAAGCTTCACATGTTCAATTTTCTTGTGCATATTTTAACTGTCTTTTTCATGGATAGTACACGTACCCATTATACTTTGTGGGGCTGTTCACATATCTGTTTTTATTGCATACTGAGGATATGCAAAATAAAGATAGAGACATGTCCATTTTGGTTCCAAGATATGGATCAAAATCCCCCATGCAAGTTTATGGTTGTGTTCACATTGCTTCCTTTTCATATATTTCTTGTGTTTCTTCATCAGCAAATTCATCAAGAGCCACTTCAGAGTAGTGACATGCACATTTTTCCACACAAAAGATATAAACTTATCCATCATAATTTACCCCCCAAAAGTGGTGTAAATTATGGCAGGAATGCACTCCAGTCCCTGACGTGAATACCTTTTTTACATTGGTGTACAGCAGTTGAAAGACTCATCCAGTGCATTCTTCATCAAGATTGTCATACAAAACGATAGTCTTAATGGCACAACGTAACTGTAGAAAAGTGAGGGACAGGGGCTCCTAATCTGTCCCTAGTGCTAAGGGACCCTAGGGTATTCCCTAGCCTCAGCGTTACCCATAATGGTGGAGATGCCTGAGTCCCAAGCCTGACTAAGCTCCTGACTAGAACTGATCTAATTCCTCCCCTCCCACCAGAGAAGGAAAAGGCAGGAGAGATAGAAACACAAATAAAGACAGACAGGGCAAATCCAAAACTCTGACACACTGCAAACACACAGGAATAGACAATGAGAGACTTAGGAGAAAACCAAGAGCATGAGGGTAGCGACAAAAAGACAACACGGGTTAACTCAACAACCGCACACAGCAATGAGTACTACAACTACCAGTTTTCCTGGATAACAGCACCTCAATATGACCAACTAAGATAAACTATAGCTGTCACTGCTCGAAGTTTCCAGCCAGCATATACAGTTAGGTCCAGAAATATTTGGACAGTGACACAAGTTTTGTTATTTTAGCTGTTTACAAAAACATGTTCAGAAATACAATTATATATATAATATGGGCTGAAAGTGCACACTCCCAGCTGCAATATGAGAGTTTTCACATCCAAATCGGAGAAAGGGTTTAGGAATAATAGCTCTGTAATGCATAGCCTCCTCTTTTTCAAGGGACCAAAAGTAATTGGACAAGGGACTCTAAGGGCTGCAATTAACTCTGAAGGCGTCTCCCTCATTAACCTGTAATCAATGAAGTAGTTAAAAGGTCTGGGGTTGATTACAGGTGTGTAGTTTTGCATTTGGAAGCTGTTGCTGTGACCAGACAACATGCGGTCTATGGAACTCTCAATTGAGGTGAAGCAGAACATCCTGAGGCTGAAAAAAAAGAAAAAATCCATCAGGGAGATAGCAGACATGCTTGGAGTAGCAAAATCAACAGTCGGGTACATTCTGAGAAAAAAGGAATTGACTGGTGAGCTTGGGAACTCAAAAAGGCCTGGGCGTCCACGGATGACAACAGTGGTGGATGATCGCCGCATACTTTCTTTGGTGAAGAAGAACCCGTTCACAACATCAACTGAAGTCCAGAACACTCTCAGTGAAGTAGGTGTATCTGTCTCTAAGTCAACAGTAAAGAGAAGACTCCATGAAAGTAAATACAAAGGGTTCACATCTAGATGCAAACCATTCATCAATTCCAAAAATAGACAGGCCAGAGTTAAATTTGCTGAAAAACACCTCATGAAGCCAGCTCAGTTCTGGAAAAGTATTCTATGGACAGATGAGACCAAGATCAACCTGTACCAGAATGATGGGAAGAAAAAAGTTTGGAGAAGAAAGGGAACGGCACATGATCCAAGGCACACCACATCCTCTGTAAAACATGGTGGAGGCAACGTGATAGCATGGGCATGCATGGCTTTCAATGGCACTGGGTCACTTGTGTTTATTGATGACATAACAGCAGACAAGAGTAGCCGGATGAATTCTGAAGTGTACCGGGATATACTTTCAGCCCAGATTCAGCCAAATGCCGCAAAGTTGATCGGACGGCGCTTCATAGTACAGATGGGCAATGACCCCAAGCATACAGCCAAAGCTACCCAGGAGTTCATGAGTGCAAAAAAGTTGAACATTCTGCAATGGCCAAGTCAATCACCAGATCTTAACCCAATTGAGCATGCATTTCACTTGCTGAAATCCAGACTTAAGACGGAAAGACCCACAAACAAGCAAGACCTGAAGGCTGCGGCTGTAAAGGCCTGGCAAAGCATTAAGAAGGAGGAAACCCAGCGTTTGGTGATGTTCATGGGTTCCAGACTTAAGGCAGTGATTGCCTCCAAAGGATTCGCAACAAAATATTGAAAATAAAAATATTTTGTTTGGGTTTGGTTTATTTGTCCAATTACTTTTGACCTCCTAAAATGTGGAGTGTTTGTAAAGAAATGTGTACAATTCCTACAATTTTTATCAGATATTTTTGTTCAAATCTTCAAATTAAACGTTACAATCTGCACTTGAATTCTGTTGTAGAGGTTTCATTTCAAATCCAATGTGGTGGCATGCAGAGCCCAACTCGTGAAAATTGTGTCACTGTCCAAATATTTCTGGACCTAACTGTATAAGAGGGGAGCAGATGTTATTGGCTTCCTCAGAACATGTGATCAAAGATAACTCACAAGCAGACTAGCAGAGATGAACTATTGTATTAGTGATACAACGCATTTCGGCATGAATCGCCGCATGAAAACCTTCTTTTGATCATCACGTCACTGTGTGAATCAATGGAGGATAATTCTCACAGTCTCCTGTATGACCAGCATATAGGACCGTTATTCATCCACCCATCATGTGCAGTCAATTTTACCACTACTTTCATAGGTGAGTGCAACAATTCATTCATCTAGCCACACAAACCCAATACTACACTTAAAGGGGCTTTACACGCTACGATATCGTTAATGTTTGGTCGCCGGGGTCAAGTTGTTAGTGACGCACATCCGGCGTCATTAACGATATCGCAGCGTGTAATACTTACCAGCGACCTTAGGCGACCTCAAAAATGGTGAAAATCGTTCACCATGGAGAGGTCGTCCCAAAGTCAAAAATCGGTAAGGGTTGTTTAGCGTTGTGGTTCATCGCTCATGCGGCAGCACACATCGCTATGTGTGACACCGCATGAGCGAGGAACGTCTCCTTACCTGCCGCCGGCCCCACTGCGGAAGGAAGGAGGTGGGCGGGATGTTACGTCCTGCTCATCTCCGCCCCTCTGCTTTGATTGGCCGGCCGCTGTGTGACGTTGCGGTGACGTCGCTGTTATGCCGAACGTCCCTCTCCCTTGAAGGAGGGATTGTTCGGCAGTCACAGCGACGCCGCCGACCAGGTAAGTATGTGTGACGTTGCGTAGTGATAATGTTCGCTACGGCAGCGATCACAAACAATCGCATGCGCGACGGGGGCGGGTACTTACACGCTCGCTATCGCTAGAAATTGCTAGCGATATCGCTAACGTGTAAAGCCCCCTTTAGATTAGCACTGCGATTTTGTCTCTGTTTTCTTCTCTCCCTGTAGGGGTTTTCTTGTCACAGCAATGTGATAACATAGTAAAGATAGTCATTCAGGTGAACTATAGAAATATGAAAATAAGACTTAAAAGGCCATAACAGTAGACACGTCTAGACACAAATCCCATTCTGCTGGTCCCAATTTAATATTTTTACAATGAGAAGACATTTTTATGATTGTAATCTAATGCCTACTCCTAATAAACACAAAAGGATCCAGATTTTTTCTCTTATAACAGAGAATTGCTTTAATTTCATTATTGCGTCTGATGTCCCATAATCCAGGTTTTCTTGACCTACAGCTGTACCACGAACTTATCTTCCAGTCTTCTTGTCTCAGAAAAGTGCTTCCATCCTGTGGTTTGCTAAATCCGTTAATGTATTTTCAGACTTCTGCCATATCTTCCATCTCGCTGCTTTTTTCGACAACGTATTTATTAAGATCATCTAGTGTTATGTAATGCCAGACCAGAGACAGTGTTGGAGACAGGAGTGGAAAATCAAGTCTTGGATGAATGCATGTGTGTAACCATTACTGAAATCCAGTTTGAGAAAGAAATATTGGTAACAAGTGAAGCTTTCTAGACCGCTCCTCATTCTGCTAATGTCGGTCTATTTTAGGATTTGTCTGGTATATGATGTGTCTGGGCTTTCATTTGCTTATATTGCAAACAAGATATATTTTTTTAAGCTCTGGAGCCGTGGTCCCCATCCTTTCTTATCCTAGGATTCACATGTTGTGAGCCACATCCAGAGCCTTCTGGGTAGGGACATCCAGTTCCCCCACCCTCGGACACTAGTTGAACCCAGAGCCCCCCTATTACTGTCATAATGATAGCAAAATTCCCTCCAAAAAGTCACACCAAGATCTTTTACTACCCTACCCTATAGGCAACATACTGACATCCAGATGTTCCCACCTTTACAATTCTCACATCAAGCACTTCCACTACTTTATGGCATCCAGCTTCAAACACCCCTCTAACTGGGGGTACCATCCTATCTCCAGCTTACCATATTTATCTCACCACTCCCATAGCCAGTATATATGCGGCCATAGCCATTTGCTAGATCTGATACTAATGCACCATGCTGGCAATTAGCCGTAGGCCACACATCACGGGCCCACAAGCCATTTATATACGGCAAGCGGCTTGAACTGGACCAAGCACCGAGCGTACCCAAGCACAGTGGTGCTTGATCAAGTGGTTAGCATAAGTACAGCACCCGAACTCTGAACTCCAACACAGATTTTCTTCAAAAGTCTATGTTTGGTTACTGTTCGGGTCCGCTCATCTCTACCCATAACTGCTGCAGTCAATCACTGAGTCAAGAACATGTGTTCTCTGCATAGGTAGAGTCGCTGAGCCCGGTAATTGGTTGTGGCTGTTATGAGAGCTGTAGATGTGATGTCACTGCTGCAGCCAATCATAGGCTGAAACAGCAGCAGAGACAATGATTGACCTGAGGTTGGTGAGCTCAGATTGTCATCTTCTCAGTGTCTTAGAATATGGACTAAGGTTAGGACAGGGGAACCCCTTTATCTATTAGGACACAGTGCAAACCCCTCGCCCTCTACTGGCAGTACTTCAGACTCTCAGTCCAGTACTCAGGGATATGAGGCTTTTCCAGACCCAGGGGGTGATTTCCCTGCTTTCGCTATCACATCATCACATCTATCACATCAGTGGAATAATAAAGTTGCATTAATCATACATTCCTGTAATTTTGCTGGAAAATAAAGTTGTACCATACATATTATATTGCCCCATTCATCATCTTATTATTGCTGCATAGTGTGTTCTAGGCAGGACTGTATGAAGTGTTTCCACTAGTGGGGTACAACATGTCCCCATCTGACACTATCAGCTGTATAGGAAGGGTCTGTTTTTACTTTTTATAAATACGGAGCAGATCTGCGGACACTTTCCAGTTGTCTTCCTTTTAACTCTTGGCTGCAGGAGTCAGGTTTAATCCATCTTCCTGTCTTTTTTCCTTAAGAATTCAATGCGGTTTGGCTTAATTGTCTGCAGGTGCTCAGTCTTAATGAAGAAACACCTGCAGGACTGCGAGTCCATAGTTAATTTTGGGACATCTCCACCCTGTGATTAATACATTCTGCCGGGATGGGAGTCACATTGACTGAGTCAGAGAAAGTTCTACACGGCAAGTTACAATTATGAAATCCTCTTTACAGGAAAGATCATTTCTTTTTCTGTGTAAAGATCCAAATTGTTTTTTTCTTCTTTGTTTTCTTCTTGTTAATTCTAAACTTTCATACACTGTAATAGAAGTCGTTTGAATATGCAATAGAATGTTTTAATGGAAATTTTGATTTTGTGTAAGGCCTCCTTCACACATCATTTGCACGGTCCTTGGTGAAGGGTGTCGTGTAATCTACCCTTCTGCATTGTACCCGCTCCTCCTTGGTTACGGGTCCTGTCACTTTGGTGTTGCTACCAACAGGTGTACACAAATCCTGAGGAACACTCTGCACCACACCCACCAAACACCCATTGGGTAGCCTGAGGGGAATAGGGCCACCCAGATGGAGGACTGGTAGAAGGAGGACAGAAGTGTCAGTGCAGTTGTAGAGTTGTAGAGTGGAAGTGGAAGGAGAGACAGCGGTGACAGTGCAGGTCATGCTGTGGAGCTGGGCTCCTGTACCCGTCCCAGGTGCCAGACGTTGGCCTGGCCAGAAGGAGCTGGAACCCCGGTCGCAGGGGGTAGTGGCAGGGAGCACGGTGCCGCTACAGAGAGCAGGCTGGCTGCCTTGTGCTACAACCGGGCAGGGACCAGGGCACGACGAGGTACGTGGACTCTAGGCTGGGAAGTAGCTTTACGCAATCCAGTAATTCACCCGACGGGAACGGAATCTTCAGTAACCGTTCCCCACTCCAGAATCAGGGTACTAGCGCAACGAGGGGGATAGGACTTCCCACAACCGTCCAGAAAATCCCAAGCGTAAACCCTGAGAGCAAGCTCACCCTGCTAGCCATGCTTCAAGTGTAAGGGATCCACACGTAGGGCACACAGTGCCAAGGGACAAGGCTTCAGGCCAACAGGCAACACCAAGAGGACACGGACCCAGTGTGCCTGCCCAAGGTCGTCACAAGGGTGCCGTGCAATCTGCCCTTTTGCATGGTACCCTCTCCTCCTTGGTGACGGGTCCTGTCCCTTTGGTGTTGCTAAGAACAGGTATACACAAATCCCGAGGAACACTCTGCACCACACCCACCAAACACCCATTGGGCAGCCTGAGGGGAATAGGGCCGCCCAGATGGAGGAATGGTACAAGGAGGGCCAGAAGTGTCAGCAGTGAGAGAGAGAGTAGAGGAGAAGTGCCAGTGAGCAGTGACAGGAAAGGTCACACTGCGGAGCTGGGCTCCTGTAACCGTCCCAGGTGCCAGACGTTGGTCTGGCCTGGAAGGAGCTGGAACCTCAGTCGCAGGGGGTAGTGACAGGGGGCATGGTACTGCCATGGAGGGCAGACCGGCGGCCTTGTGCTATAACCGGACAGGGGCCAGGGCACAACGGGGTACGCGGAACCCAGGCTGGGAAGTAGCTTCATGCAGCCCAGTAATTCACCCAACGGGAACGGAATCTTCACGAACCACACCCCACCCACTCCAAAATTGGGGTGTGGAGACACGGGGCTCAGTGAGTGCTCTCGTCCACTAAAACCCGCCGCCTTTAGAAAGACTGCGTGGCTCAGGGCTCATCCCAACTGAACGCCGGCCTCCTTAACCGTGGGCGTAACACTACTCAGACAACACAGGGTGAGGGAACCACAATAATTAGACTTTATTGGATCCCCAAACAATTAACGGCACATAACACATAACCAGCAAAACACACAAATGTAACAGGCAACAGAGTCTCACCCTTCCGCTGGCTCACCAGGGATTTAGAATGTCCATGCCTCAGAGGTTCCAGGGCTATTTACTCAAATCCAGCAGCACCCCGCTTTTGGCGGGCACCCACCGATAAAGGAATAATGCCAGATTTAGGAAGCTGTCTGAGGTCTGCAAAGTCTGTAACAGGTGACTGAACTGTCCCAACCTGAGTGTCCTCCTTAGGTAGTCCTGGTATGATGTTACAATCCTGGCAGCCGGGGTCGAAATCCCTAGACTGTGGATATGGTCTCCAACCGAGACCGGAGTCCCTAGATTGAAGCCATAAGATATCCTGATCCTCTCGTCAGCTCCAAAGAGCTTAGACTGGATCCATCAGCATCCATCAACCTTCATCCCCCCTGGTGGCTTAAAGAAGTCCCTTTTATAGCCATAACCTTCCCTTAGGATACACTGCGTCCTCATCGATTGGTTGGACAAGATTGCTTCTCCCATTGGATGAATTTCAAGCTGCATGGATAATGTTCATTTAAATGATGTGCATAGAAAGACTCAGTATATCTACATGGAGTCGGCAAGTCACCGACTAGACAATGGCTACTAAGGTAATTACATTATCAATACACAACTACAATACAATGGTTACTGGAAGAGACTGGAGATACAATAGCTAAGCAAACATGACTTAGCACACATAAGAACAATAGTCTGGCTGAATGTTAAGAAACTTTAACCCATGAGAGTCCATGTCGTCACATTCCTCCCCCTTCTTAATATTAGCCAGACATGATAGGCTTCCGATTATCCTTCTCCTCTTGACGGCATTGTCCTTTTTAATGGTGAGGTCAGCAACAGAGGCTTGCATCTATACACCTCCCCCTGATTACCTCCCCCAAGTTGAGCAGCCATATTGCGGACAAGCACTAAGGTGGGGTCAATGAGTTGGGCCTGCACAAATCTCCCACTATCAATCCCTCCCCAGTCAATAGCCACAGTGTGGTTAGGCTTACTCACGGTTCTTGGATCAGAAGTGGATGATGGAGACCGGGAATGCAAACCATTCCTGGAAAAGATGTTAGAAAGATCCACATCAGGGTCCTGCTTGGCTTGGAGGTGGATGATGGCTGCTTCAAACTGACTGGATAGTCCTTGTCCTAGGTCATTCTCCAAAATGACTGGTGTGAGCAGGTAATTCACAAGCCCCACTTTCACTTCCCTTTGAGTGGTAATCGAAACAACAGGCTTGGTGGGGCCATCTATGAACCCCACTTCAACTTCCTCCTGGCTAGTCCCCGAAACAACAGGTGTGGGGAGGCTGTCCAACATGACTTAGCACACATAAAAACAATAGTCTGGCTGAATGTTAAGAAACTTTAACCCATGAGAGTCCATATCGTCACACGGGGTACTAGCGCAACGGAGGGATAGGACTTCCCAAAACCGTCTAGAAAATCCCAAGCGTGAACCCTGAGAGCAAGCTCACCCTGCTAGCCACGCAGGTGAGCGCGACCAGAGTAGTTCTAGGTGAAAGGGATCTACTAAGTGTAAACATGGTGCCAAGGGACAAGGCTTCAGACCAACCAGCAACGTCAAAAGGGCACAGACCCAACGTGTTCGGACTAAGGCTGCAGGGCGTTCAAGACTTTGGTTTACCTGGTGTCAGTGTCAGCATCTCTGGACTGTGTTAGTATGTTGTGCCCCTTTGCTCCCAACGGGTCCCCAGCCTGCCAGCACCGAGCTCCGGGACACCTTCCCCTGCCCATGGAGGGGTTAACATCTACAGCTGCCATTCCATCGCTCCCGGGTGCTCCCCTCTCCCCTAAATACAGCAGCGGTGGTATCTCAATTTTTACCATGAACCGTGGGTGGCATCACGAACATTATCCAATCCACCCTTTCTACCCCCCTTTTATTTTCCAGAGGCCGGAGACCCCTCGAACCACTGCGGATCCGGATCCGAGCAGCCGAGCGACTCGGCTGTCGCGGGGGCGGTACAGGTGCGTGTGTGTGTGTGTGTGTGTGTGTGTGTGTGTGTGTGTGTTCTACGTGTACTGTCCTTGTGATATCCGTGTGACATCAGGATAGCACATGGACAGCATGAGCTGGTATACTTACCTGTCCTCGGCACTGCTGTCACTTCCAGGCCTGCGTTTAGTGCAGTGAATATGCATGAGGCTTAATGAGCAGGCCCAGAAGCAACAGCAGCGCTGGAGACAGGTAAGTATAAAAATTCTTTATTTGTATATGACCTCTATTTTCTCCTGTACGTGTCACACTGATCACATCAGTGTGCAGTCTGAGTGACACTCGTGCTGCCAGCAGAAAAGAGACATGTTGCCGTGTGGAGCAGACAGACACACTTCTGCTCCACAGAGTCCGTTTTAAAACACGGATGTGTGACCAAACCCATTAGTTTTAATGGGTCTACGTAAGTCCGTGTCTCCAGTACGTGTGAAAACGGACAACATGGATGTGTGAAGGAGGGCTAAAAGTAATTTATATTTGTAGGGGAATATTCCCTCATATTCACTTGTGAAAAACCTCTGCATGTTACAGCTCCAGCATAGTGCAAAAGCTTATATGAAATTATATGCACATGAATATTTATAGCATAAATGGACAAGATCTGCGGGTCTGAGATGTGACACACACATTTAACATTAATAAATAAATTATCTTTAATTTGTTCCAACATCCTCAGCGCAAATTGTGGGACAGCATATGTCAGCGCAAATTTCACCTTTTGCAATGGAAAGAGGAAACTGTGTGTAAATCGCTGTAGGAGGACTGCAGTAGATATGTACCGTAGGAACATAATGTGAGTTATGTTATATAGTGTGATCATGATATCATGAAGTCAAGAGACATGGATTTCTGCTACTCAATTCACATGAATAAGTAATTAATTTTTAATGATTAAAATAGCAGTCCCGAGGCGCACACTGTGTGGCCAAGACAAGGCTGCGATGCATTTCTTGAGGAAGGAGTTGTAGTTACTTCATATTGATTTTTAGGAATTAAGGGCTAAAATTTTTAAACACTTTAATAATAAAGAATGTTGCCAAATTTTTGTGCAAAACACATTTGTCGCAAAATTTTGAGACTTTATCTTTCTGCATACTGGCTCTGGTCTCTGGTCTTCCAACAGTCTTGAAGGAGTTCCCAGAGATGCTGAGCACTTGTTGGCCCCTTTGCCTTCACTCTGCGGTCCAGCTCACCCCCAAACCATCTCGATTGGGTTCAGGTCTGGTGACTGTGGAGGCCAGGTCATCTGGCGTAGCACCCCATCAGTCTCCTTCTTAGTCAAATAGCCCTTACACAGCCTGGAGGTGTGTTTGGGGTCATTGTCCTGTTGAAAAATAAATGATGGTCTAACTAAACGCAAACCGGATGGAATAGCACGCCGCTGCAAGATGCTGTGGTAGGCATGCTGGTTCAGTATGCCTTCAATTTTGAATAAATCCCCAACAGTGTCGCCATCAAAGCACCCCCACACCATCACACCTCCTCCTCCATGCTTCACGGTGGGAACCAGGCATGTAGAGTCCATCCGTTCACCTTTTCTACAAAGACACGGTGGCTGGATCCAAAGATCTCAAATTTGGACTCATCAGACCAAAGCACAGATTTCCACTGGTCTTCTGTCAATTCCTTGTGTTCTTTAGCCCCCAAAAGTCTCTTCTACTTGTTGCCTGTCCTTTGCAGTGGTTTCCTAGCAGCTATTTTACCATGAAGGCCTACTGCACAAAGTCTCCTCTTAACAGTTGTTCTAGAGATGAGAAGGTGTGAAACTTTTGGACAGCTTCATCTTTCTGCAGATGGTGTCAATGTGCATCGGTCAACAATACAGCGCAAGTTGCACAAGGAGAAGCTGTATGGGAGAGTGATGCGAAAGAAGCCGTTTCTGCAAGCATGCCACAAACAGAGTCGCCTGAGGTATGCAAAAGCCCATTTGGACAAGCCAGTTACATTTTGGAAGAAGGTCTTGTGGACTGATGAAACAAAGATTGAGTTGTTTGGTCATACAAAAGGGCGTTATGCATTGAGGCAAAAAAACACGGCATTCCAAGAAAAGCACTTGCTACCCACAGTAAAATTTGGTGGAGGTTCCATCATGCTTTGGGGCTGTGTGGCCAATGCTGGCACCGGGAATCTTGTTAAAGTTGAAGGTCGCATGGATTCAACTCAATATCAGCAGATTCTTGACAAAAATGTGCAAGAATCAGTGATGAAGTTGAAGTTACGCAGGGGATGGATATTTCAGCAAGACAATGATCCAAAACACCGCTCCAAATCTACTCAGGCATTCATGCAGAGGAACAATTACAATGTTCATGAATGGCCATACCAGTCCCCAGACCTGAATATCATTGAAAATCTGTAGGATGATTTGAAGCGTGCGGTCCATGCTCAGCCACCATCATACTTAACTGAATTGGAATTGTTTTGTAAACAGAAATGGTCAAATATACCTTCATCCAGGATCCGGGAACTCATTAGCCCCTTAAGGACGAAGCCAGTTTTGTCCTTAATGCCCAGGTCATTTTTTCCAATTCTGACCAGTGTCACTTTATGAGGTTATAACTCTGGAACGCTTCAACAGATCCCAATGATTCTGACACTGTTTTTTCGTGACATATTGTACTTCATGATAGTTATAAATTTAGAATGATATTTTTTGCTTTTATTTGTGAAAAAATCGGAAATTTGATGAAAATTTTGAAAATTTTGCAATTTTCAAACTTTTAATTTTTATGCCCTTAACCCAGAGAGTTATGTCACACAAAACAGTTAATAAATAACATTTCCCACATGTCTACTTTACATTAGCGCAATTTCTGAAACAAAATGTTTTGGGGTTAGGAAGTTAGAAGGGGTCAAAGTTCATCTGCAATTTCCCATTTTTTCAACAAAATCTACAAAACCATTTTTTTAGGGACCACATCACATTTGAAGTGACTTTGAGAGGCCTAAGTGACAGAAAATACCTAAAAGTGACACCATTATCAAAACAGCACCCCTCAAAGTACTCAAAACCACATCCAAGAAGTTTATTAACCCTTCAGGTGCTTCACAGGAACTAAAGCAAAGTGGAATAAAAAAAAGCAAAAAATAAAATTTTACCTAAAATGTTGCTCTACCCCAAATTTATTCACTTTTAGAAGAAATAAGACAACAAAATTAACCCCAAAACTTGTTACCCACTTTCTTATGAACGCGCCAATACCCCACATGTGGTCAGAAACCTTTGTTTGGACAAATGGGAGGGCTCGGACCAGAAGGAGCAATATTTGAATTTTGGAAAGCAAATTTGGCTGAAATAGATTGCGGGCACCATGTTGCATTTACATGTCCGCTAAGGTACCTAAACAGCAGAAACCCCTCACAAGTGACACCATTTTGGAAACTGGACCTCCCAAGGCTTCTATCTAGGGGTATAGTGAGCATTTTGGATCCACAGGTACTTCACAGATTTTGATAACGTTACATTGTCACATTGAAAATTTTCATTTTTTTCTCAAAAATGTTGCTTTAGCATCAATTTTTTAACTTTTTCAAGAGGTAATTCCAAAAATTTGACCCCAATGTTTGTTACCCACTTTTTTATGAGCGCGGTGATACCTCACTTGTGGTCTGAAACCTTTGTTTGGAGAAATGGGAGGGCTTGGAACGGAAGGAGCAATATTTGAATTTTGGAAAGGAAATTTGGCTGAAAAAGATTGCGGGCACCATGTCGCATTTGGAGGACCCCTAAGGTACGTAAACAGCAAAAAACCACCACAAGTGACCCCATATTGGAAACTAGGCCCCTCAAGGAATTTATCTAGATGTTTGGCGAGTACCCTGAACCCCCAGGTGATTCACAGAAGTTTATAATGTTGAGCTGTGAAAATAAAAAAAATATATTTTTACCACAAAATTGTTACTTCAACCAGATAGCTTTTTTTAACAAGAGTACACGGAAAAATATCAGCATAAAATTTATTGTGCAATTTCTCCTGAGTATGCTGATACCTTATGTGTGGTGGAAATCAACTGTTTGGGTGCACAGCAGGGCTCAGAAGGGAAAAAGTGCCATTTGACTGAACAATTGGCTGGAATAATTAGCGGACGCTATGTCGCATTTGGAAAGCCCCTAAGGTGCCTAAACAGTGGAGGTCAACCACAAGTGACCCCATTCTGGAAATAAGACACCTCAAGGCTTTTATCTAGGTGCATATTGAGCATTTTGAATCCAGGAATACTTCACAGAATTTGATAAGCTTAGGTTGCCATATTGAAATTTTCATTTTTTTCACAAAAATGTTGATTTAGCGACCCATTTCTCACTTTTTCAAGAGGCAACAACAAAACGTGTAACCCACAGGTTGTTATCTAATTTCTTGTGAGCGCAGGGATACCCCACATGTGGCCAAAAACCTTTGTTTGGATAAATGGGAGGGCTTGGAATGGAAGGAGCACCATTTGAATTTTGGAAAAGTTGAAGTAAATTGCGCGCACCATGTCACATTAGCAGGGCCCCTTGGGTACCTATACATCAGAAACCCCCCACAAGTGACCTCATTTTGGAAACTGGATTTTATTCAGGAGTATAGTAAGCAATTTGAATCCACAGGTACTTCACAAAAATGTTGCTGTAGCAACAAATTTCTCACTGTTAGGCTATGTGGCCATGATCCAGCGACACGGCATCTAGTATACAGTGTCAGCCTTCCTGCAGAGATGTGAGTGTTGTCCACGGGAGAACGCAGCTGCCCATGCCCACGATTTGGGTTCAGGCTGCTGTGGACTTTAGCTCTATTCTACCTGCAGAAAACACTCATCTCCGCAGCATAAATTGACATGCTGAAGCTCGGGAAGCTGCGCCACAGGTCAGTTTATGCTGCGGAGAAAAGAAACACAGTGGGCACGGGATATCTAAAAATCCTTCCACTGTGCTTCTACTGCACAACGCAGCGTTATGGATGCAGGGAAAACACTCTGCGCCCAAAACGCTGCAAACCCTGATTGTGGGCGCACAGCCTAAAATGCTACAATGGATGATTGGATAGATGTCAAACATATATAACGTCCCACCCCCTGCATATTCTAAGCTGGCGCCCTTTAGTGCCTTTCATGTGACACTAAAGGATGCCTAGCCTTGTATTTAGTCCAAAAAAAAAAAGAATTAAAATAAATGACGTGGGGTTCCCCCTATTTTTGATAGCCAGCTAGGGTAAAGCATACAGCTGTAGCCTGCAAACCACAGCTGACAGCTTCATCTTGTCTGGTGATCAATTTGGAGGGCTCCCCAAGCTGTTTTTTTTTTTTTAATTATTTATAAATAAATAATTAAAAAAAACAAAACAAATGTGGGGTCCCCCCAAATTAGATCACCAGCCAAGGTGAAGCTGGGGTCTGGTATTCTCAGGATGGGAAGAGCCATGGTTATTGGACTCTTCCCAGCCTAAAAATAGCAGGCCGCAGCCGCCCCAGAAGTGGCGCATCCATTAGATGCGCCAATTCTGGCGCTTCGCCCCAGCTCATCCCGCGTCCTGGTGCGGTGGCAAACGGGGTAATAAACGGGGTTGATACCAGATGTGTAATGTCACCTGGCGTCAAGCACAGCAATTAGTTATGTCACGGCGTCTATCAGATACCCGACATAACTAATTGACAGTAATAAAAAAAAAATTGACAACAAAAAAAAAATGTATTTGAAAAAACACTCCCCAAAACATTCCCTGATTCACCAATTTATTGAAAAGAAAAAAAAAATCCGCTGTAATCCATTTGGACGTCCCACGTCGACTCTGGACCTTCTAGAATATGGGGGACACGTTCAGGGAACGTATCCCCCATTTTCTAGGTGTGCAGACCCTCCATTTGAGGAGAGTGGGTGCAAAGAATCTGCACCCACCCTCCCATCAGTTATTAGATATATGAAACTGAAATAGCTGTTGCAAAAACCCAAATTGTTATAAAGAAAAAAGGTTAACATTAATAGGGGTGCCCAAACTTTTTCATATGACTGTATATGTTTGGTATCTATGAACTCATACTGACCTGGGGGATCATATCACCAGGTCAGTTTTACCGTGTATTGAACATGGGAAATAAAACACCCAAAAAACAATCATGCAATTGCATTTTTTTTTTGCAATTTCACCGCACTTGGATTTTTTCTTTTGCAGTTTTTCAGTGCAATATGAGGCAGAATGAATGGTGTCATTCAAAACTACAACTCGTCCTGCAAAAAGTCCTCATATGGCTATATTGAAGGAAAAATAAAAGAGTTGTGGCTCCAGCATGAAGAGGGGGGGGGGAAACAAAAACAAAAAAAGGGAAATCGCCTTGGGTGAGGCGGTTAACTGATTTATGTCAATCCATTTTTTGGGCCTCCAAACACATTGTATATTAGATGAAAAAAGTAAAAAAGTACTGATATTGATTGGGTTACCTGACTATCTAGTGTGTTTGAGGCATGGCATCTGTCACGCTCTCCGGGTCCCCTGCTCTGCTCCCCGGCTCACCTGCCACGCTCCCTGGCTTCCCTGCTTCGCTCCCCGGCTCCTCTGGCAGGCGTCCCCCACTGCACGGTCTCCAGCCTCCATCACCTACGGTCCCCAGGCGGCCCGGTCCCCGCTCCCGGCGCCCGTCGGCAGCCCTGCTCCAGGCCGGCTCCCCTGCTTCCTATACACCGCTCCCTGCCTTGGCTTCTGGCACCCGGGCCTCGCGCATGCGCATTAGGGCGCGCGCGCGGTCATTGACCCTCTCTTAAAGGGCCAGCGTCCACTGACAGGAAATTGAACACACAGGTACAAGGTATAAAGGGGTTTAATGTCCAAGTGGGCGGGGCCTGTTCTTCATGTTTCCTAAGCTAGGAGTCAGGTCTCCTTGTGTCTCTGTGATATACTTACCTATCTCTCTTCTAGAGCCGCTCCTGCCTCGCCATCCGGTCCTGCCGATTCCCGAACCCCGAACGCTGACTATCTGCCATCCCGTCAGTCCGTACCATCTCTGATCCCTGTGGTGACCCGTCCTCTCGCTCCATCGGTTCCGGACTCTGCCTGACAACATCTCGGCCTCCGAACCTGAGCTCCGTCACCCGGACTACCATCAGTGACTCCGTGGTCCCAGGGACTTCTCCATTCCACTCTTTTGCACGGACTGTCCTGCTACCCGTAGTGCTCCGGCTACCGGACCCCTTGCCTTCATTAAGGTGTTCGGCCCAGTGGATCCACCTCCTGGGTCTGCCCGTCCACCTGGCCCTAACAGTAAGAACAGGCCATGGATCCCGCCCAAGCACTAGCGGCCTTGCAGGAGGAACTCACACGCCAGCGTGAGACCCAGACCCGCATGCTGAACTTCATGTCTTCTGTGGACGCCCGCCTGAACACGCTACAAGCGTCGGTCACATCTTCGGCATCTCGAGCTTCCACTGTACAATCCACGGCCACAGCTCCCGTGGCAGCCTCCTCGGATGCTTCCAGACTTCGTTTGGCCTCACCACCCCGGTACACTGGAGATCCCAAGACCTGCAGGGGTTTCATCAATCAATGCTCTCTCCATTTCAAGCAGCTGCCGCACTTGTTTGCCTCCGACCAAGCCAAGGTCGCGTTCATGATGTCCCATCTAGAGGGTGAGGCGCTGGCTTGGATGAACCCCTTGTGGGAGAAGGAGGATCCGGTGACCACCAACATCCAGGAGTTCCTGCAGGCATTTCGTGGCACCTTTGACGAGCCCGGACGCGCCTCCGCGTCTGCCTCATCTCTCCTCCGGCTACGTCAGGGGACTCTGACGGTGGGTCAATATGCCATCCGTTTTCGCACCTTGGCTTCGGAACTCGGGTGGAACAATGAGGCTCTAACCGCCGCCTTCTGGGAAGGCCTCTCGGGTCGTATCAAAGATGAGCTGGCTGGTCGTGACGTGCCGTCCACCCTGGATGCCCTGATTGCCCTAGCGACTCGAGTGGATCTTCGTTTTCAGGAACGATCCAAAGAGGTGTCCCGTGAGAGACGTCCGATACGGCATTCCTCTCCTCCGCAAAAGCCCGCCGTACTTCAGTCAACGTCATCTGGTGTCTCCGTCCACGAGCCCATGCAGATCGACCGTTTGCGGCAGTCTGAACAACGCCGAGCAGAACGGCTCGCCAAGGGCCTCTGCTTCTACTGCGGAGAGGGCACACACCTTCTACGCTCCAGTCCAGAGAGGCCGGGAAACTCCAAAGCCTAGGGTTGGTAGGAGAGGCCACACTAGGTGCTGGGATTCTCTCAGACCCGGTTACGTGGACTGTTCAAGTGACAACGGGAGAGACGCGGTTCACGGCCGAGGCGTACCTCGATTCCGGGGCAGCAGGCAATTTCATCCAGCAGGCCACGGTGGACAAGTACCAGGTGCCTGTTACTCCACTCGACAAACCCCTCGTGATTGCCTCTGTGGATGGGAGACCCCTCTCTGACACCATCTCGTGGATCACCAAGCCGGTGGAACTGCGTATCGGTGCCCTGCACACCGAGAACATCGCTCTCTATGTCCTCCCACACATGTCCCATCAAATCCTGCTGGGACTCCCCTGGTTACGGACACACGAACCCTCAGTCAACTGGGGTACTGGTGAAATCACCCGATGGGGCTCCTCTTGCCACGAGAACTGTCTGAAGACTATTCAACCCATCCGACGACCTCCGGTTCCAGAGTCCCTACCGGGGCTGCCCTCGGCCTATTGGTCCTTCGCGGACGTCTTTGATAAAAAGGAGTCAGAGGTACTGCCGCCACATCGTCCTTACGATTGTGCCATCGACCTGCTCCCGGGAACTACACCACCTCGAGGACGGATATATCCGCTGTCTCCTGCCGAAACAAGGGCCATGTCTACCTACGCCCATGCATTGACTACCGGGGATTGAACCAAATCACCGTGAAAAATAAATACCCCCTGCCGCTCATCCCCGAATTGTTTGATTGGCTTAGAGGAGCTCGTGTGTTTACCAAGTTGGATCTTCGGGGTGCCTACAACCTGGTCCGCATCCGCTCTGGGGACGAATGGAAGACCGCGTTCAATACTCGCGATGGGCACTATGAATACTGTGTGATGCCCTTCGGCCTGTGTAACGCACCAGCAGTCTTTCAGGAATTGGTGAACGACGTGTTCCGGGACCTTCTCTACATCTGTGTGGTGGTGTATCTTGATGACATCCTGGTCTTTTCTCTGGACCTCCAGACCCACAGAGAGAACGTGCAGCTGGTACTACAAAGACTGAGGGAAAATCGTCTGTACGCCAAGTACGAGAAGTGTGTCTTCGAGCAGTCTTCTCTTCCCTTCCTGGGTTACGTAATCTCCGATACCGGACTGCAGATGGATCCGGAGAAGGTCTCTTCCATTCTCAACTGGCCCCCTCCTTCTGGACTGAAGGCAATCCAACGCTTTCTGGGATTCGCAAACTATTACCGTCAGTTCATCCCTCACTTCTCGGCTCTGACTGCACCTCTCTCCGCCTTGACCAAGAAGGGGGCTAATCCAAAGGACTGGTCACCTGCGGCCGATGCCGCGTTTGGCTCTCTGAAGCGGGCATTTGCTTCCTCTCCTGTGCTCCACCGTCCGGAGTTAAACCGACAGTTCACCTTGGAGGTGGATGCCTCCTCCTCGGGAGCCGGAGCAGTGCTCATGCAGAAGTCCTCCTCCGGGAAGATGGTGACTTGCGGTTTCTTCTCCAAGAGCTTCTCAGCGCCTGAACGCAACTACACCATCGGTGACCGAGAGCTATTGGCAGTCAAACTGGCTCTGGAGGAATGGCGCTACCTTCTGGAGGGAGCAGTGTACCCCGTGATCATTTACACGGACCACAAGAATCTGGAATACCTGCGGTCCGCTCAGCGACTGAACCCACGGCAAGCCAGGTGGTCCTTGTTCTTTGCCAGGTTCGATTTCCAGCTCCATTTCCAACCTGCGGACAAGAATGTACGCGCAGATGCCTTGGCCAGGTCATTCATGCCCATGGAGCAGGAGGAGGAGACATCCCAGCCCATCATCTGCCCTAGTAAAATCATTCCGGTGGCCCCTGTCACCCTGGCCCAGATACCGCCCGGGAAGACCTATGTCTCTGAGACTGACAGGCAAAAAGTGTTGCACTGGGGCCATGCCTCGAAAACGGCCGGCCATGCTGGTCAGAAAAGAACATGGAGTACGATTGTACGTCATTACTGGTGGCCATCCCTTCGTACGGACGTCGCTTCTTTTGTCTCAGCCTGCTCCTCTTGTGCCAGGAACAAGACGCCCAAACATCTGCCATATGGCCGTCTTCTGCCTCTGCCTATACCCTCAGTTCCGTGGCAACACATTGCAATGGACTTCATTACGGACTTGCCCCTGTCCTCCGGACACAAAGTCATATGGGTCGTGGTGGATCGGTTCTCCAAAATGGCTCATTTCGTCCCTATGGCTGGACTGCCCTCAGCCCAGGAACTCGCTGACGCCTACATACAGCACATCTTCCGGTTGCATGGCTTTCCATCACACATTGTGTCCGACAGAGGAACTCAGTTCACCTCCCGCTTCTGGAGAGCTCTCTGCAAACATCTGGGAGTGACTCTGGACTTTTCTTCAGCCTACCATCCTCAGTCGAATGGCCAAGTGGAACGAGTCAATCAGATCTTGACCTCCTTCTTACGTCACTACGTCAACACCCATCATGTCGACTGGTCCACGCTTCTTCCTTGGGCTGAATTCTCCCATAACCACCACGTCAGTGAGTCCTCTTCCAGCTCTCCCTTCCATGTCGTTTACGGACTTCAGCCTTCCGTCCCATTGCCTGTATCCTCTTCCTCGGATGTCCCTGCTGCTGATGCTGTAGCCCGTGACTTTGCAACAATTTGGGACTCTGTCAAGGCGTCCCTTGGACGTGCTTCCCTGCGGATGAAGAGACACGCAGACAAGAGGCGTTTGGATCCTCCGTGTTTCTCTCCAGGAGATCTCGTCTGGCTTGCTTCCAAGTACGTCTGATTGAAGCTACCATCATACAAGCTGGGTCCTCGCTACATCGGGCCGTTTAAAGTCCTCTGCAGAATAAATGAGGTCTCCTACAAGCTGCAGCTCCCGGCCACGATGAGAATACCCAACTCCTTCCACGTCTCCCTGCTCAAGCCGGTTGTCCTTGGTCCCTTCTCCGCTGCTGCCAGTTCGGCTCCTCCTCCTATCGCTGATGATGACATCTATGCGGTAAGGGATATTGTGGCCATGAAAACTGTACGGGGCCGACAGTTCTTCCTGGTGGACTGGGCAGGGTATGGTCCTGAGGATAGGTCCTGGGAACCCCGGGAGAATGTGGGTACTCCCCTGATACGTGCCTTCTTGTCCCGGTTGCGGGGAGGGGGGCGTGGGGGGGGTGTACTGTCACGCTCTCCAGGTCCTTTGCTCTGCTCCCTGGCTCACCTGCCATGCTCCCCGGCTTCCCTGCTTCGCTCCCCGGCTCCTCTGGCAGGCGTCCCCCACTCCACGGTCTCCAGCCTCCATCACCTGCGGTCCCCAGGCGGCCCGGTCCCCGCTCCCGGCGCCCGTCGGCAGCCCTGCTCCAGGCAGGCTCCCCTGCTTCCTATACACCGCTCCCTGCCTTGGCTTCTGGCACCCGGGCCTTGCGCATGCGCATTAGGGCGCGCGCGCGGTCATTGACCCTCTCTTAAAGGGCCAGCGTCCACTGACAGGAAATTGAACACACAGGTACAGGGTATAAAGGGGTTTAATGTCCAAGTGGGCGGGGCCTGTTCTTCATGTTTCCTAAGCTAGGAGTCAGGTCTCCTTGTGTCTCTGTGATATACTTACCTATCTCTCTTCTAGAGCCGCTCCTGCCTCGCCATCCGGTCCTGCCGATTCCCGAACCCCGAACGCTGACTATCTGCCATCCCGTCAGTCCGTACCATCTCTGATCCCTGTGGTGACCCGTCCTCTCGCTCCATCGGTTCCGGACTCTGCCTGACAACATCTCGGCCTCCGAACCTGAGCTCCGTCACCCGGACTACCATCAGTGACTCCGTGGTCCCAGGGACTTCTCCATTCCACTCTTTTGCACGGACTGTCCTGCCACCCGTAGTGCTTCGGCTACTGGACCCCTTGCCTTCATTAAGGTGTTCGGCCCAGTGGATCCACCTCCTGGGTCTGCCCGTCCACCTGGCCCTAACAGCATCTTGAGTCCCCAAGGCCTCATTTCAATAGCATTCATGTGCTGTTTGTCTACAACATTGCAAACAGTAGAAGTTTTGTAATTTATTTATCCATACATGAAAACCACTGACCAAACATTGATGACACCGGTGTGACGGGGTATGCAACAGAGCAGTAAGGGACGTCATGCCAAGGAACAATCCAAGGGGCTTTATTAGAACCACAAAGATAAAGCACCAAACATGAATATATATCCTTAAAGTCTGCAAGGAGTCAACAACAAAATAACAGATCCAGGGGCACCGCCCGGTATTCCAACGCCAGGGAAAATACGACAAGGGTCCTTATGAGTGAACAACAAAACACAATCCCACATGGCCACCGATCTCCAGTCTGTAACAGTCCATACACAGGCACTAGGATTTAGCCTCAGCTATTAATCTTAATGCTTCTCCAGCCGAGATCCAACTAACTGAACTAACATGGGTCTCATTGTTCTTCTCTCCTGGGATCAGCCCCTTATGTGGGCACACCTCCCCCAGGACATTTGATACATGAATGGACTTTAGATGTCCTGGCTCTGTTCTGTTTACCAATTTGTTGATTGGAGAAGTCCCATGCTGTGAAGCACAAACAAACTCCTAGCAGAAGCAGTACAAAGGCGGGACAGACTATTACACCATGAGCACAGGCGGGGGAGGGACACGCTGTTACAACCCCTTCCCCCCTTAATTTGTGTACGGACTAGTGACCTCAATAGGTCGCTTGTCAAGTACACGTAAACATGCAGACCCTGACTCAGGGCTCCTCCTGTCTGAACAATCCATCTGCATTTTGGTGTTGGCTTCATCTTCTTTAGTGTATGGTGAAGATGTAGGGTTGAATGTTCGGCTCCAGTTTGTATCCTCCTTCACTTAAACTCTGCTTCCTGCACCCACAAATTGGCATTGTATATCTCCCACATCATTGCCTAGGAAAATGTCTGCAGGAAGGCCGCTCATCACACCGATTATGCATTCTTTTGCCCCGAAGCCATAATCCAGGGTTACACTTGCTCTTGGAATATATCTCTGAGTACCTCCAGCCAATTCAATGGCAATTCCTGGTCCCTTTTGAATTGCTTCTGGTTGAATTACTCGGGGATCTGCTATGGTGAGAAAAGCCCCAGTGTCACGAAAGCCAACAACTTTTGGCCATCTAGCACGACCTCCTGTAGATGTTTATGCTGAAGATCAGAAGAACGGGTGGCTGTGGCTCGCACCCCATAGACTCCGGGTAGGGAAGTCAACATATCAGAGTCCCTTGCCAAATCACCAGGGAGTGAATCCAGCTCTTCTTCTGCTGAGGGTGTCTGTAGTAATGGACAGGCAAAGGTGGTCTGCAGCTGTTCTGCCTCCGAACACCTGGACTGTGAGCTTGCAGATGACCAGGCTTCCCACATTGATAACATCTGCGCTGCATCTCACTCCTTCCAGTTTGCCTTCTGGAGAAGTAGGTAGGAGACCTTGGTGACTGATAGGGAGGTGCAGGTGCTGGAGGTGGTTGTTGAATTGGAGGATGACTCCACTGGTTAGATGGGCATGTGGCCCGCAGATGCCCGGGATGCCCACAGCTATAACATCTTCGCTCTTCTACTTTCTCTCCTCGTTGCATTCCAGAAAATGTGGTAGAAACAACTGGAGGCACATACACACGGGTATCCACATGAGGTGATGATCTAGGAGGTCAAGGAACATTGGGCACTGAAGGACAAGGAACCTCTGGTGTTGGGGAGCTGGTCATTTTTGCTCCCTCTGCTAGCAGCTTCTTCCACTGAGGTTTGATAGTGAGCACCTCATCAGCTAGAGCAGCAGCTTGTTCCACTGTCTCTGGTCTCCTCTCACGCACCCATTCCCGGATCTCAGTAGGGCACTTGGCATAAAACTGTTCTTTTAGTATGACCTGGACGAATGTCTCCCAAGTTAAGGCACTATCTCCCTCCAGCCAGCGATGGCATACTTGTTTAAGTCATGTGGGCATACATCTTAAGTCATGTGGGCATACATGTTTAAGTCATGTGGGCATACATCTTGAAAGACACTTCCCCATCACAGGCTAACGTACGGAACTGAGTCCTATAAGTATCTAAGGGTCACGGCATAATGTTCTAGAATGGTCTGTTTTATCTCCCCATTCTCACAATTCCACTGAGGGGCCGTAGCTCTATAGGCGTCGTCAGCTCCACCCTCAAAGAGGCCCACCAGGTGTCTGACTCGCTCTCTTTCTGGGTCTTCTATTAATCGGCACTGATGCTCAAAGTCCTGGAAGAAGCCCTCAATGCCGCCTGCAGCTTCATTAAATGGCTTAAAGTCCTTGCGGGACACTCTGGAGAATTCCCTCATAGTGGGTGCTGTGGGTACAGTCTGTCTGGAGCTTCTAGCTGCTTCCAGAGCAAACCTCCTCTCCAGCAATGCCCTCTCCTTAGCCCCACGAATAGCCTCCCTCTTATCTTCTATGGTGGCCTCATGTCCAAGCAGTGCCATCTCCTCCTCGTACCACACAACCCACTGACTTTTTTGGGTATTTACCTCCAGCTCCCGTCTTTCCTGTCCTTGCTGTGGAAATCCTTCCTCGGTGCTATTTTGCAGGCAAGCATCTTCCAAAGCCTCAATTAGTTGCTCCTTGGAGAGTCCTTTGTAGTCGACTTCTAATTCACGGGCCTTTGTTTTTAGGCTCCCCACAGTCCAGTTCCTGTATCCTGAAGTTTTGGTTCCAGATGTTAATGGACCCTTGTCCTCCATTCTTTCTGCTCTGATCCCACCGCTGCCAACCAGTTTTTGACTGGGTATGCGACAGAGCAGTAAGGGACGCTATGCAAAGGAACAATACAAGGGGCTTTATTAAAACCACAAAGATAAAGCACTAAACATGAATATATATCCTTAAAGTCTGCAAAGAGTCCACAACAAAATAACAGATCCAGGGGCACCGCCCGGTATTCCAACGCCAGGGAAAATATGGCAATGGTCCTTATGAGTGAACAACAAAACACAATCCCACGTGGCCACTGATCTCCAGTCTGTAACAGTCCATACACAGGCACTAGGATTTAGTCTCAGTTCTCAATCCTAATGCTTCTCCAGCCGAGATCCAACTAACTGAACTAACATGGGTCTCATTGTTCTTCTCTCCTGGGATCAGCCCATTAGGTGTGCACACCTCCCCCTGGACATTTGATACATGAATGGACTTTAGACCTCCTGGCTCTGTTCTGTTTACCAAGTTGTCGATTGTTTGTTCTTCTCAGCATGGGACTTCTCCAATCTCCCAGCAGAAGCAGTACAAAGGCGGGACAGACTATTACACCATGAGCACAGGCGGGGGAGCGACACGCTGTTACAACCGATACCATTTTTTTTTGCATATGTGAAAACACTAATGTCTGAATGAGCCCTTGCTTGGATTGAGACAGCCTAGTTTGGTCTGTTTTATGGAGAGAATGTTAATGGCAGGCTCCATATAATGGAGGAGCACATGGAGCTGCACGGAGTCACAGGGATCTGAGGATGTGTCGGGCCCAGGTTTTATTACTGTCATGTGATCCCATCATTATAGATGATTCCAGGAGAGAAAGCTATTTGTTTAGTTCATAAAAGATAATCACTATTCATCTATTTGTAGATGTAAAACAAAATGACAGCAGCTCCAAGATCGCTGAAACAGTGATGATAAACCCATAGATAATGATGATATCTGCCATGATTTGCTAGTGAAAGCGATTTCATTAGAGAGTATCTGTGGTTATCTCTGTCATAAATCAGCATTGTAGCAGAGAGCGGTAGAGATGGGATTCAAAGCCGCGCCAATGACCGACAGATCATGAAGGTTTCAGATTAATGTTGCTTTATTTTGTGCAAACATTTCTGCAAAAAAGCAACATTAATCTGAAACCTTCATGATCTGTCGGTCATTGGCGCAGCTTTGAAACCCATCTCTACCGCTCTCTGTTATCTGCCATTGTGGGGACCGCTGCCGTGGCCTGGAGTTACATGCATTTATAGGAGTTGTGACTTTCACAACCCCTCTTGGTGAGTAGGATTGCTCATTTAGGACCCGTATATACTGGGGTAAGACCCTATTGCGCTTCTTTTTCCACAGATTCTCTTATAAATCAGCATTGTAACGCTTCTTTACATCAAGGAAAGTCTGTTATTGATTGCAGTTTTATTATGTCACCTACACTGCGCTCCCAATGTGCATTTGCAGTCCCTGGAAGAGTAAAGGCGGCGTTACACGGTACAATATTTCATGCGATATGTTGTCGGGGTTACGGAATTCGTGACGCACATCCGGCATCATTAGAGATGTCGTACCGTGTGACACCTACAAACGACTGTTAACGAGCAAAAATACTCAGCTTATCGTTGCTCATTGACACGTCGTTCATTTCCATAATGTCGTTCCTCCTTCTGCGCGCCAGTTGTTCGTCGTTCCTGAGGCAGAACACATCGCTACGTGTGACACCCCGGGAACGACGAACAACAACTTACCTGCATCCTGCCGGCAATGAGGAAGGAAGTGGACAGGATGTTTACGTCCCGCTCATCTCCGCCCCTCCGCTTCTATTGGGCGGCCGCTGTGTGACGTCGCTGTGACACCGAACATCCCTCCCCCTTCAGGAAGAGGATGCTCGCCACCCACAGCGACATCATTAGGAAGGTAAGTATGTGTGATGGGGTTTAATGACTTTGTGCAACACGGGCAATGAATTGCCTGTGACGCACAAACGACGGGGGCGGGTGCAATCGCTCATGCGATCGCACGATAAATCGTTGCGTCTAACGCCGCCTTAACTGTTTCTGTAGTGGTTATTAGGGCTGAGGGGAATGGAATAAGTTACGAAGCTTCAGCGAATATCTTTGTTGCACAACAAATAAATGTGCAGTATAAAAGCTCATACAACAAAGATGTATAGAGATTTCCTCAAGCAAAGAAAAAAATAGAGATTCAAGAACTGACAAAAAAATATACAGGGAGCATGTACTAACCTAAATGTGTGAAAAATGTACATCTGCTCCCAAAAATGTATGATGTTCCATTAATAATTTCTCCACATTTTCTCCCCTAAGCGAATAATTTTGGGGTACAGATATCTATCTACATTGTCATAGGGTATGCTAAAAATAAAGATGGGTTTGAAATATCGGAGTTGAAAGTCTCTTTAACCCCCGTAACCAATGGGAGCTTTTCCATCTTTTGCTTTTTTTTTTTGCTCCCCTTCTTCCAAGAGCCGTAACTTTTTTATTTTTCCGTCAATCTTACGCTATAAGGGCTTGTTTTATGTAGCATGAGTTGTACTTTTTAATGAAACAATAAGTTTTACCATATAGTGTATTTGTATTTACATAAATCTATTGGTATATTACTTTTTCATTTTTTATATATTTGGGGATTTTTTTAAAAATATTTTTACAATTGTTATTTCTTTATTTTTACTTTTTCTTACTTAATTCTTCTATGGGACAATAACTTTTATTAGTCTGATTACTGTGTAAAGGGTACCTTACATGCTGCGACATCGCTAGCGATCTCGTTTGCGATGTGAAATTCTAGATCGCGCATGCGTAAAATGACCTATTTGCGATCTCGAAAGATCGCACTTGCGATCTAGAATTTCACATCGCTAACGAGATCGCTAGCGATGTTGCAGCATGTAAAGTACCCTTAAGGCATTGACATACACAAGCATGGCAGGGAATTATACCTGTCAATGTGATGCTGACAGAACACCTGTTAGACCATGCTCTTCGTATTGTGTAACAAGCCACCATCGCCAGATAACCTGGAGGTAGTCATTTGATGTTGAGTGGCCATGGCAATGATCAGATCCTGTGATCATGTTGCCTGTGTCCCAATAGGGTGTAAGAGAATGCCCCCTCCCACTCCCAGCCTCCTAAATACTGTAATCGCTATTGATCATTGCATTTAGGGGCTTAGACAGCCGGGGCAGTGTGGTCACCAACCCTGCCTGTGACAGCCGGAACTTGGCTATCACTTAAAGCAAACTCCTCGTGATGATCACATGGGCACAGCTGCTGTGCGCGCACAATTGTAAGGATGTACAGTAATGGTACGTCCTTTTGCAGGAACGCACTGCAAAATGGTACGTAATGGTACTTCAAATGTCGCAAAGGGGTTGTAATCACACCTCTGTCATGAATTAAGAAAAAACTTTTTTAACTTTTTAAACCTGTCAATCTATCTACAGTGTCTTGAAAAAAGTATTCAAACAAAATTAAACTTTTTGAAATATTACACATTATGCATCCACAAAAGTAAATATGTTTTATTGGGATTAAATATAACTCGAAAAATTGTGATGAACATTTGCAGCATTGAAGGAACATCTTTTGCTGCAATCACTGCTTAAAGACTTTTGGGGTAAATTTCTGCCAGCTTGGAACTCTGGAGGCTGAAATTTTTGTCAATTCGTCTTTGCAAAATAGAAACTAAACTAACTCTGCAAACTAGCTCAGTGAGATTGGATAGAGTGTGTCTGTGAACAGAAATTTTCAAGTCTGGTCACAGTTTCTCAATGGCATTTACAGTATATCACAAAAGTGAGTATACCACAACATTTTTGAAAATATTTTATTATATCTTGTCATGAGACAACACTGAAGATATGACACTTTGATACAATGTAAAGTAGTCAGTATACAGCTTGTATAACTTTAAATTTGGTGACCTCTAAATAACTCAACACACACCTATTAATGTCAAAATCGCTGGTAAAAAAAATGAGTACATTTTGTGCCCAATAGGCTATTTTTTCTCCCGGTGTCATGTGGCTCATTAGTGTTACAAGGTCTCACTTCTGAATAGGGAGCAGGTGTGTTTTATTTGGTGTTAGCACTCACATATTTTTTCATACTGGTCATTGGAATTTCAACATGGCACATCGTGGCAAAGAACTCTCTGAAGATCTGAATTAATAATTGTTTGCTTTACACAAAGATGGCCGCGGCTATAAGAAGATTGTCAACACCCTGAAATTGAGCTGCAGAACAGTGGCCAAGACCATAGAGCAGTTTAACAAGACAGATTCCACTCGAACAGACATCACCAAGGTTGACCAAAAAAGTTGAGTGCAAGTGTTCAACATCATATTCATCAGTTGTCTTTTCAGAATAGACCTATGAGTTCTGCCAGCATGGTTGTAGAGGTTAAAGGGGCAGGGTGATCAACCTGTCAGTGCTCAGACCATTCTCCGCACACTGCATTAAATTGGTCTGCATGTGTTAGCTAGGTACGGGGAAGTACCAAGTGAGCAGCAAAAGGTAAGGGAAGAGAACCCTTGCGTCTAGGGAAGGGGGAGATGGTGACTCCTGACCAAACCTACAGCTGGTCTCAGGGGTCCCTCATCACCCTAGAAAGGTTCTGCACCTATGTGCCGAGCCGGATACCTGACCCTAGTTATCCATAGTGCTGGACCCTAAATAGAAAGTGTGCGGGATGAGTTTTTCATCAACCCCACTAAATGGTAAAGGAAAACACAAGGAGGACACATGGGGAAAAGGCCTGAACACTTTTTCCACAGATGACTCAGGTAGGAGTTCAGCAAAGCTTCCGTAATGATACTATAGATGAGAGCAAGCCACCTGATTGCAACCAGAGCTAAAATTACCTGAAAATCACCAGCACCAGTCCAGGGAAGAAGAGAGTATTTAAGCACCAAGAGACTACTGAAGATGAGCAGCTGGATGGAAAGCGACCTCCTGCTGGTTCCAAAACGGGGAGAGATGAAAATGCAGCAGGGAAGCTACCTATTACAAAGCATACTGACAGCAGGAACAGTGGAAAGTTAGGGAGCATTTTGCACAACCAAACTCTGTGACCTTCTATTGCCAGAAACCACATTACTGTCTGTCCACCTATGACACACCCGTGACAGCATGGCTGTCATTCCAGAAGTAAGCCTTTTCTAAAGATGATGCAAAAGAAAGCCTGCAAACAGTTTGCTGAAGACAAGCAGACTGAGGACATAGATTACTTCAACTATGTCCTGTGGTCTGATAATAAGAAGATAAACTAATTTGATTCAGATGGTGTCAAGCATTTGTGGCAGCAACTAGGCGAGGAAAATAAAGACAAGTGTGTCTTACCTACAGTCAAGCATGGGAATGTCATGGTTTGAAGCTGCATCAGTGCTGCTGGCCGTGGGAAGCTACAGTTCATTGAGAGAACCATGAATGCAAAAAATGTACTATGACATACTGAAGCAATGTATGATCCCCTCCCTTCGGAAACTTTGCCGTAGGTCAGTGTTCCAACATGATAACTATCCCAAAAACACCTACAAAATGACAACTTCCTTGCTCAAGAAATTTAGGGTAAAGGTGCTAAATATAAACCGTATTAAGCATCTGTGTGGCATCCTCAAACAGAAGGTGGAGTAGTGCTAGGTCTCTAACATCTACCAGCTCCATGATGCCTTCATCGAGGAGTGGAAGAGGATTCCCGTGGCTCCTGTGAAGCTCTAGTGAACTCCATGCCCAAGTTAAGACAGTGCTTGAAAAAATAATGCTGGCTACTCAAAATATTGACACTTTGGTGACAATTTGGCCATTTTCACTTAGGAGTGTACTTACTTTTGTTGCCAATGGCTTTATCATTAATGTGTGTGTGTTGAGTTTAGAGGGCACACACAATTATCACTGTTATACTGCTGTATTCAGGCTACTATTCATTGTATCAAAGTGTCATCTTCACTGTTGTCCCATGAAAAGATATAATAAAATATTTACAAACAGGTGAGGGGTGTGTTCACTTTTGTAATATGGACATGATCACCATATGTCAGCAACAACCCATTCAATCCACACAGGCAAAGAAATCAAACTATAGATGTTCATGAATTTAGTCATGTGTAATAATGGGAATGACACAGGGAGAAAGTAATGAACACAAGAAGAAAGAGAGTTACAAAAAGCCATGGAAAGTCATGACACTTGTTGACCTCAGTCATTACTTAGAAAGTAATCCTGCCACAGGTTCAACTGATGGCCTATGACAAGTTACCACACAAAAAACATCTCATAATGGTAAAACTAGTGAGCTGTCTCAAAACCTTCACCACTTTATTGTTCGGGAGATAGGATTTACTTTCCCATCTTTCAGCACATATTATGAATATGATAAAGTGGATGGTGTCATGCAAAACTTCAACTCACAAAATAAACAATCCTCACACAACAGAAGTAGAAGGTGAGGAATAAATGGAAGTGCAAAAACAAACATTGCTCCCTGTCAGGATTGGCTTTCCTCTTCCCTGATTACTACATAGTTTAATAACACACAGGATTTTTTAGAGTCAGCTAGATATTGTTTTCTTTCTTATAGCGTGAACTGTACTGAAAACTATAGTCAACAAACATATTTTTTGCATTTTGATCCAAAACACTGGGAGAAGTAGAATGGATGGAGAACCATTCATCTTTGTCTAGGACATCTGTTCTTCACACGGTGCAGAGAGCCTGCAATAATGAGGCTCGGAGTGCAGCTGTTGGGAAAATCATCCTAGGTCACCCAAAATATTCCGTATTTTATAATATTGAAAAAAGATTTATTAAGGACCTCTCACCAACCACTTATTGACAGACTTATTCATGAGTATATAGAATATGCCATCAATCACTCTCCTGCTCTCCATTCCTGCAGCATGTTTGATGTGGCAGGTCAGGTCCACTATAAATTTTATTTTCTGCCCCATTTATAAATAAATATATTGTAAAGCTGATATGAAGGCTATAAAGTTAGGAGTAAACTGTCATTTTGCATCTGACAACAATGGCAATAAAATGTCTGTTTCCTATGGCAATCTGACGGATGGTGAAATAAAACAATCTATATACAGTTCCTTGCGAAAGTATTAGGCCCCCTTGAATTTTTCAACCTTTTCCCACATTTCAGGCTTCAAACATAAACATAAAAAAATGTAAATTTCATAGTGAAGAATCATCAACAAGTGGGACACAGTTGTGAAGTTGAACAAAGTTTATTGCTTATGTGGCGCCCTGGACAAGCCAGGTCGTCACAGGACAACACCTACACACCCCACACTCCCGGTCAGGCACACCAAGGTCAGACAAAAACCCTTGTTGCCTTCCTCCAGGGGCTGATGTCCACACCAGGGGGTGGGCCAGGCGGTTGGCCCCGCCCACCGAGGAGTTCACAGTCCTGGAGGCGGGAAAAGTAGGGCAGATTAGTGTTGGAAGTGAAAGTGGAAGGAGGGAAGTGGCAGAAGAGAAGCCTGAAGGTGGTCCGGGTGTGTGGCCTGGACGGATCAGCAAGGTTGGCAGACGGTGGTGACCGTCTGCAGGAGTGGCCTATTGGAGCTAACCGTAAGGACCGTGGACGGGCGGTGGCCCGACAGTACCGGACCGGTACGCAAAGAGAAGCCAGCACCATCCGGCAGGGGCTTACGGACCCCGGCAAGGCTAGGAGTCGCCGTGAATTTGCCAAATCCGTTAGCGAAGGGAACCTCCTGGGTTTCCCAGCAGCCAAGTCCCGTCAGAAGGCAACCGTCCAACCGAGAGAGGGAAACACAGTCACCGCTAAGGCTAAAGTTCCCAGGGTCAGAGCCTGCAAGCAAAAGGGGCTCCTTCAGCACCCATCCAAGCTGGGGAGCGGGTTACCGGTGAGATCCCATTGGAACCGTACACGTTACACAGGTGCAGGGAAAGGCAGTCACCATCAACCTGCCGGGAGGAGAAACACCGCAGCCGTCTGTGGGACCCGTCCATCCAGCCATGTGTTTTACCGAGAACTGTGTCCTCATCATTGGCTGAGTGAGTACCACCATGCCATGCGGCACAGCGCTGCCCCCGCGACCCTGCACCTCGCCAGGCCCCGTAACCCGCCTGCCATCCATCCTTACCCCATCACCGGGCCCCGGGACAACCGACCCCCTACCCACGGAGGAGAGAACTAACATCCAGGCTGCTCCCAGTCATCGCTCCCGGGATCCCCGTCCAGAGCAGCGGTGATGTCACCAATATCACCACAACCGTGGGTGGCGTCACGGACAATAACCAAATCCCCACAATCCAATCCCCACCTTTTTCACTCACGGGCGAGGAGCGCCGCTCGAGTCCCCGGGATCCGGCCCACCGCTCGAGCCACCACCGAGCAGCAGCAGCCGCAGCAGCAGCGGCCGGACCCGAGCAGTGGGAGAGCGCAGCGTCCCCTCCTCCGCCCGCGACACTTATTTTAAACTTTTATGAAAAATAATAAACTGAAAATTGGGGCGTGCAATATAATTTGTCCCCTTTAAGTTAATACTTTGTAGCGCCACCCTTTGCTGCAATTACAGCTGCAAGTCACTTGGGGTATGTCTCTATCAGTTTTGCACATCGAGAGACTGAAATTCTTGCCTATTCTTTCTTTGCAAATAGCTGGAACTGAGTGAGGTTGGATGGAGAGTGTTTGTGAACAGCAGTTTTCAGCACAGATTCTCGATTGGATTCAGGTCTGGACTTTGACTTGGCCATTCTAACACCTGGATACGTTTATTTGTGAACCATTCCAGTGTAGATTTTGCTTTATGTTTTGGATCATTGTTTGGTTGGAAGACAAAGCTCCATCCCAGTCTCAGGTCTTTTGCAGACTTCAACAGGTTGTCTTCAAGAATGGTCCTGTACTCCATCCATTTTCTCATCAATTTTAACCATCTTCCCTGTCCCTGCTGAAGAAAAGCAGGCCCAAACCATGATGCTGCCACCACCATGTTTGACAGTGGGGATGGTGTGTTCAGGATGATGAGCTGTGTTGCTTTTACGCCAAACATATCGTTTGGCATTGTGCCCAAAAAGCTTGATTTTGGTTTCATCTGACCAGAGCACCTTCTGTCACATGTTTGGTGTGTCTCCCAGGTGGCTTGTAGCAACTTTAAACAAAACTTTTTATGGATATCTTTGAGAAATGGCTTTCTTCTTGCCACTCTTCCATAAAGGTCCAGATTTGTGCAGTCTACGACTGATTGTTGTCCTATGGACAGACTCTCCCAACTCAGCCTTAGATCTCTGCAGTTAATCCAGAGTGATCATGAGCCCTTGGCTGCATCTCTGGTCAGTCTTGTCCTTGTTTGTGATGAAAGTTTGGATGGGCGGCCGGGTCTTGGTAGATTTGCAGTGGTATGATACTCCATCCATTTCAATATGATTGCTTGTACATTGCTTCTTGGGATGTTTAAACTTGTGGAAATCTTTTTGTAACCGGAATCTGGCTTTAAACTTCTCCACAACAGTATCACGGACCTGTCTGTTGTGGTCCTTGGTCTTCATGATGCTCTCTGTGCTTTAAACAGAACACTGAGACTATCCCAGAGCAGGTACACTTATACGGAGACTTGATTCCACACAGGTGGATTATATTTATCATCATCAGTTATTTAGGACAACATTGAATCATTCAGAGATCCTCAATGAACTTCTGGAGTGAATTTGCTGCACTGAAAGTAAAGGGGCCAATAATATTGCACGCCCCAATTTTCAGTTTATTATTTTTTATTTTTTATAAAAGTTTAAATAAGCAATACATTTCGTTCTACTTCACAATTGTGTCCCACTTGCTGTTGATTCTTCACCATAAAATTTACATTTTTTATCTTTATATTTGAGGCCTGAAATGTGGGAAAAGGTTGAACAATTCAAGGGGGCTTAATACTATCGCAAGGCACTGTGTATACTGTATGCTAAATTATCATATCTATCAGATGAAAATGAGACATTTGCACATTTTTTGTATCAAGTTTAACCTGATATACTGATTTATTTATTTTTTAACTTTATAGTAAAATCTCAAACGCAGCAAAACAGACTACAAATAACGTCATTCTTCCTGGAAAAGTCACGCTTCCTATGTCACCACACTTGTAACCACAGAAAGTGTATGATCGCATGTGATTAAATAAATGCTGAATTGCGGAAAACAAAATGAAAAAAAAATGTAATTTAAAAGGGCAAGAGGGAATTTTGTTACAACACTGGGGGAAGATTTATTAATATTAGTGCTCTGATCCTCATGTGCAATGTCTTCTTGATAATGAATATGGCAGGGGCCGGTTTCAGATGAGAAAATTCATCCAATCTACATTCAGAAAAAAATGGACAATTTTGATATGTAGGTCATCCGTATTGAACCCATGTGCCATCCGTTTTTTTATATCTATATGGCATCTTCTTTTTATAAATCAGTGTAAAATTTACAAGACCAAATGCAGTTTTTTTATGTTAGTAATTGCAATGTAGCTCTAAATATTGGATGGAATTCAAAATATCTGTATGGGATCCAATATTTATTATTTCACACAGACACCTGAACCATATTAAAAAAACTGCCCTCGGGATGAGACAGCCCTATTCATTAACACTGATCAGTGTCCGATCTGATAATAACACAGGTCTGTATAATGCGCTCATCTGCTCGGCCTTTATATAATGCCAGCTCAGAGTATTATTTTGTACGAAATAATAGATGTTCCCTTTTCTCCATCAAATAATCAAACTATCATCAATAATAAATAAATCTCTTTTGTTTAACCAGTTTTATCCACATTTTTAAGTGATCTCACGGCTCACTCAGTCTCTGACTGAACATCACAGTGGGCGGTCATGTACTATGTCTGCTCGGTGTGAATTCGGATGTAGCGGATCTGGAATCATCGTGGGATCTTATGTGGACTACTAAAATCAGTGTAATAAGTAGAAAAAAAAGTATTTTAAAAATATTAAAAAATAAAAAAATAAAAGTTCAAATTACCCCTTTTTGTCCCATTTAGAATAAAACAATAAAAAAGCACATATTTGGTATAGCTGCATTCAGAAATGTCCGATCTATCAAAATATAAAATAAATTAATCTGATTGGTAAAGGGGAAGCAAAAATAAAGACGAAAAACAGAAAATTTCCAGGGTTGGAAGGGGTTAAAACTGTCTCACAGTACTTTTTTATGGAAAACTAAAGAAAATTGTAAAAATTGTCTGCATTAGTTTCTAGTACAAGTCCAAAAGTAGTGATTCATGCATCTTTTTATAGTCTTTTTTATAGAATCTGTAATGTTCACCGTTTTATACATTACAATTTAAACAAGTTCCTTTTTGTGGAGATGTGTATTAAAAGAGTTTTGGAAATATACCTGTTATTTGCAATTATGATTTGTTACATGTCAGCATTTTTTTTAAATAATAATTAAGAGAAGGTATAAAGATCCTAAAAATGTAACTATAACACTTTGTAACTATAGTAACGGGTATATATTGTAACAAGAAGTGCAATATATACAGTGTATCAACTATTGTAAAACAATGGAAAGATATCACAACATTGTAACTGCAATAATAAAAGGAAGCAAGGAACATGAACTCCACAAATTAGGACGGGCGTTCCTTCTCCAGACAGAGCTAAACATGGAGTTGCTCGAGAAGATAACAACTTTTGTGCAATAGGGACAGTCATTGGAATACATTGTGTAACGAAAGTTGTTACTAATGAATCTGGCAGGAAAATATTGTGCAACATTTAAAGTTTTTATTACTACCGAACCAAACCCATTGATGAAAATCACAGTAATTTTTCAAATAGGAAGTGTTGCACAAATCTGAGTGGTGAAGTTACGCCTGAGATCAAACAAGTGAATGCAGAATTGTCCATTTATTGCCTGTATTGTCATCCATATGTATTTTTTTTAAATCTGTATGACAGTGTTAGGTCCATATGGCATTTTTTACATGTTGAGTTATGAAGAATGATAGTCTGTGTATAAAAATGTACATGCAAACAAATGCAATAGGGGCCATTCATCAAAGGTTTCTTGCTAGATTTCTGGTGGAAAAAAACTTTGAAATATGGCACTTTTTTGCACATCTTGCAAAAAAAATTAACTTCTGGGAGAATCACGGGTCTTGGTGAATCACCCCCATTGACATGAATTGGTCCTTGTGCTGTCCATATACACTGTGTGCAGAATTATTAGGCAAATGAGTATTTTGATCACATCATAATTTTTATACATGTTGTCCTCCTCCAAGCTGTAAAGGCTTGAGAGCCAACTACCAATTAAGTAAATCAGGTGATGTGCATCTCTGTAATGAGGAGGGGTGTGGTGTAATGACATCCACACCCTATATAAGGTGTGCCTAATTATTAGGCAACTTCCTTTCCTTTGGCAAAATGGGTCAGAAGAGAGATTTGACGGGCTCTGAAAAGTCCAAAATTGTGAGATGTCTTGCAGAAGGATGCAGCAGTCTTGAAATTGCAAAAACGTTTGAAGCGTGATCACCGAAAAATCAAGCCTTTCATGGCAAATAGCCAACAGGGTCGCAAGAAGCGTGTTGGGCAAAAAAGGCTCAAAATAACTGCACATGAATTGAGGAAAATCAAGCGTGAAGTTGCCAAGATGCCGTTTGCCACCAGTTTAGAGCTGCAATGTTACTGGAGTATCAAAACGCACAAGGTGTGCCTTACTCAGGGACATGGCCAAGGTAAGGAAGGCTGAAAAACGACCACCTTTGAACAAGAAACATAAGATAAAACGTCTAGAGTGGGCCAAGAAATATCTTAAGACTGATTTTTCAAAGGTTTTATGGACTGATGAAATGAGATTGACTCTTGATGGGCCAGATGGATGGCCCAGAGGCTGGATCAGTAAAGGACAGGTAGCTCCACTCCGACTCAGACGCCAGCAAGGTGGAGGTGGGGTACTGGTATGGGCTGGCATCATCAAAGATGAACTTGTGGGACCTTTTTGGGTTGAGGATGGAGTGAAGCTCTATTTCCAGACCTACTGCTAGTTTCTGGAAGGTAATGGTACAGGAAGAAGTTGGTATCGTTCAAGAAAAACATGATTTTCATGCAGGACAATGCTCCATCGCATGCATCCAACTACTCCACAGCGTGGCTGGCCAGGAAAGGTCTAAAAGATGAAAAAAATAATGACATGGCCCCCTTGTTCATCTGATCTGGACCCCATAGAGAACCTGTGGTCCCTCATAAAATGTAATATCTACAGGGAGGGAAAACAGTACACCTCTCGGAACAGTGTGTGGGGGCTATGGTGGCTGCTGCACGCAATGTTGATCATAAACAGATCAAGCAACTGACAGAATCTATGGATGGTAGGCTGTTGAGTGTCATCATAAAGAAAGGTGGCTATATTGGTCACTAATTTTTTGGGTTTTGTTTTTGCATGTCAGAAATGTTTATTTCTAAATTGTGTGCAGTTATATTGGTTTACCTGGTGAAAAAAAAAAAGTGAGATGGGAATATATTTGGTTTTTATTAAGTTGCTTAATAATTCTGCACAGTAATAAATACCCGCACAAACAAATATCCTCCTAAGGCCTCCATCACACATCCGTGCCTCCGGTACGTGTTTGCCATTTTTTACACGTACCGGCGGCACGAAGACACGTACAGCAATGCTACCCTATTGTAGCAGGCACACACACGTAAAACCACACGGAACGTGTGTCCGTGTCCGTTTGTACGTGTGTGCGTTTTTCTACACGCTGACATGTCCGTTTTTTTCCGGCACCATGGGTGTCACACGGGCCGCACACGTACCACACGGATGTAGTGTGGATGTGGTCCCGTGTGACACGCGCCGGAGAAAACACACGTGTCAGAGAAAAAAAAAAAGCTTAACTCACCTTCTCCAGCCCTCCTGTCTCTGCCGCTGCTGTCACTTTCTGCCAACCGCCGCTCATTATTCTCATTTAATATTCACTTCACTGTGGCCGGCAGCAGCATCGGGGAGTCGGCAGCACCGGAGACCAAAGATCAGCACCACGGACAGCAGGAAGGACCACGTGAGTATGTAAATTACCTGTTCTCCGTATGTTATCACGGATAGCACACGGAGAACACACGTGGCCCGCACGTACCAGAAACACGTACTTACCTACATGCAACACGCAGGGAAAATACGTGTCTCGCGGCACGTGCGTGATTTTCACGTGAGTGTGTCGGAGGCCTAAGATAGCCAAATCTAAAAAAAACCCTCTCCAACTTCCAAAAATATTACGTTTTGATATTTATGAGTCTTTTAGGTTGATTGAGAACATTGTTGTTGATCAATAATAAAAAAAAAATCCTCTAAAATACAACTTGCCTAATAAGTCTGCACACGGTGTATCAGCTCTGCAAATGGACAGCACAAAGATGTTAAGTACACTCACCTGCATGAGCCATAAAAGTTAAAAGTTCAGTATCTGACATAAACACTAAAATAAATGTCCCCTGGTAGGTACAGTGTTTTCCCGAAAATAAGACCTACCCCGAAGATAGTCCCTAGCAGGAATTTTCAGCCTTTTAGGGGTAGGTTTAAAATATAAGCCCTACTCCAAAAATAAACTCTAGTTTCGATTCAATAATGAAATGTCCATACAGCTAAAAAGTTAAAGCAGACAGCAGGACACTTCAGTAAAGAAAGCAGATATCCGTAAAGTAAGAAGACAGCCCCAAAAGTGAGAAGACAGCCCCCCAAAAAAGTAAACAGCCCAAAAAAAATCACACTTACCAGACCCCGAATAACTACAGCTGGCAAGTGCCGACAGTGGATGGGCTCTTTTACGGACGTCGGTGTCGCTGTCAGGTCCCTTGCCGTTCCACTCATACACACACGCACAGAGATCGGGTCCAGTTCTCTCATACACACATCGGGTCCCAGCAGCCCTCCACTTTCACACACAGACATCCAATTGCAGTATCACTCCACTTTCACACACACATCGGATCGCAGTATCACTCCGCTCTCATTAACTCTACGTGAGTGATACTGCTTGGAAATCTGGCTGATTTTGGTGGGACCATTTATGGTGTACGGCAATGTGCTGACTTTGTGAAGGATCGACTAGATTGAGTTCTGCCTTTAGGTACCAAAAGGCCCCGTCACACTAAGCAACATCGCTAGCAACATCGCTGCTAACGAACAACTTTTGTGACGTTGCTAGCGATGTTGCTGTGTGTGACATCCAGCAACAACCTGGCCCCTGCTGTGAGGTCGTTGGTTGTTGCTGAATGTCCTGGGCCATTTTTTAGTTGTTGCTGTCTCGCTGTGAAGCACAGATCGCTGTGTGTGACAGCGAGACAGCAACAACTAAATGTGCAGGCAGCAGGAGCCGGCTTCTGCAGAGGCTGGTAACCACAGTAAACATCGGGTAACCAAGAAGCCCTGTCCTTGGTTACCCGATATTTACCTTCGATACCAGCCTCCGCGCTCTCACTGCCTGTGCTGCCGGCTCCTGCTCTGTGCACATGTAGCTAGCTGCAGGACACATCAGGTTAATTAACCCGATGTGTGCTGTAAGTAGGAGAGCAGGGAGCCAGCGCTCAGTGTGCGCTGCTCCCTGCTCTGTGCACATGTAGCTGCAGGACACATCGGGTTAATTAACCCGATGTGTGCTGTAAGTAGGAGAGCAGGGAGCCAGCGCTAAGCAGTGTGCGCTGCTCCCTGCTCTGTGCACATTTAGCTGCAGCACACATCAGGTAATTAACCCGATGTGTGCTGTACTAGGAGAGCAGGGAGCCAGCGCTCAGTGTGCGCTGCTCCCTGCTCTCTGCACGTGTAGCTGCGTGCGCTGGTAACAAAGGTAAATATCGGGTTGGTTACCCGATATTTACCTTAGTTACCAAGCGCAGCATCTTCCACGCGGCGCTGGGGGCTGGTCACTGGTTGCTGGTGAGCTCACCAGCAACTCGTGTAGCCACGCTCCAGCGATCCCTGCCAGGTCAGGTTGCTGGTGGGATCGCTGGAGCGTCGCAGTGTGACAGCTCACCAGCAACCTCCTAGCAACTTACCAGCGATCCCTATCGTTGTTGGGATCGCTGGTAAGTTGCTTAGTGTGACGGTTTGTCTCCACACTGCAGATTGCAGGGGGCTGAGGATTATTCCCATATTCCTGATCATGCATGTATAGAGTAGTTGAAAGAAATAAAAAAGCCAAAATCATGTCTGGTGACAGCTGTTAAAGGGGAATATCTAGGTTACCACTCATGGTTCAACATTACTGAACCTGAAATATCACTGCCATGTTTTAGGTCATTTCTCTGAGAATCTTATCTTCAGGCTGGAGCTATACACAGACATTTGTCATGTGTCAGTAATTCTCAGGCAAGTTACATGATCAAGAACATATGTGCAAGATTTCCGAGACTTGCTATCAAGCAACTATTTTAGACCTACGATTTTGCTGTAGAAAAAAAAAAAGTCAAATAGGAGACATGATATGTGCAAGTCATGGTCACATGTTACTTGCTTTCTATTCTATGATAAGTGTGTTGTGTCTGATTGGAGACTGGCAATAGCAAACTGAACATACTAGGAAAGATTTGTGATGGGGACGCATTTCTGGTTGGCCGCAGATTGCAATGCAACACCATAGCCATAGGGAATCATTAGCTGCACTGGCGTAAATGACGTCACAATGTCCACTGTCATGTGGCACATGATGTGTCGCTGTAGCCTTGATTCTTCTTGTGCTGATCTGATGTCACTGCTGTCTGGTGGATTCAGAAATATTGAACTTTTTTTAATGCAAGTTTAAGGATTCTTGTAGTGCATAAATGTGACAAACTAGTAAGGAATCAGAAATACTGGAATTGTTATATTTTGGAGCACTTTGTGCACCACTCGGAGGATAAGTGTTACCTTTTGCCTCTGGCTTTGCGTTCTTCTAAATTGAATTTTCTTTCTAAAATGTGAATATATTCAAGGTACAATAAAGCAGGTTCCATTAGCCTGTGCCACCCACCATTCAAGCAGCTGTATATACACAGTAAACAAAGTGCGTCCGTGTAGGAGGATCTCCTAAGTGGTTCTGGCCCAGAGATCTTATTGTGTTTCCCTCCTACATTTTAGCAAATGTTTTCCTCGAGTCTCTTTCATATGCTGCTCTCCCCAGTTCTCGAGTTACAAGTTAGATATCCAAAACCCAAAAAGTCTAGTAAAGGACAGCACTGTTTTTATTTGGTATCCTTTATACATGGTTAATAAAACCATATTCAGTATAGTTTATATTGATTTATACTGATTTATACATATTATACACTGCCTCATAGGTTTAGCTGGGCTCATTTGTTGAATTGCTAATCAAAACCTTAACTATTCATTCAATGGATTAACATATAATTAAGATATACCACATTTCTGCCGTGTGAGCGCTGAAGAAGAACTAAAACAAGTGGAATTGAATTCTACTCGAATTTTACAAAAATCTGCATATGCCATAATGCAGACTGCTTGTAATTTTCTTCCACACAGATGAAGCAGAATGCCAGCTGCTGCACAACATTTTTCTGACCCATACAGATCCTTAGAAAGGTTAATTTTTATTTATTTATTTATTTTATTATTATTATTTTTTTTTTTTTTAAAAAAAACCTTGTACTTACTTTTGCCTCTCACCTCTCCGGCCCCTCGTCTTCGCACTATCAATCATCCGGTCCTCCTTTCAACTTCTGATCCCCCATCGCTTGCACTGAAATTCCCACCTGCATGCACAAGGTGACACTGCATGTCATAACATCATGACGGTGACATTCCATGCGCTTACGCAGAACCCTCCCAGGCCTTAATATATTAATATAGTTATTCAGGCTCAGTGTTATGCGGGCTTTACACGTTACGATCTATTTTGCGATTGCACGAGTGATTGTACCCACCCCCGTCGTTTGTGCGTCACGGGCAAATCACTGCCCGTGTAGCACAAAGTCATTAAACCGCCGTCACACGTACTTACCTGCTGAGCGACCTCGCTGTGGGCGGCGAACATCCTCTTCCTGAAGGGGGAGGGACGTTCGGCTTCACAGCGACGTCACACAGCCACCGGCCAATAGAAGCGGAGGGGCGGAGATGAGCGAGACGTAAACATCCCGCCCACCTCCTTCCTTCCACATAGCCGGCGGGTGCCGCGGGACGCAGGTAAGCTGTGTTCATCGTCCCCGGGGTATCACACGTAGCAATGTGTGCTACCCCGGGTACGATGAACAACCGGCACCAAGTTAAATAAACAGTTTTTTAAAACTCAGCGACGAGTACACAACTCACGATTTGTGAGCGATTCTGCGTCACTCGGAGGTGTCACACGAGACGACGTCGTGAATGATGCCGGATGTGCGTCACGAAAACCGTGACCCCGACAATGCATCGCGTGATAGCTCGTCTCGTGTAAAGCCCGCAAGAGAGGGGATTTTAACGGGAGCAGCAAGAATCAGAAGATGCGGTGAGAACTGGATGCGTGACAGTGAGGAGCAGAGGGGCCAGAGAGGTTAGCACTGAGCTGAATATTAGGATTATTTTTAATTTTAAATTTTACAAACATTATGCTCTGCGGTCTGGAGGGACCTCTGAGCATAATGAGAGACATTACATTTGAGAAAAATATCTTCTCAGCAAATTGAATTTCCCAGGAAAATCTGAACAAACAGAAGAATTTGAATGTTGCCTGATCTGCTCAGGTCTAGTAACAGTTCAGTCTTGTGATACATTTATGGTGCCCATACACCTTACATAGTTGTCAGGTGAACAGTTATCAGATTATTTGGCATCAGCTATCCCTCCTGATCACCCTAAATACATTCACGCTTGGCTTATTGTACATGTATTTTCAATAGGGAGAAGGAAGTAAGCCAATGTCTGGTTCTTCTGGAGTTGACTCATCTACCACAGCATCAACAGCATTTCCCATTAAAGGAGACCTGTCAGGTCCCATATGCCCTCTAACCTAGGAGCAGGAACATGTGTGGGCCAAAAATCCCTGCCTAACCATCCCTGTCTAATAATATTTAGTAAAAAGAACATCTAATAAAAAGGATTTATAAGATATTTTTTCCCTATGTTAATTAGCTCTGTGACAAGTCACAAGGGTGTTGTTTTGCCCCTTCTAGTTTGCCCTGTTTATTGACTCGCCCCAGGGCTATGGGGTACTCAGTCCCGAGCCGTATATTTACGGGGAACGATTCACTGGGTGGCCGTTGCCCAGTTCCATGACCATGGGGGTCGCTTGAAAGGGGGTATTTACAGGGGATCATAATAATTTGTTTGCTGTCACGCCACTTGCGGGTTGCGGCTATATGAATTGAGCCGCCGCTGCACAGTCTCTCTGGGGCTGGTGTTAATGGCAGCCTGGATGATGGGTCCTCCGCAAGTAGGGCCAGGCCCCAGGGGGTAGGTGATGGAGTTAGGGGCGGAAAGAAGGTAGGCCACACAAGGGCTTGCAGTGTAACTGGTTTCTTTATGGCTGACAACCCGAAGACGGCTGGTCCTGACCACTGGTCCCCTTAGTCCCAGTGCCGGTGTGGTGACCTAGTGGCTACTTTCCTCTGCACCTGTCTCTGGTTGGTGGGTCCCCGTGGCTTGAAGCATCTGTGGGTCACCTCCTGGTAGTCTTTCAGTCTCTGGTCCGTATGGCGGGCAGTTTGTACCCTGTAGGTTCGGTGTTCCGTTTCGGTCCCTGGTTCTCCCGTCACTGCTGGTTCCCCTGGACTTTATGGTCAGTGAGGTCCTGGATGGTCCCCTCACTGTGCAGATTTTATCAGGTCTGCCTGGAGCATTTTCCTGACCTAGGGCTCTGTACCCCGTCAGTGCTATGGTTCCGGGAGTACTCCACCGTACTCCACCGGCAATCACACACCTGAGCCCACAGGTCACCGCTACACTCTCCCGTCAGTGCGGTTATGTCCGTCTCCTCTCACTTCCACTTACTGACTGTCTGACCCCTCCTCCCTGGTTGTCGTCTAGTGGACTGGATCGGTTCCACCTCTAGGTGGAAATCCATTGGGTCCAACTTTAGACTGTCACCAGTCCTTGGGGAAGGGAAAAACAGGGATTATAATGTGTTGTGGTGTTACCGGCACTGGTCTTCTGGGTCCCTGGAGGTAGGCCCTGCATTTTTGACAGGATGCAGTACCTTGTAGCTCCTGATGGCTTCAGGAATGCTACACTATCATGCCTCTATGGGCATGATAACATGATTTCAATGAGCTGACGTCACCACCAGCTCATGGAAATCTCGCGCATGCATGTGTCTCATTCCCACAGCGTTGCTTGGCCTCTATAGCCAGGTGTACACTCGTAAGCTTCACAAGTGCACTGCACATTATCCAAAGTATCTTGCATTTCCGACCATGTGCAGTGCACCTATGAAGCCGGGAAGCAAACACCCAGCTACAGAAGCCAAGCAACATTGCGGGAATGAAAAGAGCGTATGCGTGAGATTTCCATGAGCTGGTGGTGACATCAGCTCATTAAAATAATGTTATCATGCCAACAGGGGAGTGATAGCATGGAAAAAGGGCAGACTAGTAGGGGTGAAACAACACCTTTGCGACTAGTCACAGCTCTAAATAGCATAGGGAAAATGTAACTTATAAACCCTTTTTTTTAACAATGATTTTACACAATGTTATTAAACAAGGATAGTTAGGCAGGGATACTTGGCCCACACATGTTCCTGCTGTTAGGTTAAAAGGCATATGGGACGTGACAGGTTCCCTTTAACACGCTTCCAATTGTCAGGAGAGATCTCAAGAGGTCCCTAAACACATTTTGCCCTTAAAGTTTTATAAGCAAATGAGAATTTCCCTTTTAGGATTGTCTCATAGAATTGATTTTCTTCATGTCGGTCTACATCTGAAGGTGGTGTAACCTAAAAGCAAAGTGACTTGTTTTGGTAAGAAAAGGGTGTTAGACACATTCTAAAATTTTCTTTTTCCATCCTAAATGGGAGTGCTTACGTAATAGATTCTGTCACATTGTAAAAGCAGTGTGGTCATTTTAAAACGGTGGAAAGAAGCATAAAGGGTTTGTTATATTCCTTCTGTCTTTGACTGAACACATGGAGGATTTTATGCATCGCTAGAACATAAAACACAGATACCAGCAGACAACATTAGCAATGCTAACAGTAACTCCTGGGTGATCCTCTGCAATGATTTAGATTACTAGGTCAAACTCATTTGATTATTTGGCACAATATGGAACAGACATTGGCCATTAGCATCAGAGTGTTTGGTGGGATTTATCCGCTTCCAGAATGATAACTTCATGGTCTGGGAATCTGGTTTGAGGCCAATGATATAAAGGAGTTAGACACTCTGTATCCAGCTATATATCTAGGTGGGACACGGGTGATTCATGACATGAGTAACTATTGCGGTTTCTTTCAGTGGTATTTCTTATAATTATTAGGCAGCTAGCCATGTTCCTGGATTTTCAACAGGAATGATAAAAATAGGAAATATCCTAAGAGACAATTTAATACGGTCAATTGTTTCAAAGAACAAAGAATTAACTTGTTAGCTTATTCCATTTATACTTTCCACAATATAAATTGCCAAATGCCTTACGGGTTATTTTGTAAACCTGGAAAAAATGCATACAGTACGTAACGGTATTAATACATTGCAGAAGCCCGCACTGCTCACTGGTATTTATTAATACGGAATATAAAGTGAGGGTTCACCCTCGGTGACCTGCAATAGAAATACCTTAATATACAGCAGTGCTATTGTAAGCAGTGCCCAATAATTCCACATCAAAGCACCAATAAATGTAATGTAATCAGATTGTATTAAAGGTGTTTTACTGTTTTTATCGAGTCCTTTTATTTATGAAGAATAAGAGAACTTTGGCGTTATACAAATATGGCCCTCTTTGTACTTGCACCCACCAACCCAAAGATTTCAACACATAAACATTGCAGTGACACCAAAGTCTGCTTAGACCCTCACATGCATTTTATGTGTCATGGCTCGACTTGGAGCTCGATCCGGTGACCGCTGGTTATATGATTAGTTTCATTTTTCCTTGAACCACAGCAGGCTTTCTATAGTCCAACTGCTGCTATTTCTCTAGTCTTTCCTTTGTCTTGGTTTTATTTCTACTCAGGTGTGTTCACTTCCATTTCTTGTTTGCCCTATCAAATCTTGGGTAGGTCTATTTATACTCACCATACACATGCATAAGTGCCGGCTATGTTCCGAGGTTGATGGATTTGTGGAGTCCCAGCTCCTCAGTTTAGCATAATCTTGCTGAGTAATCGCTTTTGCTTATCCTTTTCCCCTGCAGTTTGTTTGTGTGTTTCCCTTCCTAGCATTCTCCCATTCTGTTTCATTTGTGACTTTTAGGGGTTCCACTCACTCCACAAGTCTTTTGGGGTTTCTTTCATTTTTCTCCATATTGCCCGTACAACTGTGTTAACACATCTTTAGCCCTGTTTCTCACCCTCTGCCTGTGTACACTTCTTTTATGTGTATTGCTGTTTTGTGTTACATTTGGTTTCTAACTTATGGCACAGTTAATGACACTTAAGGCCACTTTACACACAGAGATAAATCTTTGGCAGATCTGTGGTTGCAGTGAAATTGTAGACAATCAGTGCCAGGTTTGTGGCTGTGTACAAATGGAACAATATGTCCATGATTTCACTGCAGCCACAGATCTGCCAAAGATTTATCTCTGTGTGTAAAGTGGCCTTTAGGGTCAGCCAACATTGAATGGGGGGCCATTGCCTAACCTTAAGGTACCAAGCTCCACGGCACGCAGGGACAAACCAGGGTCCAGTTTAGGGTACTTCTAGTCTCTATAAGAACCTGTGGTTAACATTTCCGCAGTTTTTTTCATCCCTGTGTGATTGAAAGGCTCAGTTTTAATAAATCATATGTCGGACATTGATTGGGGGGCCATTGCGTAACTTTTGTTTGATTGTTTGAATTTCACATTACTTTCTGTGGGAGACAAAACTTTTGTCTTGCCAAAATCTGACCTTTCTGTGTTCATTAAATGATCAATATTTCAGCTTTGCAGCAACTTTATTTTCAGCGCTGGGGTCCTGGGTTCAAATCCCACCAAGGACACTATCTGCAAGGAGTTTGTATGTTCTCCCCGTGTTTGCGTGGGTTTCCTCCGGGTACTCCGGTTTCCTCCCACACTCCAAAGACATACTGATAGGGACTCGAGATTGTGAGCCCCAATGGGGACAGTGTTGCCAATGTATGTAAAGCGCTGTGGAATTAATAGCGCTATATAAATGAATAAAATTATTATTATTATTATTATTATAACCAAAAACAAATTTGGGAGGGTTTCAGCTTTCAAAAGAGTAATTTAGAAAACCAATGGATGAATTTACAGTCAGGTTATAAGCTTTTATTTACATAACATGGATAAGCGACAGAACTTCTGTCAGGGAGTGTAAGTGATAACCGCCTAGATGTTTAAGTATATTAAAAATAAATCCAGATGAAGTTTGCATTTTCACTAAAAGCTAATTATTATGGAATATGGAAACTATGTTTGTTTGCTACAATTATATGAATGCTTTTTCCAGTTTTTGGTTATCATATAGAGTCTTCAGTGTGGTTGTCTATGTTTCTATTTCATATATATCATCCACCTTGTTTCTGGTCATTTTCTACCTCTTTTCCTTTCAATTCTTTGAAGTTTAGTTGTCATATTCAGTAGCCTGGGTCTTTCACAATATGTTTAAATAGGTAGATATAATGTCCACGTAGAACAAGTATTTTCTTTTAATGGTGGATTAGTCAGATGTTATCACCTCACCAACGAATTTTGCCATTGCTTATGAAGCAAAAGGGCAACTATGTGTTATATGGTTATGTGCTCAAGAACATGACAGTGGATCTGACAGACGCACCATCTACATCAAAGTACGCCCAAGGTAATAATCAAATACTGTTCTGTACATTAATAGTTCACCATGTAATCAGCGCAAGTGCACTTTAAAGTCATGAACCCATACTGGTACATGTGTGGCACGTTGCAACTGTAGGGAGGTGGCAGACCACCTCTCTGACATTCATTTGCTCTGTTGGGGTTCTCTGTAGTGGACAACTGTAAGAGTTATGGACTGTGGCTGTTACGTTCCTACCCCTGAGGACACCAATGACATCAATGTGTTGTTATGTTGTATAGTGTGAATAATGTCTTGCATCTTTTGCAAATATTGTGCTATGTAAATTATATTATAATGTGAGGTGTACTTGTGTAATGTAAGATAGACTAGTGTTATGCATAGCAATGTAATGTTAATGTAGGATGTTTAGTAAAAACGTTCTGCCCAACAACAGACAGTAGAGTTAGAAATAATTAAGTTTTGGGACTAGCCCCACTTGTTAGGGGACAAGCGAAAGTGGAAGTAATGTTCATTCTGGAAGAGTCTATGTGGACCCAGTGAGCAAACGTGATGGATGTGTAGTCAGTAATTTGTGAAGGTCGAATATAGTGGGTGGTTTGTGGCAAAAAAAGAATGGAGACAGAAGGCAAGATAGCGTGAACCTCAAGTGTGGAGTGAGACACAGCGTGTTACCATTGTTGAGACTAGAGACTGTTGCTCAAACCGACTGGCCCCAGCCAATAGAAGCCGGATGATGAAAACCTAGCAGCCAGGCCCCTTAACCATCAAAGTACCGAGTGATCTCTACTGGTGCTCTACTATAGTGGCCAGGACCCTCAACCGTCAAGGTATGTTAACTGGCATGTGAACGTAGTCAACCGATCGAGCAGTTTCCTGCTAGGTGCAAAGCTTTACTATGGTTATTATGGAACCCCTAAGAAAACTGGACATGGGACTGCAGGAATGGAAGATAACAGTCATGGTGTCTCCTGTAACTCTGGACTGGGTCGCACTGGGACTCATAGGACCAGTTATATCTCAAGCAACTCAGAGAGAAGTTGAACTGTGTCTTATAATGTTGTGCAAAACTTTAACATGCTGGAAGATATGTGCTTGCTATATGGTAAATGAAAATATGACAGAGAATTAACCATACAGTAAAGAGTTGTGGTTTAAACTGGACTGTTAGTCTCTTTGTGAGTGTGGGTCGTCATCCAATCCTTGCCATCCAACACCAGCAGCAGTATGTGGCCTATATGGGTTTCCATGTGTTAGGGCCAGGTGGACGGGCAGACCCAGGAGGTGGATCCACTGGGCCGAACTCCTTGATGAAGGCAAGGGGTCCGGTAGCCGGAGCACTACGGGTAGCAGGACAGTCCGTGCACAAGAGTGGAATGGAGAAGTCCCTGGGACAACGGAGTCACTGATGGTAGTCCGGGTGACGGAGCTCAGGTTCGGAGGCCGAGATGTTGTCAGGCAGAGTCCGGAACCGATGGAGCGAGAGGACGGGTCACCACAGGGATCAGAGATGGAACGGACTGATGGGATGGCAGATAGTCAGCGTTCGGGGTTCGGGAATCGGCAGGACCGGATGGCGAGGCAGGAGCGGCTCTAGAAGAGAGATAGGTAAGTATACACAGAGACACAAGGAGACCTGACTCCTAGCTTAGGAAACACAAAGAACAGGCTCCGCCCACTTGGACACTAAACCCCTTTATACCCTGTACCTGTGTGTTCAATTTCCTGTCAGTGGACGCTGGCCCTTTAAGAGAGGGTCAATGACCGCGCGCGCGCCCTAATGCGCATGCGCGAGGCCTGGGTGCCAGAAGCCAGGGCTGGGAGCGGTGAGCAGGAAGCAGGAGAGCCAGGCTGGAGCTGAGTAACCGACGGGCGCCGGGAGCGGGGACCGGGACGCCTGGGGACCGCAGGCAATGGAGGCTGGAGACCGGGGAGAGAAGCAGGGAAGCCGGGGAGCGTGGCAGTTGAGCCGGGGAGCAGAGCAGGGGACCCGGAGAGCGTGACACCATGCCACATGGCAAAAGTCTACACACCCAGCCAGGATCGGGAGCTTCATCTAGTGTGCTGGGACGTCCACAGTCAATCTCTTACCCATGACTACCGCCCCGCACCAATCTACACAGCCTTTACAACTGCTGTCTGGAAGTGTTGGGATTCCATTGAAAGGTTAGACTAAATCCAATCAAGATCAACATGTTTGCTTTTACTTGCTGTCCACTTTTGTATTTAATAGGGCAATAATGTAGAATCCTCTAATGTGTTGTGTTCACATTCCAGCCTATTGTTAAATCTCCCATGTGAATACCTGCCTCAGGTTGCAGACACCTGTCTTGAATGGTCACTTCTGTTAGTTGTTTGACTTTCTCACTTAGCACAGATTCTCAGGTGTTGTTTATAGCATCAAAAGAGTGGAACAGTCTATTCAGAAAGACGAAGCTGAGAATTTGTTGGGGTAGCAGGTGGTGTTCTGATGTTAAATACACTATTAAGTCAAAGTAAAAGAGAAAGGCAGGAACGTTAAGCAATTAGGGTATGTCCGCACGTTGCTTTTTACCTGCTTTTTACCTGCTTTTTTGCTGCTTTTTCTTCTGCGCTGTTTAATGCCAAAATGGATGTGTTCTTCTATTCAAGCAAAGTCTATGGGAATTTGGGTTTCTTGTTCACACTATGTTGTTCAAAATGCTGCCTTTTTGTGGCAGAACTTTGGTCAAAAACTCAGCTTTGCAGTGCAAAACCCAAATGGCAAAAACAATTGACATGTTGCTTCTTTGAAAAGCTGAGTTTTTGACCAAAGTTCTGCCACAAAAAGGCAGCATTTTGAACAACATAGTGTGAACAAGAAACCCAAATTCCCATAGACTTTGCTTAAATAGAAGAACACATCCATTTTGGCATTAAACAGCGCAGAAGAAAAAGCAGGTAAAAAGCAGGTAAAAAGCAACGTGCGCACATACCCTAAAATGGGTTCTTGTTTGCTACTAAAATCATAGAGCTTCTTCAGTTGTTGGTGTTCTTGTTGCATGTGAATTTAAAAAATAATTTTGCAATGAACATGATGAATTGATATAGAACAAAGTACACAATCAGATGAAACTATGGGAAGATGTGGAAATTCTACTTCATGCTCTCCATCTACTTGATGAATGTTCAGAGATGGAGAACATGTTCAAATCTACTGAATGGCCTTTCTACTGGAGACATCCATCTAGTAGCAAGTTGGCCTCTAGAACCAATTCCTTGCTGCATGATGTAGATTCCTTTGAGTATTCACATTGTTCTGCAGGAATATTGTCTGCTCATAATTGCTACAAACTAGATGAAGGTCTTGTTTTCATGGTTGTGGAACCAATCCAAGACCATGCAAACCTTGTGACATGCTCCATTGTCCTGCTAAAAGTTTCCTCCTGTCATTTGGTACACATCCACTACAAAGGGTTGAACTTGGTCAGCCACAACGCTTAGTTAAGCTCCAATGTCCAAACGTACTCACATGGGTATCAGAATACCCAGGGAGTGCTGATAAAATATATTATTACACCCACCACTAACCTGAAGTTACAAATGGAAGTTGACAGGAAGGGTTAATCAATGTATGCTGCGTCTGCCAATTTCTAAAACTCACATCAATGCAAAAAATCTGGATGTATCTCACCAGGCAATATTTTTCCATTTCTCCACAGCTTAATAGTCAAATTTTTGTGCTTCTCTCACAATTACAATCTTGTCTTTCTGTTTCTCTAGGGGTACTTTCACACTACGACATTGCAGCTGCGATATCGGTGGGGTCAAATCGAAAGTGACGCACATCCGGCGTCGCTGTCGATATCGTAGTGTGTAAATCTTTTATGATACGATTAACGAGCGCAAAAGCATCGTAATCGTATCATCGGTGTAGTGACTGACATTTCTATTATGTAGCTGCAGCGATGGTACGATGTAGTTCCTCGTTCCCCTGCGGCAGCACACATCGCTGTGTGTGAAGCCGCAGGAGCGAGGAACATCTCCTACCTGCGACACCACGGCTCACGCCGGCTATGCGGAAGGGCGGAGGTGGGCGGGATGTTTACGTCCCGCTCATCTCCACCCCTCCGGTTCTATTGGCCGCCTGCCGTGTGACGTCGCTTTGACGCCGCACGACCCGCCCCCTTAGTAAGGAGGCGGTTCGCCGGCCAGAGTGACGTCGCAGGGCAGGTAAGTGCATGTGAAGCTGAAGTAGCGATAATGTTCGCTACGGCAGCAATCACAAGATATCGCTGCTGCGACGGGGGTGGGTGCTATCGCGCTCAGCATCGCAAGCATTGGCTTGCGTTGTCATAGTGTGCAAAGTACCCCTTAGACAGCAATAATACTCAAACTAATCATTTGCTGTTTTAGTGAAGAAACAATGAATTGTGCGTTCTCAAGCTGTCGCGCAAGGATGGGATGATGCTCAGCATACTGTGCAAAGGAAAGGGAAATACAGTCAGGGCCAGACATATTTGGACAGTGACACAAGTTTGGTTATTTTAGCTGTTTACAAAAACATGTTCAGAAATACAATTATATATATAATATGGGCTGAAAGTGCACACTCCCAGCTGCAATATGAGAGTTTTCACATCCAAATCGGAGAAAGGGTTTAGGAATCATAGCTCTGTAATGCATAGCCTCCTCTTTTTCAAGGGAACAAAAGTAATTGGACAAGAGACTCTAAGGGCTGCAATTAACTCTGAAGGCGTCTCCCTCATTAACCTGTAATCAATGAAGTAGTTAAAAGGTCTGGGGTTGATTACAGGTGTGTGGTTTTGATTTTGGAAGCTGTTGCTGTGACCAGACAACATGCGGTCTAAGGAACTCTCAATTGAGGTGAAGCAGAACATCCTGAGGCTGAAAAAAAAAGAAAAAATCCATCAGAGAGATAGCAGACATGCTTGGAGTAGCAAAATCAACAGTCGGGTACATTCTGAGAAAAAAGGAATTGACTGGTGAGCTTGGGAACTCAAAAAGGCCTGGGCGTCCACGGATGACAACAGTGGTGGATGATCACACTCTCAGTGAAGTAGGTGTATCTGTCTCTAAGTCAACAGTAAAGAGAAGACTCCATGAAAGTAAATACAAAGGGTTCACATCTAGATGCAAACCATTCATCAATTCCAAAAATAGACAGGCCAGAGTTAAATTTGCTGAAAAACACCTCATGAAGCCAGCTCAGTTCTGGAAAAGTATTCTATGGACAGATGAGACAAAGATCAACCTGTACCAGAATGATGGGAAGAAAAAAGTTTGGAGAAGAAAGGGAACGGCACATGATCCAAGGCACACCACATCCTCTGTAAAACATGGTGGAGGCAACGTGATGGCATGGGCATGCATGGCTTTCAATGGCACTGGGTCACTTGTGTTTATTGATGACATAACAGCAGACAAGAGTAGCCGGATGAATTCTGAAGTGTACCGGGATATACTTTCAGCCCAGATTCAGCCAAATTCCGCAAAGTTGATCGGACGGCGCTTCATAGTACAGATGGACAATGACCCCAAGCATACAGCCAAAGCTACCCAGGAGTTCATGAGTGTAAAAAAGTGGAACATTCTGCAATGGCCAAGTCAATCACCAGATCTTAACCCAATTGAGCATGCATTTCACTTGCTCAAATCCAGACTTAAGACAGAAAGACCCACAAACAAGCAAGACCTGAAGGCTGCGGCTGTAAAGGCCTGGCAAAGCATTAAGAAGGAGGAAACCCAGCGTTTGGTGATGTCCATGGGTTCCAGACTTAAGGCAGTGATTGCCTCCAAAGGATTCGCAACAAAATATTGAAAAAAAAAATATTTTGTTTGGGTTTGGTTTATTTGTCCAATTACTTTTGACCTCCTAAAATATGGAGTGTTTGTAAAGAAATGTGTACAATTCCTACAATTTCTATCAGATATTTTTGTTCAAACCTTCAAATTAAACGTTACAATCTGCACTTGAATTCTGTTGTAGAGGTTTCATTTCAAATCCAATGTGGTGGCATGCAGAGCCCAACTCGCGAAAATTGTGTCACTGTCCAAATATTTCTGGACCTAACTGTAGGTACAAGGAGAGGTCGTATTGGTGACCTGTAAACACTCACCTGAGGCAGAACCATGCTCTCCCTATCATCACTGTGAGCGATCATGTGCCTAAGGCCTGGCTGATCCTGGACTAGCCCTGTCTAGTGATCTGGGCATCAAGAAGCTAGTCTTATTACTACATTAAAGACAACATAGGGAGAGAGATAAACACATGGAAATAAAACAACAAAAGGATTACCACAGCTTCCACAATGACAACTTCTCCTTGGCGGTCAGCATAGAAGAACTATCATTGGCATATGGAGGAAAGCCAGAAGTGAGTTTAAATAGTGAAGGGCAGTAATATAAGTGCAGAAGTTGAGAATAGAGCTAAATGGAATCTCAGCAGTATAAAAAAGGAATTTTAACCCCTTCAACACCAAATTAAGTTAAATCCACTCTATTCATGTTTATTTAATCGTATGAACGTATATCTTACCATCATATAAAAATAAACACCAGACAATAGACAGTGATTGAAAAATATCAAAAGGATAAAAATCAAATTTGAATATCAAGATTTTCTATATATGCAATAGCGTTATCATTTACAATATAGATATCCTTCTTGTCACCATGGTAGGATCTCAGTGGGCACTCCTCAACAATGTGCTGGATAGTTTGACGATCTGCTCCACAGTCACAGGTCGGAGAGTCATATTTTCCCCACTTATACATAAAATCTGCACAGACGCCAAAGTTTGTTCTGATACGATTTAGAGTAACCCATGTTTTCCTTGGTAGATTGAAACCTGGTGGAGGGTTTTGTAAATTAGGGAACATTTGGGGATCACCTTCTACTACATTGACCCAAAGTTCTCGCCATTTCTCCTCTAAATTGAAGTTTTGTTCATGCAAGGTGATTGCAGTTCAGATGGGTGGATGTCTTGATTTCAATCGTTGTATTGTAACATCTCTGATATTTTGGTGTATTGGAAGTTTTTCATTTCATTTCATTTCTATTCATGTTAAAGAGGACCTACGAACTGCTAATCGTCGTGACCTTCTAAACCCAGATACCACAAATGTCTCCACCAAATGAGGTACATTTGTGAAAGACTCATTATTTGGTGCATTTCTAGATGTATTCAACCGTAATTTGCTTGAATATGTATCGCCTATAAAATTCTTATTAATTTGCTCTGACCTCTTACAATGATGAGGTTTTTTATGTCCTTTCACTTGATGCTTTTCCACACTCATACCTTTCTGAGTACACTAAGCTGCATGTGAAAGCCGACAGCTATGGACTGGTATTTTCAGCTTGGGGTTGCCCATGGTTATTGGGACCACCTAGCCTAAAAATAGCAGCCCACAGCTGCCCAGAATTATAGTATACAATAGATGTGATAATGCCGGGCTTTAGCTGGCTCATCTCAATTTCTCTCATGTGCTAGCAATTGGGGTAATTTAAGGGGTTAATATCAGCTGTGATTTGTCATCTGCCATCAAACCCTAGATTAGTAATAGGGAGCACTCTATGATAACCCCCCCATTACTAATCAAGTAAGTAAAAAGAAATACAAACACCGGAAAAATCCTTTAATGGAAATAAAATACACACACCCTCTTTTACCTCTTTATCAACTCCAAAAACACCCTTGCAGGTCTGACGTAATTCACACGACATTCCATGATGATCCTGACTATATATGCAAGTCGCAGTGCACAGGAAAATGTGATCGATCACTGCAGCTTTAGGCAGACACTGACTGAGCCATAGTTATGAGCGATGATATCCCTGACTTTACCTGAAGTCACAGCTGGAGGTTCCCACGGTCCCACACCTGTGACAACAGGTAAACTCACCTCATGTGAACTCGTTGAACTCAGTGACCTCACCTCAGGTGAACTCATTGACTTCAATGAGACCTGCATCTCCTGGCAGAAAACCACATTTTTTGCAAAGACCTGCAGATATGCTGCTGAAATTTATACACCAAATTCCTGCATCAAATCTGCATCTTCTGGCAAAAAATGCATCTAAACGTGATGCAGTTTTGATGCGATATGGATGTGTTTTTTTTGCCAGGAGATGCAGATTTGTTGCAGAAATTTCGTGTATAAATTCCAGCGCCAAATCTGCATCTCCGGGCAGAAAATCATACAAAAACTGCACTTTTGATGCTGTTTCCATGCGGTTTTCTTCCAGGAGATGCATTTGGTGGAGAAATCTTGGGCAGACATTTCTGCAACAAATCTGCATCTCATTTTTTTGCCAAGAAAACAGATTTTGTGCAGAAAGTTATGCACAAAATTCTTACCAAATCTGCGTTGTCTGGGAAAAACAAAAAAAAAATTCCAGCATCAAATCTCTGGCAAAAAAATCGCATACCTAAGTGTGACGCCCTGGACTAGCCAAGTAGTCACAAACATACCAACATACACACCCCCACCCTAGGCAGTTACAGCAGCCAAACACAAAACCCTTGTTGCCTCCCTCCAGAGTCTGATGTCCACACCAGGTGGGGCGGAGCCAGGCAGTTGGCCCCACCCACCGAGGAGTTCACAGGCCTGGAGGCGGGAAAAGAAGACAGAGCAGTCAGTGAGTCTTGGAGGTAAAAGTGAGAGGTCACGTACTGCAAGTGTCTGGTTTGGAGCCCAGACACTGACAGCAAGGTTGGCAGACGGTGGTGGCCATCTGCAGGAGTTTGTGGAACTCCGCAGAGCCGTAAGGACCGGGGTCAGGCGTCGGCCCGCCGGTACCGGACCGGGGAACAGAGTGAAGCTAAGCGCACACAGGCAGGGCCATTGAACCCCGACCAGGCTTGGAGCCGCCGTCAATAGTCAAATCCGAATGTGACAGGAACCCCAGGGGTTTCTCAACTACTAAATCCCGATTGAAGGCAACCGTCCACCCAGAGAGGATATACAGCCACCGCCACAGGCTAGAGATCCAAGGGCCAGCGCCTGCGGGCAAAACGGGCTCCTACGGCACCTATATGCCGGGGAGCGGACTACCGGTGGGCAATCACAGGAGTCAAGAACATTTTCAAAGGTGCAGGGAAAGACAGCCACCATCAGCCGTCCGGGGAGAGCACAACAACAACACTGCTGCCGGCTGCGGGACCCGTCCATCCGGCCATTTTGGTTTACCAGAGACTCTGTCAGTGATTGTCTGAGTGAGCACACCAGTGCCGTCCGGCACTGCGCCGCGCAGTCCCTGCACCCCAGCCATCCAGCCTCCCCGTCACCACCACCGGGCCCCGGGATCACTAACCCCTGCCCACGGAGGGGACAACATCCTATCTGCACCCTACCATCTCTCCTGGGATCCCCATTACCAGCAGCGGTGGTGCCATTATCACTATGACCCATGGGTGGCGTCATGAACAATGTCCCTAACCAAACCACCCCCCTTTCACTCACGGGTGAGGAGCGCTGCTCGAGTTCCCGGGTCCGGTCCACCGCTTGAGCCACCGAGCAGCAGAAGCAGCAGAAGCCCCGGACCCGAGCGTGGCCAGCGCGTCCCCTTCGCCCGCGACATAAGCAGCATTTATTTTTTGCTAGATGATGCAGATTTGGTGGTGAAAATCCTACACCTAATTCCTGAACCAAATCTGTATTTTCTGGCAAAAAAATACGATGCCATTTTGATGTGTTTTTGCCAGGGGATTCAGATTTGTTTCAGGAATCCCTGCAACCAAATACTCAACGAGCACACATTGCCTAATATGGTAATCCGGCATTGAGTTAAATGACTTCACCGTATATTCTTAAAAATCACTGCACTCTCAGATGTAGTTTTGCAAAGGTGCTTGAAGTTTTATTAACAGATATGTTGAACAAGCAGTAGATGTCGGGAAATAGTGATAGGACTTGTCACAAAACAATGTTTCGACCCTATTGGTTTTTTTTCACGCTGTTGCTGAAATGGTGAAAAGACAAAGTAAGTAACAACATATTGATGGATAAAAAATAATCAATAAGATTACCATAAAATTATATATATATATATATATATATATACATATATATATATATATACACAGTATATATGTCGCGGGCGGGGAGGACGCCGCCGCTGCTGCGCGCTCGCTAACGCTCGTGTCCGGCGCTGGTGCGGCTGCTGCTGCTCGATGGCTCGAGCGGTGGGCCGGATCCGTGGACTCGAGCGGCGCTCCTCGCCTGTGAGTAAAAGGGGTGGTTGGTTTGGGGAATTTAGTCCGTGACGCCACCCACGGGTCATGGTGAAGATGGGCACCACCGCTGCTGGTGACGGGGATCCCGGGAGCAATGGTAGGGAGCAGCTGGGATGTTGTTTTCTCCCTCCGTGGGTAGGGGTCGGTGGTCCCGGGGCCCGGTCATGATACGGGGAGGCTGGATGGCTGGGGTGCAGGGTTGCAGGGGCAGCGCGGCGTGGTGCCGGATAGCACTGGTGTACTCACTCAGGCAGTCAATGACAGAGTCTCTGGTAAACCAAACGGCTGGAAGGACGGGTCCCGCAGCCTCCTGCAGTGTCTCTCCCTGGACAGGTGATGGCGGCTGTCTTTGCCTGCACCTTGATGTACTTGATTGACTACTATGGATCCCCAACGGTAGTCCGCTCCCCGGTGTATGGATGCCGGAGGAGCCCGTTTGCCCGCAGGCACTGGCCCTTGGGTCTCTAGCCTTAGGCGGTAGCTGTATACCCTCACGGTGTGGGCGGTTGCCTTCTATCGGGTCTTTGGTTGTTAGGAAACCCCTGGGGTTCCGGTCACATTCGGATTTGACTATTGTCGGCGGCTCCAAGCCTGGTCGGGGTCCGATGGCCCTGCCTGTGTGTGCTGGCTTCACTTCGCTCCCCGGTCGGTACCGGCGGGCCAACACCCAACCCCGGTCCTACAGTTCCGCGTTGCTTCACCACGCCTGCAGACGGCCACCACCGTCTGCCAACCTTGCTGTTAGTGTCTGGGCCACAAACCCAGACACTCCAGAGTTTACTCCTCTCACTTCCACCTCCTGGACTAAACTGTTCTTTTTCCGCCTCCAGGCCTGTGAACTCCTCGGTGGGTGGGGCTAACCGCTTGGCTCCGCCCCACCTGGTGTGGACATCAGACACTGGAGGGAGGCAACAAGGGTTTTTGTTTGGCTGGTGTCACTGTCTAATGGGGGCGGGGGTGTTTGAGTGTTATCTGTGACGACCTGGCTAGTCCAGGGTGCCATATATATACAGTTAGGTCCAGAAATATTTGGATAGTGACACAATTTTCGCGAGTTGGGCTCTGCATGCCACCACATTGGATTTGAAATGAAACCTCTACAACAGAATTCAAGTGCAGATTGTAACGTTTAATTTGAAGGTTTGGACAAAAATATCTGATAGAAATTGTAGGAATTGTACACATTTCTTTACAAACACTCCACATTTTAGGAGGTCAAAAGTAATTGGACAAATAAACCAAACCCAAACAAAATATTTTTATTTTCAATATTTTGTTGCGAATCCTTTGGAGGTAATCACTGCCTTAAGTTTGGAACCCATGGACATCACCAAACGCTGGGTTTCCTCCTTCTTAATGCTTTGCCAGGCCTTTACAGCCGCAGCCTTCAGGTCTTGCTTGTTTGTGGGTCTTTCCGTCTTAAGTCTGGATTTGAGCAAGTGAAATGCATGCTCAATTGGGTTAAGATCTGGTGATTGACTTGGCCATTGCAGAATGTTCCACTTTTTTGCACTCATGAACTCCTGGGTAGCTTTGGCTGTATGCTTGGGGTCATTGTCCATCTGTACTATGAAGCGCCGTCCGATCAACTTTGCGGCATTTGGCTGAATCTGGGCTGAAAGTATATCCCTGTACACTTCAGAATTCATCCGGCTACTCTTGTCTGCTGTTATGTCATCAATAAACACAAGTGACCCAGTGCCATTGAAAGCCATGCATGCCCATGCCATCACGTTGCCTCCACCATGTTTTACAGAGGATGTGGTGTGCCTTGGATCATGTGCCGTTCCCTTTCTTCTCCAAACTTTTTTCTTCCCATCATTCTGGTACAGGTTGATCTTTGTCTCATCTGTCCATAGAATACTTTTCCAGAACTGAGCTGGCTTCATGAGGTGTTTTTCAGCAAATTTAACTCTGGCCTGTCTATTTTTGGAATTGATGAATGGTTTGCATCTAGATGCCCTTTGTATTTATTTTCATGGAGTCTTCTCTTTACTGTTGACTTAGAGACAGATACACCTACTTCACTGAGAGTGTTCTGGACTTCAGTTGATGTTGTGAACGGGTTCTTCTTCACCAAAGAAAGTATGCGGCGATCATCCACCACTGTTGTCATCCGTGGACGCCCAGGCCTTTTTGAGTTCCCAAGCTCACCAGTCAATTCCTCTTTTCTCAGAATGTACCCGACTGTTGATTTTGCTACTCCAAGCATGTCTGCTATCTCTCTGATGGATTTTTTCTTTTTTTTCAGCCTCAGGATGTTCTGCTTCACCTCAATTGAGAGTTCCTTAGACCGCATGTTGTCTGGTCACAGCAACAGCTTCCAAATGCAAAACCACACACCTGTAATCAACCCCAGACCTTTTAACTACTTCATTGATTACAGGTTAACGAGGGAGACGTCTTCAGAGTTAATTGCAGCCCTTAGAGTCCCTTGTCCAATTACTTTTGGTCCCTTGAAAAAGAGGAGGCTTTGCAATACAGAGCTATGATTCCTAAACCCCTTCTCCGATTTGGATGTGAAAACTCTCATATTGCAGCTGGGAGTGTGCACTTTCAGCCCATATTATATATAATTGTATTTCTGAACATGTTTTTGTAAACAGCTAAAATAACCAAACTTGTGTCACTGTCCAAATATTTCTGGCCCTGACTGTGTATATATATATATATATATATATATATATATATATATATGTATATACACAGTATATACAGTAACGTATTTGGTGAAAACAAAAATGACATAGAAGGTATCTATTGTTAATATATTTACATATAGTGGTGAACAAACACAGTTCAGTAATATTGGTACCATGAACCGGAGTATGAGTTAATGGCTTAGCAAGTCAGGAAAGGGGGAAGAAAAAACGGAGGAAGAACCAGAAAGTGTATACCTCAGGTGTATAATGTACAAAGCGCTACTGCGCCTATGACCATCTGAAGTAGTCTGTGTGGGCACCCTAGATAATATAAATATGGGATAATTATCTTCTCTACCAGCACCTCCACCTTGACTGAGTGAACGCTAATCATAACTTGTAATTCAGCATGGGTATCTCCAATCTGTGACTTCACCACTCACAGCTGCGACTTAGTCAGTGTGTCCCTAAATGCCACAGTGAGCGGCCACATTTCCTAATGTGACCGCACACTGTAACCTCAGTTGTAGCAGAGCCAGGATCATCGTGAGACCTCGTGTGGATTACGTCGGACCTGCAGGGGTGTTTTTGGAGTTAAAAAATTGGTGAAAGAGGGTATATTTTTTACATAAAGGATTTTTCTCTGTGTTTTGTGGGTTTTTTTTAGTTAAAGGATTAGTAATGGGGGATGTCATATAAACCCCTTCCCATTACTAATACAGGGCTTGATGACACTTGACAAATTACAGCTGTCATTAGTCCCTTATATTGCTCTGATTAACACCACACCAGGGCAATAGGGATGAGATAGGTAAAGCCAGGAATTGTTGCATCTAATGGATGCAACAATTCTGGACAGCTGCACGCTGCTATGTTTAGACTGGGGGGATGCAATAACTATGTGCATCTCTAGCCTGAGAATACCAGCCCACAGCTGTCTGCATTATCTTGGCTGAGTATCAAACTTGGGGGTAACTGCACACCAGTTTTTTAAATTATTTATTTAAATAATTTTTAAAAAACGCATGGGGTCCCTCGTATTATGATACACAGCCAATATAACGTACACAGCTGGGAGCTGCACCCTGTACCCATCAGCTTTATCTTCACTGGGTATCAATATACGAGGAACGTGTGCCATTATTTAAATGTATTTATCTATTTTTACACTGCACTGGGGCAGACCGGTTGCTACTGTTAGGGCAACCAGTCAGAGATGCCAACACACCAGCAGTCTTACTGCAGCCATTTACTGCAGCCAATCACAAACGCTGTCATAGATGGTGGGTGGGGGAAGCTGTGAATATGTATGAGGGATAATAAGCGGACTCGGGAAAAGTGTTACAGCCATGTGGAGATAGTAAGTATTTAACCATTGCTTTAACCATTTTGCTTCCTTTTTTATTTTTCAGTATTTAACATAATTCTGATGGGCTGAAAGTCAATGGTTTCTGTAATAGTGTAAACGCAAATGTGGTGCCCCTGACCTGGTCAGGCACCACTGAGTACTGCACCCATGCTGGGACAGTGCTTCCAGGTAATTCCAAAGACCAGAATAAGGTGTGTACGCACAGACACATAGCAACCAGGTCTCCCACACCATTAGATGGGACCCTTGGGCAGTCACTGGAGGGGTCTGGCCTTCACTTCTTGTCAAGAGGTGTAGTGGAGGGGCTGGAAGCTAAGATACAGAGGCTGTAAGGAAAGTAGGAGGAGCGAGACAGTCTGGTAGCAGTGAGCGGCAGTTGAGAGAGATGGACGCACGCTGACACGCTAGTCAGACCCTACACGGGAAGTAGCCATTAGCGGGGGAGAACGGTTATCAGAGAGAGTCAGTCAGAAAGACACCTGAAGAGAGGCAGTCAAGTACGGGGACTGCTGGTGACTAGGCACGTACGGGGAATAGGTCCCTAGAGTAGGCATCCATTCATTGATCTGCTAAACCTGCCGGTGAGGGGACTAAAGGTACCTCACCAACGATACAGAGTTCGAGCCTCAGCAGCAACAGGGGGACCCATAAGGAGACAGAGCCAGAAGCCATCCCACCTGGTCCACGCTGCCGGCAAATGGTCCAAAAAGGGGAGAAAAGGCAATAGCAACTTCCCTGGATGAATCCCACGGTACTTCAAGTCAGGGGTTATCCGAAACAAGAAGTGCTAGGAAGGAAAGTTAATGGTTAACCTCAGATCGGTCTGAAGGAGTTCCTGGTTCCACCAGGTTTATCTCAGCATCGCCCGGGTGCCTCACAAAACATCTAAAAGTGAGTAAAGATCAGTTGCAAGACATTTTGGACTGAGAGTGGGTTATTCTGGGACTGTTGTTCCACACACCCGAGCCCCTGGGGCCAGCCTCACTCACGGGAGGCCATACCATCAGACTGCAGACTCCATCAGCCCCAGACGCTCATTAAACCTGCAGTGGCGGTCATTCATCTCCCTGACCGCAAACCGTGAGTGGTGTCACGACTCCTATACACATACAGAACTAACATACCTGTTGCCAGAAATACCAAAGTGAAGACCGTGTGGCGTCCCTGAAGGTGGAGTGACATCCCTGAGGTGACTACTACAGGTGGGCTAAACACAAACAGTTACCAAACAAAGGCCAAATTTTACCGATTTGAAAAAAGTGTTCGGGGATCCGAATCCGAATGGGCAAGGCTTGTGCCGAATTTGAGATGTACAAACTTTTTTGAACAAGTTCGCTCATCTCTAGTGAACACTTGATTTTGTCCTCAAAGTGTTAAGGCAGGACAGTAATGGCCCTCCGGGAAAAGTAGTAGCGGCTGGAAACTATCTACTGTGGGAAAGTCACCGCCATAAGTTTTTTTAAAAATGTCCCTCCCCATCAGTTGGAATGGCAACATTTCAAAGGCCAGAAATTTTGAAATGCTGCCATTCAGAAACAAGGCTTGAGGGTGGGTAGGAGGTTACTTCCTCTTTTTCTCCAGTGTTTGGGGGATGGACAGCTGAACGCTTACATAGTACGCTGTGCAGATCCTTGATGACACTGCTGATGGTGGTGCTGTCATATTCTCTATGTGGGGAGCTAGGTAGCCCAGGGGCTTGGGAGCAGGAAGAAGAGGCCGAGACCACAGAAGAAGAGGGAGAAGGAGGAGCCTCAGATATGTTCTGTTCTTTCAAGTGTGTACTCCACTGCTGATGCCTTGACATGCAGGTGGTGTTCAAGGTGAAAACATTTACTGTATACTGTATACTGTATGTATTCATCATCATTAGTAGAGATGTGCTGCAATGGTCTGCTGACCATGTGCACTAGCCCTCCCACGTTCTCATCCTCAAACTGAACAAGTGGTTGAGCATAAGTGCACTCAATCTCTTCCACTTCTGGGGCAGAGCCAGGTAGATGGCCCATGGAAACCTAACCAGCAGAGTAATAAAAAAGCAGAAGTGTCTGCTGCATGACTTGGGGCTCAGACTGCTTGCCTGTAGGGTAAGCAACAAATGCCCATGGGTTGCAAGTGCAAACTCTGCACTTTCAACAAGGGACTGGGTATAAGACAAAGCAAAGGAACTGGAGGCACTCTCAGTAATTGTAAGAATTACTCAGTTTTGTAAGAAAGATGGTCAATCAATACAGATAAAAAGATAGTTCTAAAGCCCGCTTTACACGCTGCAATGTATCTTACAATGTGTCGGCGGGGTCACGTCGTAAGTGACGCACATCCGGCATTGTAAGTTACATTGCAGTGTGTAACTGCTACGTGCGATTGCGATTGAACGGTAAAATATTCATAGCACGCACATCGTACATTCCTCATGAATTGTACGTCAGATTGTTCATCGTACCCGGGGTAGCACACATTGCAGTGTGTGACACCCCGGGAACATTGAACAGATCTTACCTACGTCCTGCGGCTCCCGGCCGGTAATGCGGAAGGAAGGAGGTGGGCGGGATGTTTACGTCCCGCTCAGCTCCGCCCCTCCACTTGTATTGGCCGGCTGCCGCGTGACGTCGATGTGACGCCGAACGTCCCTCCCACTCCAGGAAGTGGACGTTCGCCGCCCACATCGAGGTCGTATGGAAGGTAAGTATGTGTGATGGGGGTTAATCGTTTGTGCGGCACGTTCAAGAAAATTGAACGTGCCACACATACGATGGGGGCGTTGCAAATCGCATATGATATCGTATGCGAAATTGCAACGTGTAAAGCAGGCTTTAGTTTCCAACATCTACCATGTGCCATTTAAAAGGACATTTATATGTCTTTTTTTTCTCATGTATAAAAAAATGCAACAATTTTTGTCTGTGGTTTGCTGGATCAGATTTTCATCAATGTATCCATTTTTACCATCTATGCTTCATCACTCATCAGTTTTTTCCTGTATCAAAGAATTTTTTTTCCAAAGTTCTAGCTATTAAAAAGTAAAAAACAAAGAATTGCACATAGATAAAACATAGATTACATCCATGTGCTGTCTCTTTTTATATGGACCTGTTGACATGCATTGACAAGTTGATACTCATAAGAGAATTTCTTTTTTTATAAGCTTATGTCTGTTAAAAATATGTATTGGGAGATAATCACTGGTGGGTGCAGATGCTGGTTAGTGAAGAAATTCATGGAAAAGAACAAAGAGTGCATTTATTTATAGCATGGATGAATAAGCGCACTTGTTTGCCAAAAACAGGTCAGTTTTAAACAATGGATCCATTTTGGTTTTAATATTTTTCCAATAAAAATAAATTTTTATACCGGATAGTTGTGCTCAAAAGGACTTTCTTTTTTTCCCCCTGAGTTTATTTAATTTATACACACAGAAAACAAACTTAGATTGGGTGTGGTCCTCGAAACTCATAAATCAGGTGATTAACTAGTAGTTTATTAACATTACCTTCCCCCTGACCCATACTGGGCAGCAGTGGTTAGCGCTGCATTCTTGCAGCACTGGGGTCCTGGGTTCAAATCCACCCAGGACAACATCTGCAAGGAGTTTGTATGTTCTCCCCTTGTTTGCATGGGTTTCCTCCAGTTTCCTACCACACTCCAAAGACATACTGATAAGGACCTTAGATTGTGAGCCCCAATGGTAACAGTGTTGCCAATGTATCAAAGTGCTACGGAATTAATGGCGCTATATAAATGAATAAATATTATTATTATTACTTACTCCCAGCCGTAACCACCAACTCAGGAGCACCAATAAAAGGGGTGGAAGGGATAACTACCAAACCTGGGACCCGACATTCCATTGCTGGTGGTCCCCCAAATCACCAGACCACCACCCAAGCTGGCCAATGAAAGGGATCTCCATGAACCCCCCTAACAATGCCACTTCTACCCCCTCAAAAACGTACTCGACACATTAATTCCACCTTGACCTCTGAAAAATACGAATATAATGGTGCGGCGCCAATACACCGGCTGTGGTACATGCCAGCCGACTGGAGAACACCCATCCTATATGCATGAACTGCCATGCAAAATTAATTTTTCCAAGCAAAGATTGAACCTCCCGCAAGGTAAGCTTCTTAACCCTCATTGCCTGAGCCACCACTCCCTTGAGGTCCAACACTTTGTCCACCGGGAGCCGAAGTTCCCAATTCTCAGAATCAATGACAATCCCTAAAAATGAAATCCATTTCACAGGGCCCTCAGTATTATCTGGCGCCAAAGTGGGCACCAAAATGCCCCGAAACCCACTCAATCGCCGCCACAAGAATATTCTGGCACATCAACGAATCCCTCGGACTAACTCAGAAAAAATCGTCCATATAATGAATAACCGACTCAGCACATGAAACGACCCTCATCACCCATTCCAAAAAGAAATTAAATGATTCAAACAATGCACATGACAAGGAACAGCCCTTAAGAAGGCATCTGTCAGCAAATTAAGCCCCTTCCAAAAAACATCCAAGCAGGCGAACATTGTCAGGATGAATTGGAAATAAGCAGAACGCCGATTCCACATCCGTTTTTTCCATCAGGGCCCCCCTGCCACAATGCCTCACCCACTTTGAAGCCTCGTCAAATGACGCGTAAACCACGGAGCACAGCTCCAGATCTATGCTCTCGTTAACCAACGCCCCGCGGGTCTAACGCCTGCCTGGATCAACAGACTCAGATGGGCTGTAATGGGCAGGCTAGAGGGAAGCCACTCACCAAGCAGGACCCCCTCAACCCTGAAACCCTTTAACCCCTATACAGGGATTTGGAATTACACAGGGCCCTGGAAATCACTACCTGTGGAAGGCAGCAGTCTGAGAGAGTAGTCATCAGGCAGTGTCAAACCAGAAATAGCAGAACAGGGACAGAATCGGCACCCAAGGATGTAATCAGAAAACGTAGCAGAGGTCAAATCCAGATCGGGCAGTGAGGTACAAAAACAGCAGGCAGAAGGGTTGTCAGAAAACATGCAGACGTCAGCACACAGGAATCACAAAACAGAATAGGACAGATCAGGAGCCAGGAAATCAGAACTATCTCTGGCAGAGGTCAGCAGACAGGAGGGGAACTAAGAAGGGTGTGGTATCTTCCCATTGGCTGTAGCTGAACGCTGGCAACTTCAGCTGGAAGACACACGCTGGAAAACTGAGTGATTTGATTATTCTCTTTTTGCTGCAAGAAAATCTGTCAAGTGTTCTCGTTCATTTTCAGCTGCTTCCTCTGCGCATAGAAACTTCTCTAGAAAGACATCTTTTAGTCACACAGTCAGCCAGTGGTACTGCAGATCCCAAGAAAACCCAGCCCAGTGAATGATCGGAGCCTGCGCCCACCGGTGCCGCTGGAATCAACTCCTCTCCCATCACCAGCACCATCCACGGCAGGAACACGGCGCCGCCTGGCGATCGGAGCAGAAGTCGCTGGAGCGGACTCCGGTGGTGACGTAACAGTACCCCCCCCTTCATGAGGGGCCTCCAAACCCTCAAAACCCGGCTTGCCAGGAAACTGGAGGTGAAACCGCCGGACCAGACCCTTAGCATGAATATCGCTTGCAGGGACCCATGACCTCTCCTCAGGGCCGTAACCCCTCCAATGCACCAAATACTGTACCTCCCCTCTGATAATACGGGAATCAAGTATTCTCTGTACCTCATACTCCAAGTTACCTTCAGCCAAAACAGGAGGAGGGGGGTCACTGACTGGGTGAATGGGGACACGATATAACTTGAGGAGGGACTTATGGAACACATTCGATATCTTAAAGGATGGGGGGAGTTGCAGGCGGAAAGCTGTGGGATTAATTACCTCGATTATCTCGTAAGGTCCAATAAACCTCGGACCCAGCTTAGCAGAAGGGACTTTCAGTTTAATATTCCGTGTTGATAACCATACCTTGTCCCCAACTCCAAGGCTAGGGCCCTTGGAACGTCTCTTATTAGCAGAGGAGGCTTGACCAACCTTTGCCTTCTTCAAGTTCTCTTTCACTTCAGACCAGATAGCCTTCAGTTTGTCCACAGTTGATTCAGCCTCAGGAGTATCCACCACAGTGGAAGAAAAAGAACAAAAACGTGGATGCAACCCTAAATTGCAGAAAAAGGGGGCAGTCTTGATGGATTCCTGATACTGATTATTGATGGCGAACTCACCTAGCGGCAGATATTCCACCCAGTCAGACTGACGGTCAGACACATAACACCAGAGATATTGTTCAAGGGTTTGATTGGAACGTTCAGTCTGACCATTGGTCTCTGGGTGGTGGGCAGATGAAAAAGATAGCTCTATATTGATCTTTTTACAAAACGCCCTCCAGAATTTCGAGATGAACTGTGTTCCTCGGTCAGAAACAATATTTTCCGGAACACCGTGTAACAGCACAATATGCCTAATAAACAACTTGCTAAGAGTTTCAGAATTGGGTAATCCGGACAGAGGAACGAATTGACACTGTTTGCTGAATCTATCCACTACTACCCAGATACAAGTCTTCCCTTCTGAGGGTGGAAGGTCAGTGATGAAGTCCATGGAGAGATGTGTCCAAGGGTTACTGGATTAGGTAGGGACTGGAGAAATCCGGCAGGGCGGGTACGGGGTGCCTTGGCTCGAGCACAAGTTTCACAAGCCAGTACATATTCCTTACAATCTTTCGCTACGGTTGGCCACCAACTTTTTTATCAACGAAAAAGAATCCAGCGCTGACTGGTGACCTGGATGGTCTGATAAACCCTCTCTGCAGACTATCTGCTATATAATCTTCCATGGCCTGACGCTCCGGACTAGAAAGATTACACATTTTACCCTTGGGGAGTCGGGAATTGGGGACCAAATCTATGGGGCATCATAATCTCTGTGCGGAGGTAATTTTTCAGATTCAGATACAGAAAACACATCAGCAAATTCCCTGAATGCATAAGGTATGAAGATAGGTTCAGCTCTAGTCAGGTTAACAGATAAAGACATACACGTCTCCTGACACTCAGGGCTCCAGCGTACAATCTCACCCTGGTGCTAGTCTATGACCGGGTTATGTTTGCGCAGTCGTGGCATGCCCAATACCACTGCTGACATCAGATTCTCAAGAACAAAAAATGACACAGATTATACATGCAAAGCCCCAACAAGCATGGAGATCTCTGGAGTTACAAAAGTAACCACACCCTGTGTGAGAGGTGTACTATCAATAGCAGATATTCTAATAGGTGCATTTAACCTTAGCAGAGTCAAACCCAGCTCTTTTGCTACAATAGTGTCTATGAAATTAGCTGCAGAGCCACAATCAACAAAGGCCTGCAGCCGTAAGGATTTTCCCTGGTGAGACAATGAAACACGAAACATTAACCTCATAGGGTCTGCAGGGAGTACCTGGCCACCTGAGTAGGTATCCTGGGACCCACTCAGATGGTGCTGCAGCCTTGGAAGCGATTACCTCTGAGATCCAGGCTCTCCATGTTTGGCTCTACAATGTGATCTGCTCCCTTGCAGTCGACAGGACTCTGGACACGATGAGGTAGGTGCTGCAGGGGCTTAAACTTGAGCAGACCTGAGATCCTGCAGTTGCTGTGTAAATCCATGTACAAGGCCAGAAAGGGTGTGCACCTGGTTTAGCACAGCATGGAGAGAGTCCATTTTTTTTTCTCTCTCCTTGCTAGATAGGCCAGAGATAATGTAATGCCTGCCTGGATCAACAGACTCAGACGGGCTGTAATGGACAGGCTAGAGGGAAGCCACTCACCAAGCAGGACCCCCAGAACCCTGAAAACCTTTAACCCCTATACAGGGATTTGGAATTACACAGGGCCCTGGAGATCACTACCTGTGGAAGGCAGCAGTCTGAGAGAGTAGTCGTCAGGCAGGGTCAAACCAGAAATAGCAGAACAGGGACAGAATTGGCAGGCAAGGATGTAATCAGAAAACGTAGCAGAGGTCAAATCCAGATTGGGCAGCGAGGTACAAAAACAGCAGGCAGAAGGGTAGTCAGAAAACACGCAGAAGTCAGCACACAGGAATCACAAAACAGAATAGGGCGGATCAGGAGCCAGGAAATCAGAACTATCTCTGGCAGAGGTCATCAGACAGGAGGGGAACTAAGAAGGGTGTGGTGTCTTCCCATTGGCTGTAGCTGAACGCTGGCAACTTCAGCTGGAAGACACACGCCACCCACAGTCAGCCAGTGGTACTGCAGATCCCAAGAAAACCCAGCCCAGTGGATGATCGGAGCCTGTGCCCACCGGTGCCGCTGGCATCGACTCCTCTCCCATCACCAGCACCAACCACGGCAGGAACATGGCGTCGCCTGGCGATCAGAGCAGAGGTCGCTGGAGCGGACTCCGATGGTGATGTAACAGCGGGTGAGACAAGTGGTGTATGAGTCGAAACTTATACGCCTCATTTTTCGGGACAACGCCCTGATGGGGAACCAACAAAATTCAGAAAAACTGAGAGACAAATGGGTCATATGGCCCAAAAACACCTCCTTTCCTAACTTTTCCAGAACAACGTCCAAACACTGGGAAATAGCAGATGGAAGGCTAAAAAACCCTCCCCAAAACTTCAATCAACAACACCGCCTCCTCCCAATCAGGAAACCTTTTTAGATAGGGGAGCATCACATGAAGCCTCACCGGTGTCTCCCCCTTGGGTATTAGAAATCCCTGACTTGGCCTTATTTTGCTTGAAGCACTGAGAGGCCCCACGATAGGGGCCACTACAGTGTGAACAAAGATGTTTAAAACTGCAACTTGCCCCAAATTTGCACTGGCCCTCATTAAATTACCATCCAAATCAGGTTTCTTGACTGTTTTGCGGACCCTCCGCCTGACTTTTGTCCTGAGTCACGACTGGACAGGCCGGTAGTCCCGGTGTTACGGTATGGCTAGCTGATAGACTACTAGAAGGATAAATATGCCTAGCAGAAGTCAGGGTCCACTGTGCAGTGATGTTATGGCGACTGCTGGTAGATGAATGACTGAACTGCAACCAGGCAGATTGCTACTAAAACTGAGGATCTCCTGAGTTACACTACCCAATGGGAGGAAAGAAATGCTAGGACCGTGAACTCTCTTACACCACAGAGAGGTCAGAGATATCACTATAGAATTGGCACACTCTGTTACAGCACAGAGGGGTATGAGATATAGCTATAGTAATGGCAACTGTGTTACAGCAGAGCCTGAGATCTTGTGTTACAGGTCACACAAAAGCTCTAATATAGCCTCTGCCGAGCACTGTATTTCACAGCGTCAGATTACGACTTGTTAACTCAGTTACTTCACAGAAGTTAATACTTATACAGTACAGACCAAAAGTTTAAACACACCTCATTTAAAGAGTTTTCTTTATTTTCATAACTCTAAAAATTGTAGATTCACATTGAAGGCATCAAAACTATGAATTAAAACATGTGGAATGAAATATTTAAAAAAGTGTGAAACAACTGAAAATATGTCTTATATTCTAGGTTCTTCAAAGTAGCCACCTTTTGCTTTGATTACTGCTTTGCACACTCTTGGCATTCTCTTGATTAGCTTCAAGAAGTAGTCACTGGAAATGGTCTTCCAACAGTCTTGAAGGAGTTCCCAGAGATGCTTAGCACTTGTTGGCCCTTTTGCCTTCACTCTGCGGTCCAGCTCACCCCAATCCATCTCGATTGGGTTAAGGTCTGGTGACTGTGGAGGCCAGGTCTTCTGGCGTAGCACCCCATCACTCTCCTTCTTAGTCAAATAGCCCTTACACAGCCTGGAGGTGTGTTTGGGGTCATTGTCCTGTTGAAAAAGAAATGATGGTCCAACTAAACGCAAACCGGATGGAATAGCATGCCGCTGCAAGATGCTGTGGCAGGCATGCTGGTTCAGTATGCCTTCAATTTTGAATAAATCCCCAACAGGGTCACCAGCAAAGCACCCCCACACCATCACACCTCCTCCTCCATGCTTCACGGTAGGAACCTGACATGTAGAGTCCATCCGGTGGTTGGATTCAAAGATCTCAAATTTGGACTCATCAGACCAAAGCACAGATTTCCACTGGTCTAATGTCCATTCCTTGTGTTCTTTATCCCAAAAAAGTTTCTTCTGCTTGTTGTCTGTCCTTAGCAGTGGTTTCCTAGCAGCTATTTTACTATGAAGGCCTGCTGCACAAAGTCTCCTCTTAACAGTTGTTCTAGAGATGAGAAGGTGTGTCCAAACTTTTGGTCTGTACTGTATATATATATTACCTTTATTACCTAGCATGCCACCGTATAAGGGCCGCTGGACGATCCAGGAATAGTGCATGGAAATGGCGCTATGAAACAATGTGCCATTTCCAGGGGTGGCTGCGGGCTGCGGAGAATCCCAGCCCTCAGCTGCCTGGCTTTACCTGACTGGCGAACATAATACGGCGGGAGCCCATGCCTTTTTTTTTTTAATTATTTTTTTTAATAATTATAAATAATGAATGGGCCTCCCTGTATTTTGATCGCCAGCAAAGGTAAAGCCAGGCAGATGGGGGTGACAGCCCCTAGCCGTAAATCAAAAATACAGTGGAAAGCTACATTTTTTTTTTAAATTATTCATTTTTATAATTATTTATTATTTATTTTTATTCAACTATATATAGTGTATATATATATATATATATATATATATAGCTCTGGCACACATTAAGAGACCACTGCAAAATTTTCAGTTTTCACTAATGGGCCGGCCAATAGAAGCGGAGGGGCAGAGATGAGCGGGACATAACATCCCGCCCACCTTCTCCCTTCCACATTGCCGTTGGGACGCAGGTAAGGAGATGTTTGTCGCTCCTGCGGGTTTACACACAGCGAAGTGTGCTGCCGCAGGAGCGACAAACAACATCGTACCTGCGGTCAACCCGACATTATGAAAATGAACGACACTACACAGATCACCGATTTTCGACGCTTTTGCGATCGTTTATCGGCGCATCTAGGATTTACACTTTGCGATGTCGTTACCGGCGCCGGATGTGCATCACTAACGACGTGACCCCGACGATATTTCAGAAGCGATGTCGCAACGTGTAAAGCCCCCCTTACATTTCTGTCTCCTTGTGTGGCAGAATGTCTTCATGCCCCCTGTGCTCGCTCGATAACTCCTGCTTCTGTATCTTGATGAAAAAGTTTTTATGTATTTTTATTTTCTGATTTGGGCCATTTTGCACATAAGTAGAGTTTATTACAAGTCCAGAAATCAAGATCAAAAGTTCATTGAAATTGTTAGTTCTGCTAATCACAAAGCCTTTCACCACAACACAACAGCAACATTTTCTTTTATATTCAGCCAGTTTCTGTTCTAGCCAATATTTTCAGCAACAATTCTGCTGCATTTCCATAATAATACAGAACCTGAAATAAATATGTCCTATAACTCCGAAACACACTGCAAACAAATGACACTAATGATCCTCCATTTTATGTTATCTGAGGAAGTAGAAAATTAAAATCCGATACAGATAGCTGATGTTTCATTTAGTGTTGTGAGTGGACGTGCCTGTCATCTAGCTGTCAGCACCCAGAGTCTGCGCCGTGAGCAGCCAAGCTTTCCCGTCACAGTCACCTCTTCAAAACACGTAGTGGTCTCTAAGCGGCCATGGTTGTTTTATCATCTGCATGGCAATTTAGTACGTCACTGCTGGTGTCTGCTTCTCATTACAGTAAGCCATTGAAATTTTCTTATATTGTAAACGAAGATATGGAAATCAGAAAAATATGTGTTGTAGTGTGGGATGAAAACTGTACACAGTTACCATTGTAAGAAGATTACCGTCCAACCAAAGAAATAAAGCATCAGGATGGGGATATATAAACCACAAAGGATATGTCTGCACATGGCAGATTTGCTGTAAAAAAAAATCTGATTGCTCCAAAATCTGTATAGGGCTTGTAGAAAGAACAACCCAAGTCAAAGTATTGAACATACTTTTATTTATTTTATTGAACATACTATTTTTATTTATTTATTTTTTTAAATAATTTTTTTTTTATTTTTATGCCACAGTATCTGTACATAGCTCCTAACCATCTTGGATTCAGCAGGACTGTCCAGATTTGAGGGCTCAGTCCCGATAGTCAGGGCTTTTGTTTCAGCTTCCTCTCATCTCTTCCTCATGGGGTGGGGCCAGCAACTCTGCAGTGCATAAATAAAATTAACAAATCTCCTTTCCTCTGGTCTTCCCTGACTTGAACTCATATAAATTGCCCTCCCCCATTATGTAATAATGTCCTCCATCCTATTCAAATGGACCCCATCCTGGGCTTCTTCCTGGTAAATATGTTTCCCATTCTGGAAAATGTCACCCATCCTTGGCTACTTCTTGGTAAATATGTCCCCACATACTGGTATATATGCCCCCATGCTGGTATATATGCCCCCCATCCTGGTAAATATGTCCCCCCATCCTGGTATATATGTCCCACACTCTAGGCCCCATCCTGGTAAATATGACCCACATGCTAGGCCCCATCCTGGTAAATATTTCACACATCCAAGGCTTCATCCTGGTATATATCCCCATCCTGGTATAAATCTCCTCATTCTGTTAAATATGTCCCCCATCCTGGTTTATATGCACACATCATTGTAAAAATATCCCGCATGCTGGTATATATGTTCCCATCCTGGTATATATGCCCCCATCTTAGGTCACATCCTGGTATATATGTCCCCAGCCTTGTATTTATATTCTCCATCCTAGGCCCCAACCCGGCATACAGTATATGTCCCCATCCTTGGCCACATCCTGGTATATATGCCCCCCCATCCTGATATAAAAATGCCCCTCATCCTTTTATATATGTCCTCCTCCTGGTATATATGGCCACATCATGGGCCCCTCCTGGTATATATGTCCCCCTTCTTGTATATATGTCCCCCTCCTGGTATATGTCTCCCTCCTGGGCTCTTCCTGGCATATATGTCCACTCCAAGTATATATGTCTCCCCTCTGGTATATACGTCCCCCCTCCTGGTATATATGCCCCCCTGCTGGGGTCTTGCTGATATATATGTCCTCCTCCTGGGCTCCTCCTGGTATATATATATGTCCTCCTCCTGGGCTCTTCATGGTATATATGTCCCAATCCTGGTAAAAATGTCTCCATTCTATCTCTAACACAGAAGAAAATAATAATTTTACTAACCCTCACCAATTTCCACGTTGAGCAGTGTCCTGTTTGCACTGTGATGCATTTCAGCTGGGTGTGCGCCCTTGGATGCACAGCCAGCTGAATTAATGGCTGGGGTCAGCAGTAGAGTTGAACGTGGTTCGCAGTTCGTGGTTCTCCAGTTCGCGGTTCGAGTGATTTTTGGGGCTGTACTAGATCGAACTAGAACTCGAGCTTTTTGCTAAAGCTCGATAGTTCTAGTTACGTTCGAGAACGGTTCTAGCAGCAAAAAGCCAAGCTAATTACTAGCTGGCTTTCCGCTGTAATAGTGTAAGTCACTCTGTGACTCACACTATTATGAAATTTCAGCGTATAGTGTGCGGGAACAGCGCATTCAGATCACTGCTGCTGGGATAATGGCGATCGCTATTTTTTTTCCTTGTCTTCCTTCCCTAAGCGCGCGCGTGTAGTGGGGTGGGCCAGCATGTCAGCCAATCCCAGACACACACACAGCTAAGTGGACTTTTAGCCAGAGAAGCAACGGCATGTGTGATAGGATGTCCATGTCACATGTCCCTGCATTATAAAAACGGGTATCTGCCCGTCCGGACGCCATTATCTCTTCTGCGTCTGGGTGTCAGTCACCGCTGGCATAGCTCCTGTCTCTGATACTGCTGTGTATGCTCTACACACAGCGCTATACAGAATAGGGATAGAAGTTTCTATTAGCCCTTGTAAGGGCTAATTACAGCAGGCTCAGAGCCATAGGTGACAGTCAGGTCCATGAAAACAGATTTTAACAGCTACAGATAACAGCGTCTGTGTAGCTAAGGTCAGGGACTTCCTCGCTGCATTTCCCCATTAGGAGGGATAGAAAGTGAGGCTTCCTTTCCTGTACACTGACCCACAACCCTGCCACTGTACCCTCCTGCCCTTTCCACACTCAAGCTCATTGTGTCATTGTTACTAAGCCATTATACTAGCAAACACTGAGTAAACTTAGTGGCATCCTAAAAGTGGCTGTTGGACTTCCATTAGTGTCCCACTGGTGCAAAGCTATTTGCAGCACCACTGCATTGCACACTCAAACTCATTGTTACTAAGCCATTATACTAGCAAACACTGAGTAAACTTAGTGGCATCCTAAAAGTGGCTGTTGGACTACCATTAGTGTCCCACTAGTGCAAAGCTATTTGCAGCACCACTGCATTGCACACTCAAACTCATTGTTACTAAGCCATTATACTAGCAAACTATGCTGCCAGTTTAAGGGCCGTAGTTGCATTGTCAGTGATAGTTATTGTTGTTTATTCTGCTGTTAATAAAGATAGACCACCGCTGCAATCTACACCACCTCTCAATTTTTACTACCACATTTTAAGTGCACAATCTTGTCGCAATCAAAATGAGTGGCAAAATGACAGATGCTGGTGGAAAGGGGAAGAGGCGTGTTGGAAAAGGAAAAAAAGGGTTTGTCCGTGGGGAAGGTGGCAAAGCTCCATTAACATCTGCTGAAGATAGACCATCTTCCAGCAAAAGTAAGATGTCTACTACTTACCGTGGACAATCCGATGTGCTCCCTTTTTTACGGACACGAACAACTGGAACAAAGGTAGATGATGGCCAAAAAAAAGAAAATGCTTGAATGGATCTCAAGTTGGCCCTCTCCGCCACCTCAACTACCGCATCCAAAAAACACCAGTCCTCTGAGTTATCATCCCAATCACACTTGCTTTCTCCCAGCTCTGAAGTCTCCATCCACACTGCACAGTATGGTGGAACTGAGATGGCTGAGTCTACAGAGCTGTTCAGTCACACTATAGCCTGGGAATCAGAGGTCTGCTCCCAAGCTACAGTGAGTACAGACCAGGAAATGGTCTGCAGTGATGCCCAGAACCTTTGTGACTCTGATTCAGGCCGTGAGGACCAAGTTTCTGAGCATAATGTTGACCCTTATTCACAAACTGTAACACCTGTTGTTATAGACTATGAGGAACATACTGATGACGATGAGACGCAGATACCAGATTGGGATGACAACTTAAATATTGGTTCAGTTTTAGATCCCACCTACTGTCAACCCACAGTCAGGCACTCGAGGAGGTCAACAGAGGAGGTGGAGGAGGATGCTACTGAAGACGAAGTTACCTTGCGCCTTCCCGGACAGAGGAGTAGTACTGGTAGTACGTCTACAACTGCATCCTCAGCCACCACTCTGCCTCTGAGCACTAGTCGGGGGGGCTCAGAAGGTCACATGCCCTCTAAGCCTTGCCTAGCCTGGACCTTTTTTGACATAGAAAAAGATCACCCAAATCATGTCATATCTAAAATTTGTCGTGATTCTGTTAATAGAGGGCAAAACCTCAGGAGTTTGACAACTTCTTCCATGAATCGTCACATGAATAAATATCATATGTCCCAGTGGGAAGCTTACCGTGATGCAATGCGGTCTAGCGGAGCGAACCATCCACCGCCTGCCCCTTCAAGTGAATCCGCGCGCTCTTCATCTTCTAGGACTGTGGGGACAGCTGTCACACCTGGTTTTCCACGCACAACTTCCACCACTGTAACCGCAACAGGCAGTTTGCTTGGTAGGTCGTCATTTGGTTTGGAAGGGGAAACAAGTGCGTGTGTACAGCTCTCTCAGACATCGATAGCATCAACGTTGGATGAAGGCAACATCATGTCTACGCCTGCACTTTCCTCACAAACCTGCATTTTTTCACGGACACCCTACTCACCACCATCTACACACAGCAGCCAGATCTCTGTCCCTCAGATGTGGACAAATAAAAGACCATTTCCTGCGACCCATGACAAAGCTAAGAGGTTGACTTTATCCCTCTGTAAGCTCTTGGCTACCGAAATGCTGCCTTTCCGCCTGGTGGACACACAGGATTTTAGAGACCTTATGTCTGTCGCTGTGCCCCAGTACCAGATGCCCAGTCGCCACTACTTCTCTAAGAAAAGTGTGCCTGCGCTACACCAGCATGTCGCAAACAACATCACCGCTTCCTTGAGAAACTCTGTGTGTGAACGGGTGCATTTCACCACCAATACTTGGACCAGTAAGCATGGACAGGGATGTTACATGTCGCTGACTGGGCACTGGATAACTATGGTGATAGATGGTGAAGGGTCTGCTGCACAAGTCTTGCCATCCCCACGACTTGTGTGTCAATCCTCTGTCTGTCCAAGTTCCGCCACTGCTTCTGCCTCCTCCGCCTCGTCTGGGTCCTCCACCTCCGCCCCAAGCCTGCCTGGTCAGGCCACCAGCGTTGCAACTGCGCAGAAGGAATCACGCACCCCTCATTACTATGCTGGCAGCAGAGCGCAACGGTATCAGGCGGTCTTTAGCTTTAAATGTCTTGGAAATAAGAGTGTATAAATCTGAAAATAAGGAGCGCTGATAGTGTAATACCAGAGAGATCGGTGAGGTTAAACTATAAGTATACACTCACCTGAACGGGTTGTGATAGTCACAACCACTAATCCACATAAGATAATGGCGTCTGCTGCAGCCCCACGTGGATGAGCATACAAAATGGAGTCGAGAAGGGGTTAAAGCCGCGCATCAGCCGAAATGAAGATGTAACGTGTTGATGAAGATAAATTTTCTTTTATTCAATAGGTCTACGCGTTTCGAGGTAAAACCTCTTCTTCAGGACCAGTACATCAACATAAAATCCAAGGCAGATCACCCTGATGGAGTGGTCTCAGATCAAGGACCTATGCACCCTTCTGCACAGTTTCGACATGGCGACGAATATGTTTAGCGCTGACAATGCCATTATCAGCATGACAATTCCAGTCATTTACATGCTGGAGAACACGCTAAACACTATTCGGAGTCAGGGGGTGGGACAACAGGAAGGGGAGGAACTACAGGAGGATTCATATGCGCAAGACACAACAACATCACCAAGGTCCAGACGTTCATCATCACCAAGGCAGCAGGCATGGGACCATGGGGGACAGGGATCAACAAGGGCGCATAGTAGCAGGCGAAATGTTGAGGAAGGTGCAGGAGAACATGAAGAAATGGAGGACGAACTGTCCATGGACATGGAAGACTCAGCGGATGAGGGAGACCTTGGTCAAATTTCAATTGAAAGAGGTTGGGGGGAGATGTCAGAGGAAGAAAGAACGGTTAGCACCTCTATGCCACAAACACAGCGTGGACTTGGTCCGCATGGCTGCACAAGACACATGAGTGCCTTCTTGCTGCACTACCTCCAACATGACCCTCGTATTGTCAAAATTAGAAGTGATGATTAGTACTGGCTTGCCACACTGTTAGATCCCCGGTACAAGTCCAAATTTTGTGACATAATTCCAGCCATAGAAAGGGACGCACGTATGCAGGAGTATCAGCAGAAGCTGTTACTCGATCTTAGCTCGGCTTTTCCACCAAACAACCATGGTGCAGGGAGTGAATCTCCCAGTTGTAACTTGACAAACATGGGATGGTCTCGTCATCTTCAACAGTCTACCCGTACCGGTAGCACAGTATCTGGTGCTGGTAACAGCAATTTTATTGAATCTTTTCATAATTTTTTTAGACCATCCTTTGCAAGGCCACCAGAGACAACAAGTCTGACACATAACGGCTGGAGAGGATGATACAGGAGTATCTCCAAATTAACATCGATGCCATGACTTTGCAAATGAAAATTTGAAAATGGCCAGAGCTCTCCACTTACGCCTTGGAGATTTTGTCGTGTCCAGCTGCCTGCGTTGTCTCTGAATGTGTCTTCAGTGCTGCTGGGTGTGTGCTGAGAGATAAGCGCACGCGTCTGTCCAGTGACAATGTGGACAGATTAACGTTCATCAAAATGAACAAGTCATGGATCCACAAGGAATTTACTACCCCTGTGTCATCCTGAGGAGAGTAAATGCTTGTTGATTTTGAATGTGTTTGATGCAAATCTACCTGTGAAGTGTACAACTGGGGCACAAGTGCTGCCACTGAAGGGGTGGGTGTGTGTGGGGCCCAATTTTTGGAAAAAAGGGAGACTCCGCTTGGAGTAACCCTTGCTTGCTGTGTTCTTAAAAGGAGCCAAGATGAACAGAGCTGAGATCAGGAAAGACTTAGCTACCTACCCCGGTGTCATCCTGGGGACGGTTAAGGATGGCGTATTTTTGAATGTGCTTGATGCAAATCTAGCTGTGAAGTGTACAACTGGGGCACAAGTGCTGCCACTGAAGGGGTGGGTGTGTGTGTGGCCCAATTTTTGGAAAAAAGGCAGACTCCGCTTGGAGTAACCCTTGCTTGCTGTGTTTTTTTTTAAAGGAGCCACGATGAACAAGTCATGATTCAGCAAACACTTTGCTACCTACCCCAGGGTCATCCTGGGGACGGTTAAGGATGGCGTATTTTTGAATGAGCTTGATGCAAATCTAGCTGTGAAGTGTACAACTGGGGCACAAGTGCTGCCACTGAAGGGGAAACAAGTGCGTGTGTACAGCTCTCTCAGACATCGATAGCATCAACGTTGGATGAAGGCAACATCATGTCTACGCCTGCACTTTCCTCACAAACCTGCATTTTTTCACGGACACCCTACTCACCACCATCTACACACAGCAGCCAGATCTCTGTCCCTCAGATGTGGACAAATAAAAGACCATTTCCTGCGACCCATGACAAAGCTAAGAGGTTGACTTTATCCCTCTGTAAGCTCTTGGCTACCGAAATGCTGCCTTTCCGCCTGGTGGACACACAGGATTTTAGAGACCTTATGTTTGTCGCTGTGCCCCAGTACCAGATGCCCAGTCGCCACTACTTCTCTAAGAAAAGTGTGCCTGCGCTACACCAGCATGTCGCAAACAACATCACCGCTTCCTTGAGAAACTCTGTGTGTGAATGGGTGCATTTCACCACCAATACTTGGACCAGTAAGCATGGACAGGGATGTTACATGTCGCTGACTGGGCACTGGATAACTATGGTGATAGATGGTGAAGGGTCTGCTGCACAAGTCTTGCCATCCCCACGACTTGTGTGTCAATCCTCTGTCTGTCCAAGTTCCGCCACTGCTTCTGCCTCCTCCGCCTCGTCTGGGTCCTCCACCTCCGCCCCAAGCCTGCCTGGTCAGGCCACCAGCGTTGCAACTGCGCAGAAGGAATCACGCACCCCTCATTACTATGCTGGCAGCAGAGCGCAACGGTATCAGGCGGTCTTTAGCTTTAAATGTCTTGGAAATAAGAGTGTATAAATCTGAAAATAAGGAGCGCTGATAGTGTAATACCAGAGAGATCGGTGAGGTTAAACTATAAGTATACACTCACCTGAACGGGTTGTGATAGTCACAACCACTAATCCACATAAGATAATGGCGTCTGCTGCAGCCCCACGTGGATGAGCATACAAAATGGAGTCGAGAAGGGGTTAAAGCCGCGCATCAGCCGAAATGAAGATGTAACGTGTTGATGAAGATAAATTTTCTTTTATTCAATAGGTCTACGCGTTTCGAGGTAAAACCTCTTCTTCAGGACCAGTACATCAACATAAAATCCAAGGCAGATCACCCTGATGGAGTGGTCTCAGATCAAGGACCTATGCACCCTTCTGCACAGTTTCGACATGGCGACGAATATGTTTAGCGCTGACAATGCCATTATCAGCATGACAATTCCAGTCATTTACATGCTGGAGAACACGCTAAACACTATTCGGAGTCAGGGGGTGGGACAACAGGAAGGGGAGGAACTACAGGAGGATTCATATGCGCAAGACACAACAACATCACCAAGGTCCAGACGTTCATCATCACCAAGGCAGCAGGCATGGGACCATGGGGGACAGGGATCAACAAGGGCGCATGGTAGCAGGCGAGATGTTGAGGAAGGTGCAGGAGAACATGAAGAAATGGAGGACGAACTGTCCATGGACATGGAAGACTCAGCGGATGAGGGAGACCTTGGTCAAATTTCAATTGAAAGAGGTTGGGGGGAGATGTCAGAGGAAGAAAGAACGGTTAGCACCTCTATGCCACAAACACAGCGTGGACTTGGTCCGCATGGCTGCACAAGACACATGAGTGCCTTCTTGCTGCACTACCTCCAACATGACCCTCGTATTGTCAAAATTAGAAGTGATGATTAGTACTGGCTTGCCACACTATTAGATCCCCGGTACAAGTCCAAATTTTGTGACATAATTCCAGCCATAGAAAGGGACGCACGTATGCAGGAGTATCAGCAGAAGCTGTTACTCGATCTTAGCTCGGCTTTTCCACCAAACAACCATGGTGCAGGGAGTGAATCTCCCAGTTGTAACTTGACAAACATGGGATGGTCTCGTCATCTTCAACAGTCTACCCGTACCGGTAGCACAGTATCTGGTGCTGGTAACAGCAATTTTATTGAATCTTTTCATAATTTTTTTAGACCATCCTTTGCAAGGCCACCAGAGACAACAAGTCTGACACATAACGGCTGGAGAGGATGATACAGGAGTATCTCCAAATTAACATCGATGCCATGACTTTGCAAATGAAAATTTGAAAATGGCCAGAGCTCTCCACTTACGCCTTGGAGATTTTGTCGTGTCCAGCTGCCTGCGTTGTCTCTGAATGTGTCTTCAGTGCTGCTGGGTGTGTGCTGAGAGATAAGCGCACGCGTATGTCCAGTGACAATGTGGACAGATTAACGTTCATCAAAATGAACAAGTCATGGATCCACAAGGAATTTACTACCCCTGTGTCATCCTGAGGAGAGTAAATGCTTGTTGATTTTGAATGTGTTTGATGCAAATCTACCTGTGAAGTGTACAACTGGGGCACAAGTGCTGCCACTGAAGGGGTGGGTGTGTGTGGGGCCCAATTTTTGGAAAAAAGGGAGACTCCGCTTGGAGTAACCCTTGCTTGCTGTGTTTCTTAAAAGGAGCCAAGATGAACAGAGCTGAGATCAGGAAAGACTTAGCTACCTACCCCGGTGTCATCCTGGGGACGGTTAAGGATGGCGTATTTTTGAATGTGCTTGATGCAAATCTAGCTGTGAAGTGTACAACTGGGGCACAAGTGCTGCCACTGAAGGGGTGGGTGTGTGTGTGGCCCAATTTTTGGAAAAAAGGCAGACTCCGCTTGGAGTAACCCTTGCTTGCTGTGTTTTTTTTTAAAGGAGCCACGATGAACAAGTCATGATTCAGCAAACACTTTGCTACCTACCCCGGGGTCATCCTGGGGACGGTTAAGGATGGCGTATTTTTGAATGAGCTTGATGCAAATCTAGCTGTGAAGTGTACAACTGGGGCACAAGTGCTGCCACTGAAGGGGTGGGTGTGTGTGGCCCAATTTTTGGAAAAAAGGGAGACTCCGCTTGGAGTAACCATTGCTTACATTGTTTTTAAAAATGATCCAAGATGAACAGAGCTGAGATCAGGAAAGACTTAGATACCTACCCCGGTGTCATCCTGGGGATGGTTAAGGATGGTGTATTTTTGAATGTGCTTGATGCAAATCTAGCTGTGAAGTGTACAACTGGGGCACAAGTGCTGCCACTGAAGGGGTGGGTGTGTGTGTGGCCCAATTTTTGGAAAAAAGGGAGACTCCGCTTGGAGTAACCCTTGCTTGCTGTGTTTTTTAAAAGGAGCCACGATGAACAAGTCATGGTTCAGCAAAGACTTTGCTACCTACCCCGGGGTCATCCTGGGGACGGTTAAGGATGGCGTATTTTTGAATGTGCTTTATGCAAATCTAGCTGTGAAGTGTACAACTGGGGCACAAGTGCTGCCACTGAAGGGGTGGGTGTGTGTGTGGCCCAATTTTTGGAAAAAAGGGAGACTCCGCTTGGAGTAACCCTTGCTTGCTGTGTTTCTTAAAAGGAGCCAAGATGAACAAGTCATGGTTCAGCAAAGACTTTGCTACCTACCCCGGGGTCATCCTGGAGATGGTTAAGTATGGCGTATTTTTGAATGTGCTTGATGCAAATCTACTTGTGAAGTGTACAACTGGGGCACAAGTGCTGCCACTGAAGGGGTGGGTGTGTGTGGGGCCCATTTTTTGGAAAAAAGGGAGACTCCGCTTGGAGTAACCCTTGCTTACATTGTTTTTAAAAATGATCCAAGATGAACAGAGCTGAGATCAGGAAAGACTTAGCTACCAACCCCGGTGTCATCCTGGGGACGGTTAAGGATGGCGTATTTTTGAATGTGCTTGATGCAAATCTAGCTGTGAAGTGTACAACTGGGGCACAAGTGCTGCCACTGAAGGGGTGGGTGTGTGTGTGGCCCAATTTTTGGAAAAAAGGCAGACTCCGCTTGGAGTAACCCTTGCTTGCTGTGTTTTATAAAAGGAGCCAAGATGAACAAGTCATAGTTCAGCAAAGACTTTGCTACCTACCCCGGGGTCATCCTGGGGACGGTTAAGGATGGCGTATTTTTGAATGTGCTTGATGCAAATCTAGCTGTGAAGTGTACAACTGGGGCACAAGTGCTGCCACTGAAGGGGTGGGTGTGTGTGGCCCAATATTTGGAAAAAAGGGAGACTCCGCTTGGAGTAACCATTGCTTACATTGTTTTTAAAAATGATCCAAGATGAACAGAGCTGAGATCAGGAAAGACTTAGCTACCTACCCCGATGTCATCCTGGGGATGGTTAAGGATGGTGTATTTTTGAATGTGCTTGATGCAAATCTAGCTGTGAAGTGTACAACTGGGGCACAAGTGCTGCCACTGAAGGGGTGGGTGTGTGTGTGGCCCAATTTTTGGAAAAAAGGGAGACTCCGCTTGGAGTAACCCTTGCTTGCTGTGTTTTTTAAAAGGAGCCACGATGAACAAGTCATGGTTCAGCAAAGACTTTGCTACCTACCCCGGGGTCATCCTGGGGACGGTTAAGGATGGTGTATTTTTGAATGTGCTTGATGCAAATCTAGCTGTGAAGTGTACAACTGGGGCACAAGTGCTGCCACTGAAGGGGTGGGTGTGTGTGTGGCCCAATTTTTGGAAAAAAGGGAGACTCCGCTTGGAGTAACCCTTGCTTGCTGTGTTTTTTAAAAGGAGCCAAGATGAACAAGTCATAGTTCAGCAAAGACTTTGCTACCTACCCCGGGGTCATCCTGGGGACGGTTAAGGATGGCGTATTTTTGAATGTGCTTGATGCAAATCTAGCTGTGAAGTGTACAACTGGGGCACAAGTGCTGCCACTGAAGGGGTGGGTGTGTGTGTGGCCCAATTTTTGGAAAAAAGGGAGACTCCGCTTGGAGTAACCCTTGCTTGCTGTGTTTTTTAAAAGGAGCCACGATGAACAAGTCATGGTTCAGCAAAGACTTTGCTACCTACCCCGGGGTCATCCTGGGGACGGTTAAGGATGGCGTATTTTTGAATGTGCTTGATGCAAATCTAGCTGTGAAGTGTACAACTGGGGCACAAGTGCTGCCACTGAAGGGGTGGGTGTGTGTATGGCCCAATTTTTGGAAAAAAGGGAGACTCCGCTTGGAGTAACCCTTGCTTGCTGTGTTTTTTAAAAGGAGCCAAGATGAACAAGTCATGGTTCAGCAAAGACTTTGCTACCTACCTCGGGGTCATCCTGGGGACGGTTAAGGATGGCGTATTTTTGAATGTGCTTGATGCAAATCTAGCTGTGAAGTGTACAACTGGGGCACAAGTGCTGCCACTGAAGGGGTGGGTGTGTGTGTGGCCCAATTTTTGGAAAAAAGGGAGACTCCGCTTGGAGTAACCCTTGCTTGCTTTTTTTTTTTTAAAGGAGCCACGATGAACAAGTCATGGTTCAGCAAAGACTTTGCTACCTACCCCGGGGTCATCCTGGGGACGGTTAAGGATGGCGTATTTTTGAATGTGCTTGATGCAAATCTACCTGTGAAGTGTACAACTGGGGCACAAGTGCTGCCACTGAAGAGGTGGGTGTGTGTGTGGCCCAATTTTTGGAAAAAAGGGAGACTCCGCTTGGAGTAACCCTTGCTTGCTGTGTTTTTTAAAAGGAGCCAAGATGAACAAGTCATGGTTCAGCAAAGACTTTGTTACCTACCCCGGGGTCATCCTGGGGACGGTTAAGGATGGCGTATTTTTGAATGTGCTTGATGCAAATCTAGCTGTGAAGTGTACAACTGGGGCACAAGTGCTGCCACTGAAGGGGTGGGTGTGTGTGTGGCCCAATTTTTGGAAAAAAGGGAGACTTCGCTTGGAGTAACCCTTGCTTGCTGTGTTTTTTTTAAAGGAGCCACGATGAACAAGTCATGGTTCAGCAAAGACTTTGCTACCTACCCCGGGGTCATCCTGGGGACGGTTAAGGATGGCGTATTTTTGAATGTGCTTGATACAAATCTAGCTGTGAAGTGTACAACTGGGGCACAAGTGCTGCCACTGAAGGGGTGGGTGTGTGTGTGGCCCAATTTTTGGAAAAAAGGGAGACTCCGCTTGGAGTAACCCTTGCTTGCTGTGTTTTTTTAAAGGAGCCACGATGAACAAGTCATGGTTCAGCAAAGACTTTGCTACCTACCCCGGGGTCATCCTGGGGACGGTTAAGGATGGCGTATTTTTGAATGTGCTTGATGCAAATCTAGCTGTGAAGTGTACAACTGGGGCACAAGTGCTGCCACTGAAGGGGTGGGTGTGTGTATGGCCCAATTTTTGGAAAAAAGGGAGACTCCGCTTGGAGTAACCATTGCTTACATTGTTTTTAAAAATGATCCAAGATGAACAGAGCTGAGATCAGGAAAGACTTAGCTACCTACCCCGATGTCATCCTGGGGATGGTTAAGGATGGCGTATTTTTGAATGTGCTTGATGCAAATCTAGCTGTGAAGTGTACAACTGGGGCACAAGTGCTGCCACTGAAGGGGTGGGTGTGTGTGTGGCCCAATTTTTGGAAAAAAGGGAGACTCCGCTTGGAGTAACCCTTGCTTGCTGTGTTTTTTTTAAAGGAGCCACGATGAACAAGTCATGGTTCAGCAAAGACTTTGCTACCTACCCCGGGGTCATCCTGGGGACGGTTAAGGATGGCGTATTTTTGAATGTGCTTGATGCAAATCTACCTGTGAAGTGTACAACTGGGGCACAAGTGCTGCCACTGAAGAGGTGGGTGTGTGTGTGGCCCAATTTTTGGAAAAAAGGGAGACTCCGCTTGGAGTAACCCTTGCTTGCTGTGTTTTTTAAAAGGAGCCAAGATGAACAAGTCATGGTTCAGCAAAGACTTTGTTACCTACCCCGGGGTCATCCTGGGGACGGTTAAGGATGGCGTATTTTTGAATGTGCTTGATGCAAATCTAGCTGTGAAGTGTACAACTGGGGCACAAGTGCTGCCACTGAAGGGGTGGGTGTGTGTGTGGCCCAATTTTTGGAAAAAAGGGAGACTTCGCTTGGAGTAACCCTTGCTTGCTGTGTTTTTTTAAAGGAGCCACGATGAACAAGTCATGGTTCAGCAAAGACTTTGCTACCTACCCCGGGGTCATCCTGGGGACGGTTAAGGATGGCGTATTTTTGAATGTGCTTGATGCAAATCTAGCTGTGAAGTGTACAACTGGGGCACAAGTGCTGCCACTGAAGGGGTGGGTGTGTGTGTGGCCCAATTTTTGGAAAAAAGGGAGACTCCGCTTGGAGTAACCCTTGCTTGCTGTGTTTTTTTAAAGGAGGCACGATAAACAAGTCATGGTTCAGCAAAGACTTTGCTACCTACCCCGGGGTCATCCTGGGGACGGTTAAGGATGGCGTATTTTTGAATGTGCTTGATGCAAATCTACCTGTGAAGTTTACAACTGGAGCACAAGTGCTGCCACTGAAGAGGTGGGTGTGTGTGTGGCCCAATTTTTGGAAAAAAGGGAGACTCCGCTTGGAGTAACCCTTGCTTGCTGTGTTTTTTAAAAGGAGCCATGATGAACAAGTCATGGTTCAGCAAAGACTTTGCTACCTACCCCGGGGTCATCCTGGGGACGGTTAAGGATGGCGTATTTTTGAATGTGCTTGATGCAAATCTAGCTGTGAAGTGTACAACTGGGGCACAAGTGCTGCCACTGAAGGGGTGTGTGTGTGTGTGGCCCAATTTTTGGAAAAAAGGGAGACTCCACTTGGAGTAACCTTGCGGTGTTTTACATGATTTTAGAAGGGCATGCCATGCCTATATCTGTGTCTCCTCCTCTTTTTCCTTGTCCAGCTCTTTTGTTTTCGCATGAGTATATGTCCTTGTCACTTTCCCATGTGTTTGTGTTGTGTTCTGAGTTGTTTGTCACCTTTTGGACACCTTTGAGGGTGTTTTTTAGGTGTTTTTATGTGTTTGTGATTGCCTCCCATTGTTTCCTATGCGGTTCGAGTGGTTCGCCGAACCGGTTCGCCGAACCGAACTCGAACGAGACCTCCGTTCGGCAAACCGAACTCGAGCCGAACCGTGACCGGTTTGCTCATCTCTAGTCAGCAGGCCCCTTCACAACCTCTCACTCCTGTAATCATCTCGCCCCTGTCTTCAGCTCCTCCATGGAGTGCTTACCATTTACCACTAGTTGCCGCATCCTCACCACCTCCATGGCTCTGCATAGCCCACAGCAGTGTGATGAGGTTGCAGCATGATGACCTCGAGTAGCATTGTTTTATGCCAGGATATGCAGGTCTGTAAACTCAATCCACCTGAGATCAGGTCTCTGAGTTCAGTGAGGTCACCTGAGGTCAGTTTCCCTGTGGTTACAGGTGGGGTACTGTGGGAACCTCCAGCTATGACTGCATATAAACTAATTGACTAGAGATGAGCGATTTTCGAATTGAACCGTTCGCCAATTTCAAATTCGAGTTGTTTTGGGCGGTGTTCGAGTCGTTCGATGAACTCGAACGATTTGCTTCACGTTCGACAGTTCGAGTTAACGTTCAATAACGATTTGATCACCAAAAGCGTGGCTTTTCACAGTAAGGCTATGTGCGCACGTTGTGTATTTGCATGCGTCCTGCGTCCCCAGCACAATCTCTAGCTCTTTCCTACTCACCGATCAGCTGCACGGCTGTCACAAAGGTCCGGCGGCTTTTCCTCTTTTGAAAATGGCTGCCGCTCATTATTCAAGCTGGTATTCCCTGCTTTCCCCACCCACCGGCACCCATGATTGGTTGCAGTCAGACATGCCCCCACGCTGAGTGACAGCTGTCTCACTGCAACCAATCACAGCCGCCGGCGGGCGGGTCTACAGAATTGTGCAGTAAAATAAATAAATAAATAATTAAAAAAAACAACCCTGCAGTTCCCCCCAATTTTGATACCAGCCAAGATAAAGCCACATGGCTGGAGGCTGGTATTGTCAGGATGGGGAGAGCCACGTAACGGGGAACCAACCACCTTAACAATATTAGCCAGCAGCCACCCGGAATTGCCGCATCCATTAGATGCGACAGTCCCGGAACTCTACCCGGCTAATCCTGAATTGCCCTGGTGCAGTGGCAATCGAGGTGATAAGGTTAGGTTAGTCATGACAGGCGTCTCCCCGAGATACCTTCCATGATTAACCTGTAAGTGAAAGTAAATAAACACACACAACGAAAAATCCTTTATTTGGAATAAAAGACAAAAACCCCTCATTTACCAATTGATTAATCCCCAAACACCTCCAGGTCCGAAGTAATCCACACAATGCTTTCAGCTCTGCTACATGAAGCTGACAGGGAGCGCCGTAGAATTCGACCTCTCTGTGTCAGCTCCACGCAGCAATTGAAGTGAGCCACGCTGTCACCGGAGACTTCACTCAGGTATTGCCTGCATGTGTGCGAGATGATGGGAGTGGTAGTGCTTGTGTGTGCGGTGATGATAATGAGTGCGGTAGTGTCGGGGTGTGTGCGGTGATGATGATGATGAGTGCGGTAGTGCCGGGATGTGTGCGGTGTTGATGATGATGAGTGCGGTAGTGCCGGGATGTGTGCGGTGATGATGATGAGAGCGATAGTGCCGGGGTGTGTGTGCGGTAATGATGATGAGTGTGGTACTGCCGGGGTGTGTGCTGGGATGATGATGAGTGCGGTTGTGCCGGGGTGTTTGTGGAGATGATGATGAGTGCAGTAGTGCCGGGGTGTGTGCGGTGATGATGTTGGGGGTGGTAGTGCCGGGGTGTGTCCGGGGATGATGGGTGCGGTAGTGTCGGGGTCTGTGCGGGGATGATGATGGGGCGGTAGTGCCTGGGTGTCTCTCTCTCTCCCCTCTCTCTTCTCTCTCTCCTCTCTCTCTCTCTCCTCTCTCTCTTCTCTCTCTCTCCTCTCTCTTCTCTCTCTTCTCGCTCTCTTTCTCTCTCTCTTCTGTCTCTCTCCTCTCTCTCTTCTCTCTCTCTTCTCTCTCTCCTCTCTCTCTTCTCTCTCTCTCCTCTCTCTCTCTCCTGTCTCTCTCTATCTTCTCTCTCCTCTCTGTCCTCTCTTCTCTCTCTTCTCTCTCTCTCTTCTCTCTCTCTTCACTCTCTCTCTCTCCTCTCTCACTCTCTCTTCTCTCTCCCTGTCTTCTCTCTCTCTCCTCTCTCTCCTATCTCTTGTCTCTCTTTTCTTTCTCTCTCTTCTCTCTCTCAAATTCGAATTCAAATATGCTTTATTGGCAGGACCAATATGTTGCCAAAGCAAGAAAAATACAGTAAGTGGGGTGGGAGGGGATCAGGGTTATGGGGAGTTGGGGGCACAATTTGGGCTCTAAAAGTCCATTTAGGGGCCTTATGTTCTCCTCAGCTTATATGACATGTGGTGACATATTGGGCGGCGATATCTACCATTGATTCCTCTACCCCCAGTAGGAAGCGGAGTTTCATGTCCTCGTCCATGGATGGAAAGTCCGGGGTATGGGTGGTAAATTTCTGGAAGTGGGAGGATCCGGACTGGACGGCGTGGGACCCTTGACCCAGGATTACTGCTGAGGGGGGTTCTTTATTTCAATAAAGATGGAGTCACTAATTGTGTTGTGTTTTATTTCTAATAAAAATATTTTTCTGTGTGTTATGTTTTTTTTATCTGTACTAGAAATTCATGGTGGCCTTGTCTAATATTGGCGTGACACCATGAATTTCGGGCTTAGGGCCAGTTGAAAATATACAGCTAGCCCTAACCCCATTATTACCATTATTACTCAGCGAGCCACCCGTCACCAGGGCAGCTGGAGAAGTTGGATACAGTGTCGCGGGCGGGGAGGAGGGTGTCAGCACACTACGCTCACCCCTTCTGCTCGGGTCCGGCGGCTGCTGCTCAGTGGTGGCTCGAGCTGTGGGCCGGATCCCGGGGGTTCTCGAGCGGCACTCCTCGCCCGTGAGTGAAAGGGGGTTGTTGGGTGTGGGGATGATTATTGTCCGTGACGCCACCCACGGTTGTGGTGATTTCACCACCGCTGCTCAGTATGGGGATCCCGGGGATGGTGATGCGGAGCAGCCAGGTGTTGTGTTGCCCCTCCGTGGGTAGGGGTTGGTGATCCCGGGGCCCGGTGACGGTGAGGGAGGTGCAGGGCCTGGTGGGCGCAGGGACGAAGGGGGGGCAGCGCTGTGCCTTGCGGCACTGTGGTACTCACTCAGCCTGAGACGTTGACACAGTTTTACGGTAAACCACACGGCTGGAAAGACGGTTCCCACGGACGGCTGCACTTGCTCTCCCAGTAGGTGACGGTGATGTCCCTTTTCCTTGCACCTTTGTTCTGTGTTGGTAGCGATGGGTTCCCACTGGTAACCCGCTCCCCGGCTTCAAGCTGGACCGGAGGAGCTCTACTCTTTGCCCGCAGGCGCTGGCCCTGAGAAACTGGTGCCCTGGCGGTGGCGGTGTCTCTCCTGCTCTGGTTGGGCTGTTGCCTTCAATCGGGACTTGGTTGTTGGGGGATCTACGTCCCCTTCACTGACGGATTTGGCAAATTATGGCGATTCCTAGCCTTGCCAGGGTCCGAGAGGCCCCTGCCCTGGTGCTGACTGTCCTTCGGAACACTGCTCCAGACCGCCGGGCCACTACCCGTCCGCGGTCCTTCTAGGAACTTCCAAACGGTCCCCCTCCAGACAGTCACCGCCGTTGCTGACCTTGCTGACCTGTCCTGCACACAGCTGGACTACTTCAGGCTTTCTCTCTGTCACCACTCTTGCTTTCCTCCTTTACCACTTTACTTCTTTCTACTTTCACTTGTTTACTCCTCCACTTAGCTCCTCACTCAAGCTCCCCCTGAGCTAATCTGCCTGATTCTTCCCGCCTCCAGAGCTGTGAACTCCTCGGTGGGCGGAGCCAACCGCCTGGCCCACCCCCTGGTGTGAATCATCAGCCTCTGGAGGAAGGCAACAAGGATTTTTGGTTAGCTTTGGTGTTCCTAACTGGGATGTAGGGTGTGGTGGTGTAATGACCTGTGTCCCCTGGCTTGCCCAGGGCGACACATTCCCCCTTAGCAAAATGCAGACCGTCCGCGGGCTGCCGTCCAACACCGGTTTTATTTTTCTGTAAAAGATAACAGGGTAAAATAACATATGTACATTTTTAATAAATCTTCCCTTAACGGGAGGCACATTTCTTAAACATTGCATAACGGTTCACAGTTACGGTTTCCGCTCTCTCCCACCCAAGCAACCTGGCCCTGATGCTGCCCCTAAAACCCAGGCAGCACCCCTTGACCCACAGTCCAGCACAAGTTACCCGAGCGGGATCTGTCCTTCCCTCCAGAGGGTAGCCACCGGTTCCTTTGGTGGCTGGGCCCCAGCCTGCTCTGCTGAGGGCCCTCCCTCCAACCTGCCTCTCCGGAGGCGGCATTGCAGAAAACGGTAACGGCAAACAACTTATTTACAAGCCACTTAACGTTTGTGGTTGCCCTGCAAGTTCACGGGCTTGTCCATGGATAGTCCTCCATGCCAACAACTTTTTGAACGGTCCCCACGGGGACAACGGTGCCGGCTCCAGCCGGTTGCAAATCACGGTAAATCAGGTGAGGTACTCGGTAATCATTTTCTTATCATTCTTCAAAACTTTTAAACTTCAACAAAATGGTGGTCCCAACGGGGACGGTGCAGCGGGCATCCGCTGCCCTACTCCAGACTTTCAGGCTCAGGCGCTCCTTCCAAGGGAGGGGGCGCGGCGCTCACTCGGGACTCTTGGCTGCCCCTTAACTTAGCGTCCAGCGCGAACCACCCCCGCTCCCCACAGTGCCGGGTGTATTGCACGATGTCTCCCGGCATTAGGTTGCAGCCGGGATGCTCCTCAGGCAGGTGGGTATTCACATCCCGCCGGGCTACAAACACTTCGGCCTCCAGGCCCGGCTCGTAGATGAACCCATAGCCCCGGCGGACATCAAACCGCCTCACCTGCCCCTCGTACAGCGGTCCCCGGACACGGAACGTGGCCTGGCGGAGATTCTCCTTCTCCCTTATCGCTCTGGCCACCAGCTCGGCCTTCTTCCGTTCCCGTTCAGCGATCTCCAGGCCCAGCGGTACCGGCTCCCTATCCCAATACGGCGCTGCTGCCAGCGCCGGCGCGCGGGTCGGGCCCCGCGGGACATCCTGGACGTTGCCCACTGTCAGGAGTCTGGGCGGCATGTCCCGCGGTGTCTTGGCCTTGGGCGCTGCCTTGCAGCAACAACCCGGCGCTACCTCAGCCGAGGTGTGGGGGATGGGCATAGGGGCTTTCCGCTGCTGGGCCGTCGACTCGGAGCGGGTCATCGGCTCTGGCTCGGGGGATTTTTCAGGGGATGCCTCCGGTTCAACCTTCAGAATCTTCCACGGTAACACCTCCGGTTTACTGCGAGCTCCGGCTACAGGTCGGTCCGCCTGGGCGGGGACGCTGGGTATTGCTACCGGTTGCTACCGGTTGCGGTGGTAGCAGGCCTAATGGCGGGGTCACGGCCTCCGAGACGGGTGGCGAGGGAGGCAATGGAGGGAGAGGGCTGGGACCGGACCCCGCAGCCGCGATGACCGGCCCTTCCAGGGCATCGGGACGTGGGTCACTCACCCTCCCTTTCTCCGCTTCCTCCTCGCGTCTCCGCACGGTGGCTATAACGTCCGCCATGTTGGTCTCCCACTCCTCCATGAGGAGCTGCATCCTGACCTGCAGCCTTTGGTAGAGCTGCGCGGTTCGGATTTCCACCCACGCCGCGGTTCCAGGCGCGGGGGCTACGGTGTCGCGGGACGGCATCCACATGATGGCTTCTTCTTCCAGGAACGGTATGTCCGCAGAGTCCTGGCGTCCCTGCTTTTATAGCTGCAGCTACATGCAGCCAGCCGCCATCGCGTCCCCCTTAGCTCTTTCCGGCCCCTCCTCTCTCGGGGCGGAGTTTTGGACTTCGCGCCTCTGCTACTCGAGAAGACGCTCGAGCGGGAACTTTTCGCGCCAAAGATGGCGGCTTCTGAAATTTTTCTGCCGGACACCTCCGGCGGTAACAAGGCGCACCTCTACCAGCCGGCAGAGCGGTAAGATCCTGTTCGTGACGCCAAGTTGTCGCGGGCGGGGAGGAGGGTGTCAGCACACTACGCTCACCCCTTCTGCTCGGGTCCGGCGGCTGCTGCTCAGTGGTGGCTCGAGCTGTGGGCCGGATCCCGGGGGTTCTCGAGCGGCACTCCTCGCCCGTGAGTGAAAGGGGGTTGTTGGGTGTGGGGATGATTATTGTCCGTGACGCCACCCACGGTTGTGGTGATTTCACCACCACCGCTGCTCAGTATGGGGATCCCGGGGATGGTGATGCGGAGTAGCCAGGTGTTGTGTTGCCCCTCCGTGGGTAGGGGTTGGTGATCCCGGGGCCCGGTGATGGTGAGGGAGGTGCAGGGCCTGGTGGGCGCAGGGACGAAGGGGGGGCAGCGCTGTGCCTTGCGGCACTGTGGTACTCACTCAGCCTGAGACGTTGACACAGTTTTACGGTAAACCACACGGCTGGAAAGACGGTTCCCACGGACGGCTGCACTTGCTCTCCCAGTAGGTGACGGTGATGTCCCTTTTCCTTGCACCTTTGTTCTGTGTTGGTAGCGATGGGTTCCCACCGGTAACCCGCTCCCCGGCTTCAAGCTGGAGCGGAGGAGCTCTACTCTTTGCCCGCAGGTGCTGGCCCTGAGAAACTGGTGCCCTGGCGGTGGCGGTGTCTCTCCTACTCTGGTTGGGCTGTTGCCTTCAATCGGGACTTGGTTGTTGGGGGATCTACGTCCCCTTCACTGACGGATTTGGCAAATTATGGCGACTCCTAGCCTTGCCAGGGTCCGAGAGGCCCCTGCCCTGGTGCTGACTGTCCTTCGGAACACTGCTCCAGACCGCCGGGCCACTACCCGTCCGCGGTCCTTCCAGGAACTTCCAAACGGTCCCCCTCCAGACAGTCACCGCCGTTGCTGACCTTGCTGACCTGTCCTGCACACAGCTGGACTACTTCAGGCTTTCTCTCTGTCACCACTCTTGCTTTCCTCCTTTACCACTTTACTTCTTTCTACTTTCACTTGTTTACTCCTCCACTTAGCTCCTCACTCAAGCTCCCCCTGAGCTAATCTGCCTGGTTCTTCCCGCCTCCAGAGCTGTGAACTCCTCGGTGGGCGGAGCCAACCGCCTGGCCTACCCCCTGGTGTGAATCATCAGCCTCTGGAGGAAGGCAACAAGGATTTTTGGTTAGCTTTGGTGTTCCTAACTGGGATGTAGGGTGTGGTGGTGTAATGACCTGTGTCCCCTGGCTTGCCCAGGGCGACACAACAGCGCCAGAAGATGGTGCTTCTATGAAAGCACCATTTTCTGGGGTGGCTGCGGACTGCGATTCGCAGCAGGGGTGCCAAGAAAGCTTGGGCACCCTGCGCAGCGGATTCCAATCCCCAGCTGCCTAGTTGTACCTGACTGGACACAAAAATTGGGTGAAGCCCACATCATTTTTTTTTTTTTAATTTCATGAAATTCGTGAAATAATTAAAAAAAAGGGCTTCCCTATATTTTTGGTTCCCAGCCGGGTACAAATAGGCAGCTGGGGGTTGGGGGCAGCCGTACCTGCCTGCTGTACCTGGCTAGCATACAAAAATATGGCGACGCCCACGTCTTTTTTTTGGTGGTCAAAAAACTCCTGCATACAGTCCTGGATGGAGTATGCTCCCAACCCCCAGCTGCCTATTTGTACCCAGCTGGGAACTAAAAATATAGGGAAGCACTTTATTTAGTTATTTCATGAATTTCATGAAATAATAATAAAAAGAAAGAAAACGACATGGTCTTTGCCCCAGTTTTGTGTCTGGCCAGGTACAACTAGGCAGCTAGGGATTGGAATCCGCAGCAAAGGTTGCCGGGTGGCTTGCTGGGTAATAAAGGGTTAATACTAGTTTTGTTTTATTAGCTAGTAGTAAGCCAGAGATTCTTAATGTCAGGCAAGTTTGACCCGGCCATTAAGAATCTCCAATAAAGGGTTAAAAATAAAAAGACACCACACAGAGAAAAAATACTTTAATAGAAATATATACATAGACACACTTAGAGACTCCATGTTTATTACTCCCTCTCACCCCTCAACGATCCTGGTCTTCTATCTTCTTTCTCCTTCAACCCATGCAGCTCTGCTACATCAGACAGCACTGCATGGGAGGAAGATGCTGCTGCTCCCCTGCAGTCTAATCACTCAGTGAGTGAGCAGAGGCTGCGGGTTGTAAGCGGTGACATCACCGCTGCCACAGTTGCAATAGTAATCTGACAGGCGGGTTACTATAGCAACGGTGATCTCAGATCACCTGATTCCCGGCGCCACTATCTATTCCCCGGCTGTGCCATCCAGTCCCTGCATGTGGGCTGACTCTGTAAAGAGCACCGACATGCAGGAACGGGGAGCCAAGCATGTGCTCAAGCAGCTCGCTGGTACACGGAGATGCTCAAACGAGCACCGCGTACCGGAGAGATGCACTGACAGGACCTAGCATGACGTCTAGCCATGTGACCAGTCTGTAGCCAATGAGATAATACACACGTGACTGGTCACATGCTATGACATCAGTGCTGGTTACCGGGAGGGCACAGCGATGATCAGAAGGAGAAGCGGTGGGAGACAGAGTGCAGGACGCGTCGCGGGGACCTGTAAGTATGATGGCAATGTTTATTAACTGTATGTTTATATGTATAATGTGTTTGTATGTGTTTGTGTTTGCCTGCCATTGTTTTCAATGGGGTTCGAAGGTGTTCTTCGAACGTTCATAGAACGTTCGACGAACACACCCGCCGTTCGACGAACCGAATTCGAACACTAGGGGGGTGGCTCATCACTATAAATGACATCACCACTTATAGCTGAGGCTCAGTAAGTCTCTGCCTGAAGCCACAGCGTACGGACGTATTCTGTGCCTGCACACCACAACTTCAGTATGTATGTAGCAGAGCTGGGATTCTCGCGGGACCTCTTGTGGATTACATCAAAACTGGGTGTTTGGGGTTAATAAAGAGGTGATTTCAAATAAAGGATTTTTTCAGTGTTTGTGTTTATTTCTTTTCACTTACAGATTAGTAATGGGGGGTTTCATAGACATCTCCCATTACTAATTTGGGCTTAGTGGCAGCTTTGAGCTGTCATTAACCTCTGATATTAGCTAGATTGCCACCTATCCAGGGCAATCACGATGAGCTGGGTAAAGTGCCGTGATTGTCATATCTATTGGATGCGACAATTCTTTGCTTCTGCGGGCTGCTATTTTTAAGCTGGAGCGGGGCCAATAACCATGGACCTCCCCAGCCTGAGAATACCAGTCCCCAGCTGTTAGCTTTATCATGGCTAGGTATCAAATTTGGGGGGCACCGTTTTCTTTTAATTATTTATTTAAATAATAAAAAAGCCACATAGGTTTTGATACACAGCCAAAAAAAGCACACGGTTGGGGGCCGCTTTATCTGTGCTGGATATCATAATATAGGGAGACCCTAGGTCAATTTGTTTATTTATTTGTTTATTTTTACACCACAATAGAGGCGCACATAGCATCTGTGACTGTAAGCAGTCAGAAATGCTGTCGCATAGGGTGGGGTTTGACTGCAACCAATCACAGCTGCTGGAGCTGCCAGAGGAAGCAGTAATATGCATGAGGGTAAAGAGTGGCCCCGGAAGTAGTGTTACAGCAGCGCAGGAGACTTGGTAAGTGTAACACACTAACACACCTGCTTTATTCCTATTTTCTTTCTTTTTCCTTTCTTTTTATTTTTTTAATTACCCAAGTGGCCAGATCCGGACAGTTACCCGGAGTTATCTGAGAACTCTGAGCTCAGGGTTGGTGCACGGATACTAGATATCCCACGTGGATATGGACTTGTAGAGTCCGGGTTCGCCCATTACTAGCTAAAACAGATCCTGCAGAGATCCATTGGGAAAATATTTTTTGCTGGATCCATTTTTTTTAACATTGTAATCTGTGGAGTTCTGATCCGCTAACTGATTGCTATTAATCATCCATTTTAAATGGATCCTGTATGAAAAAACAGATCCTTTACAAATGTAAGAATAATGGATGAATAAGTAGCAATCCATTAACGGATCCGTTCTCCATCAATTCCAATGTTAAAGAAACAGATCCAGTAGATACCAGTTATTTAACAATGGATAAAAAAAAGTTGTGTTTTCAAACAGATCTCTACAGGATCCATTCTAATGATTAAATGACATGTGAACTCAGCCCAATAGTGGTTAATACAAACATTGAAGTAACTATAGCCATTGTTCATTCTGGGACAGATGTATAGCTTATTCCTAATTCTTAAACTGGACAAAGAGTCCCAACTAGGGAGCAGCTTATTACCCAGGGGTTCGTGGGTAACTTTTTTCACTACTTTAGTGAACTAGATCATGTCTAATAAGGGTACTTTGACTTTTCTCTGCATTATCTGTGACCTGTGAAATAAAATGCTGAACTTTAGCTGCATGTGTTTTCTCTGTGTTTACTGCTGCAGAAAATTCACTGGACAAACAACACAAAAAAATAAACCCATTTCCTAATTGAGTTTTGTGCAATCAACAGAACTGAAATTCTAGTTTATGTTTCCTGAATCCTCAGTCAAATTTATGCTACTTTTCCATATCACATTGATGAAAAGGAACAAGGGAGTACCCCAAAAATTTATACACAGATGTGTTTAGGAGTTTTAATCTTTTTTTCTGTACCAAAAAATGAAATTGACACTTTTTACTGACATGTAGAGGTATCACTACTTTCTACTTTTCTATTTTGAAAACATGAAATTCTATAAGGCATTCTTCACTGATTTTACTTCTCATTTTTGGCTTTCTAGCTTAAAATTTCAATGAATATAACCATCATTTTAACCATCATTTTATTTCATAACTCAATAGTACTCATGAAAATAAGCAACTTTGTAATACAGTATCTTATCAGAAACATCTGCTTCTTTCACTGCTAGAATTGATCAGTCATTATCAAAATTCTCAAGTCTTATCTGTATTTTATGAAGACTTTGCCTTTACTGAGATAGGAGATGGCAGTTCTTAATTGTGCAATTTTATGATTGGAAGGAGAGAGGAGCTATAGGCAGAGGGTGGAGCTATAGGCAGAGGGAGGAGCTAGAGGCAGAGAGAGAAGCTAGAGGCAGAGAGAGAAGCTAGAGGCAGAGAGAGAGGAGCTAGAGGCAAAGGGAGGAGCTAGAGGCAGAGGATGGAGCTAGAGGCAGAGAGAGGAGCTAGAGGCAGTGAGAGGAGCTAGGGGCAGAGAGAAGAGCTAGAGGCAGAGAGAGGAGCTAGAGGCAGAGCTCTGCCCCTTCCTGTCTTTTCCATCTACAATTTTGATAATGACTGATCAATTCTGGCAGAGAGAGAAGCAGATTTGTCTGGTAAGATATATTGCAAAGTTGCTTATTTTCCTGTGTATTATTTCTTTTTTGAAATAAAAATTAAAATGATTGTTCTACTTTATGGCAATGACCTCCAATCTTTGCTAGTGAACCAACGTTTGGAGACCACTGTGGTAAAGAAATATTATGTACACTTGATACATTGGTTCTCTATGCATCCAGGGGAACCTCCCCAAAATATATATTACCATTCCTGTGTGTGGTTCTATCATTACTCCCCAGCAGCACACCCGCTGTCTTGGTGTTATATTTGACTCTGATCTCTCCTTCGCTCCCTACATCCGATCACTTGCTCACTCATGTCACCTCCACCTCAAACACATTTCTAGAATTCGACCTTTTCTTACCGTTGACTCTGCAAAAACTCTTTCTGTCACTCTTATTCATTCTCACCTGGATTACTGTAATTCTTCATTAATTGGTCTCCCTGTTACTAAACTCTCCCCTCTCCAATCCATTCTGAATGTCACAGCCAGGATCTTCTTCCTCTCCAACCGCTTCACCGATACCTCTGCTCTGTGCCAGTCATTGCACTGGTTGCCTATCCGCTAAAGAGTCCAATATAAACTAACCACTCTCACTCACAAAACTCTCCACAGTTTCCGCACCGCCCTACATCTCCTCCCTCATCTCTGTATATCACCCCACCTGTGCCCTCCGTTCTGCTAATGACCTAAGACTGACATCCTCAATAATTTGAACCTCCCACTCTCGTCTTCAAGATTTCTCACGAGCTATGCCAATGCTCTGGTACACACTACCAAGAACAGTTCCATTAATTCCCAACATCCACACCATTAAGCGGGCCCTAAAAAACGCATTTCTTTAGACTAGCTTATCACCTCACTTTCCTCATCTAACCTAGTCCCATTTTTCCCTTCATAGAATTTACTTTCAATTCTTGTCCCCTGTATCTTCTGATTGCATTCCTTTCCATATTCTTTTTTACACTCTGTATGTATAAATTTTGGCCAGCGACCGGTCCACACTGCTAGTTTTGAATCCCCTATTAAATTGATGGCTGGACCATATATGACAAGCCTTGTTCCTCCTATTCACCTTTTGTGCCTCCCCTATTTCTTCATAGACGGTAAGCTTACGAGCACGGCCCTCAGTCCTCTTGGTATCTGAATTTTGTTATTTTGTAATGTCTCATATTGTCTGTACATGTCCCCTCTGAATTGTAAGCGCTGTGGAACATGTTGGCCCTATAGAAATAAAAATTATTATATTATTATTATTACTACATAGCAGGGTCATATATATAAGATTATCTTATAACAGGAACATTTTTTTAAACACATCCAATTGTGGGAATTATTATTATTCCAAGATCAATTAATTAAAATCAACATTAAAAGGAACTTTGTTAATGGCAAAACCCTCTTTAAGGATATTTATACACTATGTGCATAATTATTAGGCAAATGAGTATTTTGATCACATGATACTTTTTATACATGTTACCCTACTCCAAGCTGTATAGGCTTGATAGCCAACTACCAATTAAGTAAATCAGGTGATATGCATCTCTGTAACAAGGTGGGGTGTGGTGTAATGACATCAACACCCTATATAAGGTGTGATTAATTATTAGGCAACTTCCTTTCCTTTGGCAAAATGGGTCTGAAGAGAGATTTGACGGGCTCTGAAAAGTCCAAAATTGTGAGATGTCTTGCAGAGGGATGCAGCAGTCTTGAAATTGCCAAACCTTTGAAGCGTGATCACCACACAATCAAGCGTTTCATGGCAAATAGCCAACAAGGTCGCAAGAAGCGTGTTGGGCAAAAAAGGCACAAAATAACTTCCCATGAACTGGGAAAAATCAAGTGTGAAGCTGCCAAGATGCCATTTGCCACCAGTTTGGCCATATTTCTGAGCTGCAACGTTACTGGAGTATCAAAAAGCACAAGGTGTGCCATACTCAGGTACATGGCCAAGGTAAAGAAGGCTGAAAAACGAGCACCTTTGAACAAGAAACATAAAATAAAACGTCAAGACTGGGCCAAGAAATAGCTTAAGACTGATTTTTCAAAGGTTTTATGGACTGATGAAATGAGAGTGACTCTTGATGGGCCAGATAGATAGGCCAGAGGCTGGATCAGTAAAGGGCAGAGAGCTCCACTCCGACTCAAACACCAGCAAGGTGGAGGTGGGGTACTGGTATGGGCTGGTATCATCAAAGATGAACTTGTGGGACTTTTTCGGGTTGAGAATGGAATGAAGCTCAACTTCCAGACCTACTGCCAGTTTCTGGAAGACAACTTCTGCAAGCAGTGGTACAGGAAGAAGTTGGTATCGTTCAAGAAAAACATGATTTTCATGCAGGACAATGTTCCATCACATGCATCCAACTACTCCACAGCATGGCTGGCCAGTAAAGGTCTAAAAGATGAAAAAATAATGACATAGTCCCCTTGTTCACCTGATCACAACCCCATAGAGAACCTGTGGTTCCTCATAAAATATAAGATCTACAGGGAGGGAAAACAGTACACCTCTTGGAGCAGTGTCTGGGAGGCTGTGGTGGCTTCTGCACGCAATGTTGATCGTAAACAGATCAAGCAACTGACAGAATTTATGGATGGTAGGCTGTTGAGTGTCATCATAAAGAGAGGTGGCTATATTGGTCACTATTTTTTTTGGTTTTGTTTTTGCATGTCAGAAATGTTTATTTCTAAATTGTGTGCAGTTATATTGGATTAACTGGTGAAAATAAATAAATTGAGATGAGAATATATTTGGTTTTTATTAAATTACCTAATAATTCTGCACAGTACTATTTACCTGCAAAACTAGATATCCTCCTAAGATAGCCAAATCTAAAAAAAAACCCACTCCAACTTCCAAAAATATTAAGCTTTGATATTTATGAGACTTTTGGGTTAAAGGGAACCTGTCAGCAGAAATTTCGCCCAAAAGCTAAAAGATTCCCCCTCTGCAGCTCCTGGGCTGCATTTTAGAAAGGTCCCTGTTATTATTGTGCCCCATGTGAGACCAAAATAAAGAGTTTATAAAGTGGTACCTTTTTGTATTCAGATAGTGTAAATGTGACACGGGGGCGAGCTCTCTGCCGTCCGTTATTCTGCCTCCTGGTCCTGTATGCCGCCCCCATCGCTCCTTTCCATAGCTGATGCACCGCCCACTGCTCCAGCCATACCCGCGCATGCCCAGTGCCAGTCTCATGGGACTGAGCAGTGTGACCGCTGTTGACGTGTGCGCAGGCAAGTGATTATGAGCGGGGCTGTGATTGTTATCAGCAAGTACCCGCCCATAATCTCGTGAGCGCGCAAACCTCACCAGCGGTCACACTGTGCTCAGGGTAGTGCTAGACTGTATGGGCTGCTTCCAGGGATAACGTCTCTTTTGTCACGTGATAGGGGCGTGTTCAAAATACTATCACGTGACAAAAGGGACGTCATCCCTGGAAGCAGCCCATACAGTCTAGCAGTACCCTGAGCACAGTGTGACCGCTGGAGAGGTTTGCGTGCTCACGAGATTATGGGCGGGTACTTGCTGATAACAGTCACAGCCCCGCTCATAATCACTTGCCTGCGCAGACGTCACCAGCGGTCACACTGCTCAGTCCCATGAGACTGGCACTGGGCATGCGCGGGGATGGCTGGAGCAGTGGGCGGTGCATCAGCTATGGAAAGGAGCGATGGGGGCGGCATACAGAACCAGGAGGCAGAATAACGGACGGCAGAGAGCTCGCCCCCGTGTCACATTTACACTATCTGAATACAAAAAGGTACCACTTTATAAACTCTTTATTTTGGTCTCACATGGGGCACAATAATAACAGGGACCTTTCTAGAATGCAGCCCAGGAGCTGCAGAGGGGGAATCTTTTAGCTTTTGGGCGAAATTTCTGCTGACAGGTTCCCTTTAATTGAGAACATAGTTGTTGATCAATAATAAAAAAAATCCTCTAAAATACAACTTGCCTAATAATTCTACACACGGTGTATAGTGAACCATGGGCCGTCATTTGCTGCTGAACTCCTTGACATTAGTGTGTAGAGTAACCCCAGCGATTGGCCAGTCACGAAGATCTTTTTAACATCATAATTAACTGCACTGTACATGCTAGATGGCAATCTTGCCCTTCCCCACATTCAGTGTCAATCAGAGTTGGAGCCGCGGTGACTCACAATCCTGTAGGGGCAGCCGGAGTGGGATATGCAATTTCCTAATAACTGCACTGGGGTCTTGAATTGAAATCCAGCACATCTGTATATCTATTCCATGTTCTCTCCGTGTGATTCCTCCCACACTCCAATTTACTGCTATGTTAATTGGCTTCCTGAGAAATTGTGAAATTGGCTTTATTGTTTATGTGTCTAAGATAGAGAAATTAGATTGTGAGCTGCACTTCAGACAGGAACTATTCTTAATTATGTTGACCTATGTACAACATTGTGGAATATATTATAGCTATATGAGCAACAGGAAATAAAATGTCAGGCTTTTAAAGGGAACCTGTCAGCAGATTTGAGGCCTATAAGCTGTGGCTACCACCAGTGGGCTCTTACATGTTGTATATAAGAGCCCAGGCTGCTGTGTAGAATGTAAAAATCACTTTATAATACTTACCTAAACAGTCACTGCAGTGAAGTTGGGTCATATGGGTGTCTCCGGTGGCAGCACCTCCTCTTTCGGCCATCTTCGTTCTCCTTCTGAAGCCTGTGTGCATGACGCGTCCTACGTCATACACACTCGCTGGTCCTGAGCAGGCGCACTACAATAATTGCGCCTGCACAGGACTTCAATGCCGGCGAGTGTGCATGACGTAGGACGCGTCATGCACACAGGCTTCAGAAGTCTTTAAGAGACCTAAAGATTCTCAAAAGCTTGCTTTGTAACATCCTTTTATTTTATTTTAGTTAGCCATTAAAAGGTATTACAACTTCAAAATTATAATTTTGTTTCTCTTACTGAGAGCAATCAATCATGGATGACGTAGGACGCATCATGCACCCAGGCTTCAGAAGAAGGACGATAAAAACGGCCGAAAGATGAGTCGCCGGCACAGGACAACGGAGACACCCATATGACTCAACTCCACCACAGCGACTGTTTAGGTAAGTATTATAAAGTGATTTTTACATTCTACACATTGGCCTGGGCTCTTATATACAGCATGTTAGAAAGCTCTATATAAGAGCCCACTGGTGGTGGCTGCAGCTTTTAGGCCCCAAATCTCCTGACAGGCTCCCTTTAAGTGTGCCTTTGCTGCCTCAGTATCATGGTGGGAATCTTAGACTAGAGACTGAGTTTGGCTAACAGTTTTAATCTTTCGTAAATGTCTTTATCTTTCTCCTGACATTAGACTCTTTGTGCCAACGTTGTTCTACCTAAACATAACTTCAATAAACAATTTCACATTACCCAGGACTTCAGATAGGATTAATCCAGAGTAAATATACCATTCCCAAAAGGGAACAAGTAATGTAAATATCCTACCCTCCGACCGGGCTCACTTATATATGACAGCAGTTTTTTATAACTTGTTCTCATTTCCGGCTCTCCCCATTCTTGCCAACAGCCACTTTGCAGTCTGATTCCCATCCTTCTAAAAGTGATCTATCTACATGTATGCAGCTAATACTGTTTTCTTTATGGCCTCTTCCTCCACCCTCCACCTATTATATGTTTTTAAATGACTTCACTTCTCTATATCATGTAACAAAAATCACTTCTTATTTTTCTTCCTCACTTTTTTCCTTTTCAATAATGTAAATTAGAAGAAATAATAAATAGGAGGGACCACCCACTCCTGACTGTTATGAGATACTTTGTGCTAGGCTAATAGAATGGCTGGGAATAAATGGGACTAAGAAAATGTTTTCTCTAAGAATCCATGATACAAATTTTCGTCCTTGTATTATTTTTATAGAATGATTTCATATATGCTTGACTTAATGTGAAGTTAAAATGCACAGCTGTCTAAATTTAAACTTTAAAGGGCTTCAGTCAGCACAAAATGAGCATCAAACCTAGCACAGGCCCTTTGTGCGCCGTGGAGTGGCCAAACCGTTCCTCTCACCTTCTCACCTACAGTGCTGGCCAAGTATTGGCACCCCTGGAATTCTGTCAGATAATACTCAGTTTCTTCTTGAAAATGATTGCAATCACAAATTCTTTGGTATTATTATCTTCATTTATTTTGCTTGCAATGAAAAAACACAAAAGAGAATGAAACAAAAATCAAATCATTGATCAATTCACACAAAACTCCAAAAAATGGTCCAGACAAAAGTATTGGCACCCTTAGCCTAATACTTGGTTGCACAACCTTTAGCCAAAATAACTGCGAACAACTGCTTCCGGTAACCATCAATGAGTTTCTTACAATGCTTTGCTGGAATTTTAGACCATTCTTCTTTGGCAAACTGCTCCATGTCCCTGAGATTTGAAGGCTGCCTTCTCCAAACTGCCATTTTGAGATCTCTCCACAGGTGTTCTATGGGATTCAGGTCTGAACTCATTACTGGCCACTTTAGTAGTCTCTAGTGCTTTCTATCAACCCATTTTATAGTGCTTTTTGAAGTGTGTTTTGAGTCATTGTCCTGCTGGAAGACCCATGACCTCTGAAGAAGACCCAGCTATCTCACACTGGGCCCATTATGCTGCAAAATTTGTTGGTAGTCTTCAAACGTAATAATGCCATGCACACGGTCAAGCAGTCCAGTGCCAGAGGCAGCAAAGCAACCCCAAAACATCAGGGAACTTCTGCCATGTTTGACTGTAGGGAGCGTGTCCTTTTCTTTGAATGACTCTTTTTTTTTTTCCTGTAAACTCTATGTTGATGGCTTTTCCCAAAAAGCTCTACTTTTGTCTCATCTGACCAGAGAACATTCTTTCAAAACGTTTTAGGCTTTCTCAGGTAAGTTTTGGTTGGCAAACTCCAGCCTGGCTTTTTTATGTCTTGGGGAAAGAAGTGGGGTCTTCCTGGGTATCTTACCATTCAGTCCCTTTTCATTCAGACGCCGATGGATAGTATGGGTTGACACTGTTGTACCCTCGGACTGCAGGGCAGCTTGAACTTGTTTGGATGTTAGTCGAGGTTCTTTATCCACCATCCGCACAATCTTGCGTTGAAATCTCTAGTCAATTTTTCTTTTCCTTCCACATCTAGGTAGGTTAGCCACACTGCCATGGGCTTTAAACTTCTTGATGACACTGCGCACCGTAGACACAGGAACCTTCAGGTATTTGGAGATGGACTTGTAGCCTTGAGATTGCTCATGCTTCCTCACAATTTGGATTCTCAAGTCCTTAGACAGTTCTTTGGTCTTCTTTCTTTTCTCCATGCTCAATATGGTACACACAAGGACACAGGACAGAGGTTGAGTCAACTTTAATCCATGTCAACTGGCTGCAAGTGTGATTTAGTTATTGCCAACACCTGTTAGGTGCCACAGGTAAGTTACAGGTGCTGTTAATTACACAAATTAGAGAAGCATCACATGATTTTTCAAACAGTGCCAATACTTTTGTCCACCCCCTTTTTTATGTTTGGTGTGGAATTATATCCAATTTGGCTTTATGACAATTTTTTTTATTTTTGTCATTGAAGACAAATTAAATGAAGATAATAATACCAAAGAATTTGTGATTGCAATAATTTTCAAGAAGAAACTGAGTATTATCTGACAGAATTGCAGGGGTGCTAATACTTTTGGCCACCACTGTATTTGCTCATCATCTCTCTCTGTGTTCTCTTCCTTTTCTAATAGCACTGGCCTTGTGTGAGGTAGAGAAGTGTGGAGATGCAAAACCAGTAGGTAAGAAGGTGCACTGAACTGCTCAGCCACGACTAGGTTCCTCTGAGTAATTGTGCTTGGTTTGAACAGAAATTGTCAGACTCCCTTTAAATTGACAAAGTGCAGAAAACGTCGTTCTCAATCCTCTATTTCCTAGAAGAGTTGATCTGGGAGATCTCCATTAAAGGGAACTTGTCTGCAGGTTTTTGTTATGTAAGCTGAGGACAACATGCTGAAAGGGTTAAAACATAGTATTCAGGGATACCTGTCTAGTCACAGTCGGATCTGTTGTTTATTTTCTATGTTTGGTTAAGCAGCAGAACCCCTATCATTGCAGGACTACAAAGTCACACTCAAGGCAGTCTGGCATGCCCCTACCAATGATTGACACCTCACTTATGTATAGTCTCTACTGAGAGTTGTGTGTAGATGGGGTAGCTCTCTTAGTTTTAAGCCTGTTTCACACATCAGGGAAAAACACACGTTTTTCACTGATGTGATAAAGATGCATATGTCCCTCCGTGTACCGTGATTTTGGCACACGTGTGTTCTCCGTGTGCTATCTGTGATCCATAATCCATGATAGCACACGGAGATCAGGCACACCTATACTCATCTGTCCCCGACGCTGCTCTCTGTGGTGCTGATGTCTCCATCCGCTGCTGTCAACCCTCTGCTGTAATTTCTGGGTCACGGTGCAGGGAATATTCATAAGCATAATTAGCCGGCCTGGAAGCAGGAGACAGCAGTGGCTGGAGGGAGCATCGCTGGTGATAAGTGAGTATAAAAATAATTTTATTTCACAGACATGTATTTTCTCTGTTACGTATTACATGTATCACACCACTGTGACATCAGTGATGCCGGAGAAAAACGGACATGTCTCTGTGCAGAACACACGGACATGCGTGCACGCCGCACAGAAACACGTCAGTGAGAAATTAATTTTAATGGGTCTGCGTATGTCCATGATTCTGGTACGTATAAAAAGTTCAACATATGTATCAGAATCACTGTGAAATGACGTGTGAAAGGGGCCTGTGAGACTGTGACCGGGGTTATCTATGACGGCCGGTATGTCTCGCCCCGGTTGTGCTCACTCCATGATAGAAAGTAACTCCACTCCAGGGTTAATCCTGTTTCCCTACAGGCTTAAGGAAGGGTTAAAAGGAAACAGGAACGAGGGCAGGTGTGCCGGGTGTGAGGGAGTGATCACAACTCCCTGAGTTCTCTGCCGGAGAGGCACATGTGTTCTGTGTGGACTTTTGTTTGGATAATAAACCGTGTGCTGTGAACCTTGGTGCCTGGATCCCGTGTCTTCTGCTGCGCAGCCGACCACGCTACCTCACATATGGTGGAGAATCGGCGGGCATGCCAGCCCGGTGAGGTGTAGCTTCCATTTCTGGTGACCCGGTAGCACATGTCCTGGATTCAAGCAGCTATACTACAGCCAAAACCCGGCGACGCCATGGAGGACATACTTAAGCAGCTGATTCAGGCCAATGCACGTCAGGAGCAAAGGCACCAGGAACAGATGGTTCTCCTGGCCAAGTCGATCCGTGCCGGAATGACAGCAACAACCCCGGCACCGGGTGATGACGGCAGCGTCCGGAAAACGGTGAGACAAGCGTTACAAAAGATGACCCCGGGGGATGATGTGGAAGCGTTCCTGGCGGTGTTTGAGCGGGTGGCCGAGCGGGAAAAGCTGCCGACCCCCCAGTGGGCTGAGGTATTGTCGCCCTATCTGACGGGGGAGCCCCAAAAAGCGTACCTGGACCTCTGTACCGAGGACGCCATAGACTATACGACCCTGAAAGACGAAATACTTGCCCGGTTGGGGGTGAATACCTATGTACGGGCTCAGCGGGTGAATCAGTGGTTCTATGAGGAAGCCAAACCCGTACGCTCCCAAGCCTATGACTTGTTGCATTTAGTAAAGAAGTGGTTGCAGCCTGACATTCTGAGCCCGGCGCAAATGGTGGAAAGGGTAGTGGTTGATCGCTTTGTGCGCACTTTACCCGTCACCATTCAACGGTGGGTGGGCCAGGGCGACCCAAGTACCCTGGATCAATTAGTGGGCCTGGTGGAGCGGCATGTGGCTACGCAGGACTTGATACGGGACACTGAGACTTTGCGTGCCGCCCGTCGGTCCGGCCCCTCCAAGCCTCGGGCCAAGGACCCCCCGCTGACACCGGTGCGGGAGTCCGCTACCGTCCCTTTGGAGGCCGCGCCCGCCGTCCCTGAGGTCCGGAAGGCCATGTACCCTAAACGACAACTCATCAAGGGGGTATCCTTCCCTATTAGATGTTGGCGGTGCCAGCGGGTGGGACATATGGAAGCTCAGTGTCCACTCACCACAGAGCCCATGGATTGTGGGGTTACCCGGCGGGGTTCAATGTATGCTCAGGTGGTGTGTACCGCTGACCTGGTCTACCCAGAGACTGAGCCCCACTTGTGCCAAATACAGGTGAATGGATGTCCGGTTACAGGCTTGTTGGATTCCGGAAGCTTAGTGACCCTTGTGTGATCAACCCTAAGGGCTAAAGTAAAGGCCACAGGACGTACCGTGGGGGTGGTTTGCATACATGGGGACCGCCGAGACTATCCCACGGGGATTGTCACCATCACAGCACCTTGCAGTCAGGTGCAACATGAGGTGGGACTTATTAACACTCTTCCCTATGACGTGATCCTAGGAAGGGATCTGCCCTATTTTTGGACTTTATGGAAGGGACCTCCTAAGTCCCCTCATATATTGGTCAGTCCGGGACCTGAGCCCTACAATCCTGAATCCGGGACGCCTGCCGTAGGGGTTCCCATGATAGGGACAGAATGTGAACCCGATAGGTCGCCCCTAGAGGTATTGGCAGGAGAGGCTGAGACGGTTGAGCCCATCCCGGAGTTGGAGGCATCCCCGGATACGTTTGGGACAGCCCAACTCCAGGACCCTACATTAATACATGCCCGGAGTCGGGTGACAGTAGTTGACGGGGTGGCACAGCTGCCCGGTGCCCAGGTAAGATACCCCCATTTCGCTCTTAAACAGGATTTACTCTACCGGGTAGATGAAATACGGGGCGTAGGGGTAGAGCAGTTGGTGGTGCCCCAGCCGTATCGCCGGCGGGTCCTCGACTTGGCTCATAAACACCTGATGAGTGGCCACCTAGGGGTCAAGAAAACGCAGGAGCGAATATTGCAAAGGTTCTATTGGCCCGGGGTCTTTGGGGAGGTAAAACGGTTCTGCGAAACCTGCCCGGAGTGTCAGCTTACCGCACCCCTGACCCACTTTCGCAGTCCGTTGGTACCGTTACCCATTATAGAAGTCCCTTTTGAACGGATAGGGATGGATCTGGTGGGGCCCCTCGTAAAGTCTGCTCGATGGCACCAACATATCCTAGTGATCGTTGACTATGCCACCCGGTATCCAGAGGCGATACCTCTCAGACATACTGCGGCGAAGCTTATAGCTCGGGAGTTGTTTGCTGTGTTCTGCCGGGTGGGGTTGCCCAAGGAGATCCTTACGGATCAGGGGACCCCATTCATGTCTAAAGTGACCAAAGAGCTATGCCGGCTACTCCAGATCAAGCAGTTGCGTACGTCTGTGTATCATCCTCAGACGGATGGTTTAGTGGAACGGTTCAATAAAACCCTGAAAACCATGCTCAAAAGGGTGATCTCCAAAGACGGGAAAGACTGGGATATGATGCTTCCCTATTTGATGTTTGCCATACGAGAGGTGCCACAGGCATCCACGGGTTTTTCGCCGTTTGAGTTGTTATACGGGCGACATCCCCGGGGATTGTTGGACCTGGCAAAGGAAACATGGGAGCAAGAGCCCACCCCCCATAAAAGTGTGATTGAACACATTTTAGGAATGCAGAACCGCATAAGCGCGGTCATGCCAATTGTGAAGGAGCATTTACAGGAGGCTCAGGCCGCGCAAAGCGGCCGCTACAATAGACAAGCCACCGTGCGGACCTTTAAACCTGGGGATCGGGTGTTGGTATTAATCCCCACGGCGGAGAGTAAATTTCTGGCTCAGTGGCACGGCCCCTACGAGATAAAGGAAAGAGTCGGGGTGGTCAACTATAAGGTATTGCAGCCCGGTAGGTGGAAACCTGAACAAATATACCATGTCAACCTATTAAAACCTTGGCAGGAACGGGAAAGCCTGATGGTTGATTTTCCCCCATCTCCCTCCTCTTCGGGTCGTTCAAACCCGGCTCCAGCAACCCCCGGAGAGGACGAACCGGAAGTAAGGATAGGAGAAGCCCTCACCAAGCAACAGAGGCGAGAGGCCAGACGGCTGGTTCAGCAGAACCCCGATGTCTTCTCCGAGTTGCCGGGTAGGACCAGTCTGATACGACATGACATTGTCACCGAGCCTCACCTGAAGGTACGCCTGAAGTCATACCGGGTGCCGGAGGCTCGAAGACAAGCCATATCAGAGGAAGTGAAGACAATGCTACGCCTGGGGGTCATCGAAAAATCCCGGAGTGAATGGGCTAGTCCTATTGTCCTAATACCAAAACCCGATGGCTCCTTAAGGTTCTGCAATGACTTTAGGAGATTGAACGAAATATCCAAGTTCGATCTCTACCCCATGCCCCGGGTGGATGAGCTGATTGATAGGCTGGGACAGGCGCGATATTTCACCACGCTCGACCTGACCAAGGGGTACTGGCAGGTGCCCCTGACGGAGTCCGCCAAGGAGAAAACCGCTTTTGTTACGCCGGAGGGTCTCTTCCACTATGTTGTCTTGCCTTTTGGGTTACATGGCGCTCCGGCCACGTTCCAGAGGTTGATGGACTTGGTGCTGGAACCCCACCAGGCGTATGCATCAGCGTACCTTGACGACATCATTATTTACAGCTCCGAGTGGCAGACCCACTTGGAACAGGTACAAGCGGTGGTAGACGCGCTTCGAACAGCCGGATTGACAGCCAATCCCAAGAAATGTGCGTTGGGACTCACGGAAGCCCGCTACTTGGGCTACGTAATAGGCCAAGGAGTGATTAAGCCCCAAATTAACAAGGTTGAAGCAATCCAGAAGTGGCCTAGACCCCTGACCACGAAGCAGGTTAGGGCCTTCCTGGGTATCGTGGGGTATTACAGGAGGTTTGTAAAAGATTTTGCGGGACTGTCAGCCCCCTTGCCGGACCTTCTCAAAGGCAAGAAGTCCGTCATGGTGCACTGGACTCCGCAGGCCGAGGACTCCTTCCGGGCCCTGAAGGGGGTCCTGTGCGGACAGGCCGTTCTTGTAAACCCTGATTTCCGGAAGGAGTTCATAGTACAGACTGACGCCTCGGAGGTCGGCCTGGGGGCAGTGCTGTCTCAGGTGGTTCAGGGGGAGGAACACCCTGTCACCTTTTTAAGTAGGAAGCTCACCCCTCCCGAGCGGAATTATAGCGTAGTGGAGAAGGAGTGCCTGGCGATTAAGTGGGCCTTGGAGTCCCTACGCTATTACCTGCTGGGACGTCAGTTTCGCTTGGTGACGGATCACTCTCCACTGGTCTGGATGAGGTCCGCCAAGGAACGGAATGCCCGGGTTACCCGGTGGTTCCTTTCTCTGCAGAACTTCCGGTTTACGGTTGAACACCGGGCCGGTAGGTTGCAGGGCAACGCCGATGCCTTGTCCCGCGGCCCATGTTTGATGGCAGGAGTTCAACCCCGCTCGCTTGAACTGAGGGGGGGGTATGTGAGACTGTGACCGGGGTTATCTATGACGGCCGGTATGTCTCGCCCCGGTTGTGCTCACTCCATGATAGAAAGTAACTCCACTCCAGGGTTAATCCTGTTTCCCTACAGGCTTAAGGAAGGGTTAAAAGGAAACAGGAACGAGGGCAGGTGTGCCGGGTGTGAGGGAGTGATCACAACTCCCTGAGTTCTCTGCCGGAGAGGCACATGTGTTCTGTGTGGACTTTTGTTTGGATAATAAACCGTGTGCTGTGAACCTTGGTGCCTGGATCCCGTGTCTTCTGCTGAGCAGCCGACCACGCTACCTCACAGGCCTTAGATGCCTAAATGTAAACATTCTGATTATATCAGTGCAGCTGCAGCCAGTAATCTAAGTGACACATCTTTCGATTCAGAGTCTCTTTGCCTACATTTTGTTGCTCTCAGATGAGGTAGCAAAAACCTGCTGACAGATAATTTTTAATTAATTAATAAATAGGGATGATCGAATACCTCAAATATTCGGCTTCGAGAATATTTGCCGAATAGGTCGTCGCTATTCGACTATTCGTGAATATTCGATGCACAATGGAAGTCTATGGGATACCCGAATAACAACTATTCAGAACTATTCAGGCTTCCCATAGACTTACATTGCGCATCGAATATTCGGATAGCGGTGACCTATTCGTCGGATATTTGCGAAGCCGAATATTTGAGGTATTCGATCATCCCTATTAATTAATTAATTCTAATTTTTAAATGATGTCATTAAAATGATGCTTACCACCCAATCGGTAAAACTGTTACATTTCTTTTTAATCGGTGTATAGAAACACCAAAAGAAACTGAAATGACTGTTTCCAAATATTACTTATAGCTCATTAAAGAGTGTCCATGTATACAGTACCTTGAAAAGGCATTCAAACCCCATGAACTTTTCCACATTTTTTTCACATTACACCAACAAACTTAGTGTTATTTTATTGTACTATATCAAAAAAGTAGCAATAATTTGGTAAGTGTAATGAAAATAATAAATTATTTTCTAAATATTTCAAAAATATCATCTGAAAATTGTGATGGGCATTTGTATTCAGCCCACTGTAGTCTGATAACCCTAAATAAAATCCTGAGAGACCAATTGCCTCCAGAAGTCACCCAATTATTAAACTGACCCCACCTGTGTAGTATATTCTCAGTATAACTAAAGATGTTCTGCAATGGCCTTTTAGGTTTGTTTGAGAACATTAGGTATCAAACAGCATAATGAAAAACAAGGAACACACCAGACAGGTCAGTGATAAAGTTGTGAGTAAAGCAGGGTTTAGTTAAAAAAAATTGCTCAAACTCTGAATGTCTCATGGAGCACTGTTCAAATCATCATCAAAAAATGGAAAAAATAAAGCACAACTGCAAACTTGCCAAGACATAGCCTTTCATGTAAGCTGATATCCCAAGCAAGGAGAGCACTAATTAGAGAAGCAGCCAAAAGGCCCCTGGTCACTCTTGAGGAGCTGCTGAGATCCACAGCTTAGGTGGGAGAATCTGTCCACAGGATAAATATTACTCATATACTAAACTAGAGATGAGTCATTACCGAAATATTCATAATCACTATACTCGTAACGAGTACTTTGTAATACTCGCGTATTCGTTCTGAAAAGCGAGTACAATGCAAGTCAATGGGAAATGCGAGTAATTTTTTGCTAGATCCAACAAAGAGGTCTGGGGGCCTGAGGAAAAGCCTGAAATGGATGTGAAAGTAATGAAAATGAATGGGGAGAGCCTGGAGAATATGCCTGCATGCATTTGTGACTCACATATCGTTTCTGGGAATAAGGATGTCACAGTATTACACCACTTTTACAATGCACAAAAACACCTACCAAACGTAACCTAAATTGAATTTTACAGGTCCAAAAGGGGTAAAAAAATGATGTGAGGTCCCCCCCCTGTTTTTCATATGCAGCACAGGAACAGCAGCAACTGCAAGCTGCAGCCCTCAGCTGTCTGCTGTTCTTTGGCTGGTTATGAAGAATAGAGGGGATTCCACACTTTTATTTTAAATTATTTGATTTAATTAAAAAAAAAAAAATGACGTGGGGTCCCACCATGTTACTAAAACTAGCCAAGGTACAGCAAACAACTGGGCACTGATATTATTAGGGTGAGAAGAGCCATCATTATTGGCCCTTTCCAGTCTAACAATAACATCCCACAGCTGCCCGAGAAGTGGCGCATCCATAAGGTGTGTTGTGGCAGTGACGTCACGGGTTCACCGCTGTGAGGTTCAGGCCGCAACTGAAGTGAGCCACGTGATCAGCGATGACATCACTCAGGTGAGTCCTCCACCTGCGGCTCACTTCAGTCATGTCCTGATTTGCAGTCACAGGTGGAGGACTCCAGCTGTGATGGAAAATCACCCGAGTGACGTCACCGCTGATTGCACAGCACATTTCAGTCACTCGGGTGATTTGCTGCCATGGATGGAGGACTCCAGATGTAGCCGCGGCAAACCTAACTGACGTCACCGATGACTGCTCAGCTCACTTTAGTTGATACGTAGAGCTCACAGCGGGCAGTCTTGTTCTATGGTGCTCGTTGTGAGTGTCAGATGTAGCAGTGCTGGAAGCATTGTGGGACCTCGTGTGGATTACCTTGGACCTGCAGGGGTCTAATTGGGGTTAATAAAGTGGCGAAAGAGGGTGCATTTTTGTCTTTTATTTCAAATAAAGGATTTTTAGGGTGTTTGTGTTTATTTACTTTCACTTACAGATTAATGATGGGGGTGTCACATAGACGCCTGCCATCAATAATCTAGGACTTAGTGGCAGCTATGGGCTGTTATTAACTCCTTATTACACTGATTGCCACTGCACCAGGGCAATCAGGAAGAGTTGGGTAAAGTGCTGGGTCAGTCACATCTAATGGATATTGCAATTCCGGGCGGCTGCTGGATGATATTTTTAGGCTGAGGAGAGCCTAATAACCATACGCCTCCCCAGTCTGAGAATACCAGCGCCCAGCTGTGGGGCTTTATCTTGGCTGGGTATCAAAATTGGGGTATCTGTACACCGCTTTTTTTTAAGTGATTTATTTATTTATTTTACTTTACGATATAGACCTGCCCACCGATGTATGTGATTGGTTGCAGTCAGACAGTTGTCACTCAGCATGGGGTCGCGTCTGACTGCAACCAATCGCAGATGCCGGTGGCCGGGAGAAGCAGTGAATATGTGTGAGCCTAATGAGCGGCCCCAGAAGAAGAATGAGAGTTGACAGCTGCGCCACGCTGGTGATCGGTGAGTATGAAGTGCTTGGAGAGAGACACAGAGAGAGAGAGAGACACAGAGAGAGAGACAGAGAGACAGAGAGAGATTGGTGATTGGTTAAGAAGCCCAGCATGTTTAGTTGCTGCAAATCAGGCACCAAATAGGCAATGGTAAGAAGAAAGAAATATTTGAAAGCAAGTCATAAGTCCCATTTTCAATTTTCAAAAGTCATGTAGGAGACAGAGCTAGCATGTGGATGAAGGAGCTAAATGTAAAATGCTATGTGTGGTAGAAAACTAGCATTACACATCAAACCTGAATAGACATGCAGTAGTAATTGCAGAGAAGGGTCATCTTGCAAACTATTGATGCCAGGGGGCAGAATATAAATAGAGGTCACAATCAGGGCCGGCTCTAGGTTTTTGTGGGCTCTGGGCGAAAGAGTCTCAGTGGGCCCCATCCACACATAGACATGCACAGATACATACACATACAGGCATATGTACACATACTTATTTAAAGAGAAATTTACAAAAACACATATAAATAGACATAAATATAGACACAGTCATATACACTGACATACAGTTAGGTCCAGAAATATTTGGACAGTGACACAAGTTTTGTTATTTTAGCTGTTTACAAAAACATGTTCAAAAATACAATTATATATATAATATGGGCTGAAAGTGCACACTCCCAGCTGCAATATGAGAGTTTTCACATCCAAATCGGTGAAAGGGTTTAGGAATCATAGCTCTGTAATGCATAGCCTCCTCTTTTTCAAGGGACCAAAAGTAATTGGACAAGGGACTCTAAGGGCTGCAATTAACTCTGAAGGCGTCTCCCTCGTTAACCTGTAATCAAAGAAGTAGTTAAAAGGTCTGGGGTTGATTACAGGTGTGTGGTTTTGCATTTGGAAGTTGTTGCTGTGACCAGACAACATGCGGTCTAAGGAACTCTCAATTGAGGTGAAGCAGAACATCCTGAGGCTGAAAAAAAAGAAAAAAATCCATCAGAGAGATAGCAGACATGCTTGGAGTAGCAAAATCAACAGTCGGGTACATTCTGAGAAAAAAGGAATTGACTGGTGAGCTTGGGAACTCAAAAAGGCCTGGGCGTCCACGGATGACAACAGTGGTGGATGATCGCCGCATACTTTCTTTGGTGAAGAAGAACCCGTTCACAACATCAACTGAAGTCCAGAACACTCTCAGTGAAGTAGGTGTATCTGTCTCTAAGTCAACAGTAAAGAGAAGACTCCATGAAAGTAAATACAAAGGGTTCACATCTAGATGCAAACCATTCATCAATTCCAAAAATAGACAGGCCAGAGTTAAATTTGCTGAAAAACACCTCATGAAGCCAGCTCAGTTCTGGAAAAGTATTTTTTGGACAGATGAGACAAAGATCAACCTGTACCAGAATGATGGGAAGAAAAGAGTTTGGAGAAGAAAGGGAACGACACATGATCCAAGGCACACCACATCCTCTGTAAAACATGGTGGAGGCAACGTGATGGCATGGGCATGCATGGCTTTCAATGGCACTGGGTCACTTGTGTTTATTGATGACATAACAGCAGACAAGAGTAGCCGGATGAATTCTGAAGTGTACCGGGATATACTTTCAGCCCAGATTCAGCCAAATGCCGCAAAGTTGATCGGACGGCGCTTCATAGTACAGATGGACAATGACCCCAAGCATACAGCCAAAGCTACCCAGGAGTTCATGAGTGCAAAAAAGTGGAACATTCTGCAATGGCCAAGTCAATCACCAGATCTTAACCCAATTGAGCATGCATTTCACTTGCTGAAATCCAGACTTAAGACGGAAAGACCCACAAACAAGCAAGACCTGAAGGCTGCGGCTGTAAAGGCCTGGCAAAGCATTAAGAAGGAGGAAACCCAGCGTTTGGTGATGTCCATGGGTTCCAGACTTAAGGCAGTGATTGCCTCCAAAGGATTCGCAACAAAATATTGAAAATAAAAATATTTTGTTTGGGTTTGGTTTATTTGTCCAATTACTTTTGACCTCCTAAAATGTGGAGTGTTTGTAAAGAAATGTGTACAATTCCTACAATTTCTATCAGATATTTTTGTTCAAACCTTCAAATTAAACGTTACAATCTGCACTTGAATTCTGTTGTAGAGGTTTCATTTCAAATCCAATGTGGTGGCATGCAGAGCCCAACTCGCGAAAATTGTGTCACTGTCCAAATATTTCTGGACCTAACTGTACATAGATATACATCATACATGCACACACACACACACACACACACATACACACACACACACACACACATTATTTTTATATTTTTATATATTTATACTGTACATATATTTCTAATATTGGGAAGCCGGCAACAGCCTTATTCACCTCCCTGCTTGTCTAACAGACATGGCCGCACATAGAGCACATGAACACTGCTGTATATACATCACAAGAGAGGCTGAGGACATACACATTACTGGGGGGAAATACATATTACTGAGGAAAGGGGTGTACAGCAATGGGGGGCATACAGCTCTAGAGGAGGGCAGTGACTCTGAGGTGGGGGGACAAACAGCTCTGAGGTGGGGGGGTGACATGCAGCTCTGGGGGTATACAGCTTTGGGGTGGGGAGGGGACATATAGCTCTGAGGGGGTATACAGCACCTGGGTGGAGGGGACATACAACTCTGGGGGTATAGTAGTATGCAGCCCCCATATTCCTCCATATAGTGTTATGAAGCCCCCATATGCACTATGCAGCCCCATATAGCACAATGCAGACCCATATAGCATTAGGCACCTTTATGTAGTATACAGCCTGCATATAGCACAATGCAGACCCAGATAGCATTAGGCCCCTTCATGTAGTATATAGCCCGCATATAGAACAATGCAGACCCAGATAGCATTAGGCATCCTCATGTAGTATACAGCCCCTAAATAGCACAATGCAGACACATATAGCATTAGGCCCCTTCATGTAGCATACAGCCCACATATAGCACAATGCAGACCCAGATAGCAATAGGCACCCTCATGTAGTATACAGCTTGTATATAGCACAGCTGTATACAGCACAGTGCAGAGCCACATAGCAGTAGGCACCCTCATGTAGTATACAGCTTGTATATAGCACACCTGTATACAGCACAGTGCAGAGCCAGAGATATCAGTAGGCACCCTCATGTAGTATACAGCTTGTATATAGCACAGCTGTATACAGCACAGTGCAGAGCCAGATAGCAGTAGGCACCCTTATGTAGTATACAGCTTGTATGTAGCACAGCTGTATACAGAACAGTGCAGAGCCAGAGATAGCAGTAGGCACCCTCATGTAGTATACAGCCTGTATATAGCACAGCTGTATATAGCACAGTGCAGAGCCAGATAGCAGTAGGCACCCTCATTAGTATACAGCTTGTATATAGCACAGCTGTATACAGCACAGTGCAGAGCCAGATAGCAGTAGGCACCCTCATGCAGTATACAGCTTGTATATAGCACAGCTGTACAGAGCACAGTGCAGAGCCAGAGATAGCAGTAGGCACCCTCATGTAGTATACAACTTGTATATAGCACAGTTGTATACATCACAGTGCAGAGCCACATAGCAGTAGACACCCTCATGTAGTATACAGCTTGTATATAGCACAGCTGTATATAGCACAGCTGTATACAGCACAGTGCAGAGCAAGAGATAGCAGTAGGCACCCTCATGTAGTATATAGCTTGTATATAGCACAGCTGTATACAGAACAGTGCAGAGCCAGAGAGCAGTAGGCACCCTCATGTAGTATACAGTGATTGTACATACTCACTATTCCTCATTCCCCCACTGCTCCGGTCTCCTCGGTGCGTCCACTACTGTCACTCACTCTGACCTCTCAGCAGGTACGCAGTGGTGACGTCACCGCGCTCTGCTGCAGAGCTGTCAGAGCGCCGGCAGTCACAGCGGGGAGAATGATAAGAGAGGGAGTGCGCCGCTCACTCTCTCATCGTTGCTCTCAATTGTATCGGCAACTGCGATGCCTATAGTTGAAAGCGCGATCTTCGGCGGGGGGTGGAGGGGGCGGTGACAGTGCGGGCACCGGGCCCCCCTGAGTAGTGGTGTGCCACTCTTGCCACCGTGAGTGGGCCCCCCCCGGCAGCTCAGGGCCCCGACATTTGACTGGGTTTGCTGGGTGCTAACGCCGGCCCTGGTCACAATTTTCGGAATCATATTTTAAAATATTTAGAAAACCATGTTTTATTACTTTTACTCTTCATAAATACTTGCTACCTAGTGCAGGTATAACACATATAATCCCAATAAAATACATTTAAGTTTGTGGGAAAAAGTATTGAAGAAATGAAGAAAGCCATGGAAAGTGACGACACCAGCTGAAATCTATCAGTAATTAGAATCCTGCCACTTAGTGAAAAATAATATCAGCTGGTTCACATCTGAAATATAGGATCCAGTTTTGGGCAACATTTTAAAAAGGATATTCAGAAGTTAGAGTCAATTCAAAGGCGGGTAACTAGATTATTACAAGGAATGGAGGCCGCCCATATGATGAGAGGTTGAAAAAGTTAGATTTCATTAGCTTAGGAAAAAAGACGTCTCAGAGGAGATCTCATTTATATATATAAATATATGTGTGGTCAATATAAAGGACTAGTACATGACTTCTTCCAAAGACAATATTTTCTTCACTGCGAATGGAAGAAGGGTAATTCCGGCAGCCAAATAGGAAAGGGTTCTTTACAGTTAGAATAGTCAGATTGTGGAATGCCCTACCACAAGAGGTAGTAATGGCAGATATTATGAGAATTTTTTTTAAAACAGGCTGGGTGATTTCCTCAGTACGCACAACATTGTAGGTTATAAATGATTTAATGGCAAAATATATAATTGGTGGAGGATGGTTGAACTAGATGGACCTAGGTCTTTTTTCATCCTACATAACTATATAACTATGTAACATGATGGCCTATAAAAATGTATCTCATTACCAATGTGCCACACAAGAAACCTCTCATCAGAGGTAAAACCAGAGCTGTCTCAAGACCTTGGCAATCTTATTGTTGCAAATCATACTGATGGCATTGGTTACAGAAGAATTTCTAAACAACTGAAGGTTCCAGTGATCACTGTTAGGGCCATAATCCGGAAGTGGAAAGAACATCATTTCACCATAAACTGTGCATGACCAGGTGCTGTTGCAAGATTTTAGACAGAGGAGTGAAAATAATTAACAGAAGAGTTGTACCAGAGCCAAGGACCACCTGTAGAGAGCTGCAGAAAGACCAGAAATCAGCAGGTATAATTGTTTCAAAGAAAACAGTAAGTAATGTACTTACCTCCATGGCGTTTTTGCTCTCACACCACACAAAACTCCATCACTGAACAGAAAGCATGTTCAAGTGAGTTTACTGTTTGCTCAACAACATTTAAGCCCCTGTCACATTTAACGACTTTCCAGCGATCCCGACAATGATACGTCCTGATATGGATCGCTGGTAAGTCGTGGTTGCTGGTGAGATGTCAAACAGTCAGATCTTCCCAATGACGCAGCAACAATACAGCGACCGTAGCGACCTGTATAACGATCTCGGTGGTACGTGTCTGAGCTCTGAGTTGTAAACGAGGTCATTGGTATGGCGTAAAACACACCGATGCATCCTGCCCAGGAGGACCTCGATGATCAAAAAATAGTCCAAGCCATTCCGACATGACCAGTGATCTCACAGCAGGGGCCTGGTCGCTGCTATGTGTCAAACGTAGCAAGATCGCTGGCGAGGTCATTGTGGCGTCACAGAATCTGTGACTCAGCAGCGATCTCGCTAGTGCTTTCACTATGTGTGAAGGTACCTTTAGACAAGTCTGTGAAATACTGGGAGAATATAGTTTGGTTAGATGAGACCAAGATTGAACTCTTTGGATGACATAATATATGGATGAAATGAGGACGGACATTTCAGCAAGACAATGATCCCAATCACACAGCCAAGGAAACTCAATTTATTTCAGAGAAAGAAAATAAAGCTACTAGAATGGCCCAGCCAATCACCTGACGTGGATCCAACAGAAAATTTATGAAAGGAACTAAAGCATAGGCCAACAACTCTTTGTATTTGGGGGTCTTCTGACTCCTACTTAAGGACATTCTTTCCACACTAAAGAAAACTCTGATAATATACAAATAATAGTGTAAACCAATGAGAATAAAACAACCCACATGTTTGTTTCAATGTACAAACTGTTCTTATTTGGCCAAAGTAAACTTGAAGGCAATGTCTGGGACTAAGATATTGATATTTATTTTACTAAACTCTACTAGATATGTCTTGTGATGAAAAGAGGGGTCTAGAATCTATAAAAATCTAGGCATTCTTTGACTGGAATATTATGAAATGAATCATTTTTACAAAGTAAACATTACAAGGGATGAGTTTATTGTTTGAGGTTTTCCACCCATTACGAAAGGAAATGGCAGTTGTACTCTTCATAGGAATGTATCAACAATATGATAACACTGATTCACTTCCACATGCCAATAAATTGCATGCATGATGAAACATGGGGATTGCTATTACTCATAATTCAAATTTTCCCTTCCCTTTGTGAAATAATGTAATGGCATTTAGATCCCTGTACTATGTTGTTGTCTTCTACCTGTTTGTTTTATTTAAAGAAATTACAGTTCCAGTCAAAAATTTGGACATACCTGTTCATACAATAGTTTTTCTTGTTCTTATTGGAATGAGCACATTGTAGATTCAGACTGAAGGCAATAAACTCCCAATGGAAACCAGGAGTAAACACAAACTTATGTAATAAACAGGATGAGTGCCAAATCTTTTTCATAGCACCGCCTTTAACTCTGATGACAGCTTTACACCTCATTGACAATCTCTCCATCAGCTTCAACAGATAGTCATCTGGAATGGCTTTCCAAAGCACCCCGAATCACCGTGTCTGCAAATTGGGATTCTGATCTGGCTTATATATCCTGAGTCATATTGCAAAGGATTGTTAAAAATCCACTTGTGACTTTTAGGATCGCTACTTCCAATAGGTGGCGCTGTGCTAGAGTTTGTCTCCTTTACTGGAGAGACAATTTGAATATTTCTTAGAGGGGCGTGGCAGCTATAAGTCCCCTTACTTGGCAGCCAGACTGGCTTGCAAAGTCTCCTTAAGGAGAATAGTGTTCCCCCGTGGTCCCCACATAGCTTTCTCATGAGCCAGATCAGACACCCCCATACTTTGCACTGACGAGGGGCAAGCACCCCGAAACACCGTGTCTGCAAATTGGGATTCTGATCTGGCTTATATATCCTGAGTCATATTGCAAAGGATTGTTAAAAATCCACTTGTGACTTTTAGGATCGCTACTTCCAATAGGTGGTGCTGTGCTAGAGTTTGTCTCCTTTACTGGAGAGACAATTCAAAGGTCTTTAAGGAGTTTGTAGAGGTGTTAAGCACTTGGCTGCTTTACCTTCACTTTGCAGTCTAACTCATCCCAATTAATCTCAATTGGATTGAGGATGAGTGATTGTGGAAGCCATGTCATCTGACGCAGGACTCAAATTCTCCCTCTCCATTCTTCATTACGGGCACCACACATATAGAAACTGTTACGCTCAACGCAGGAGATGGTAAAGTGGCAAGCCGAAGTGGACCCACTGGACCATAGGTGGGGCACTGGCTTACCCTTTAGTGGGCTGTACTTGACTAAGCATCCACCGCGAGGCAGATGCCATGTGCCACTCCCAGGGCAGTGACCGGGACTGTGGCAGCTGACCCCCAGGTCAAAGACAGACACAGGTGCAGACAGGCAGAGTCTCTAGTGTAGACAGGGACCACCAGGATGGCTGAGGCTGAGAGCATGGCCAGGACAGAAAGGCACTGTCACTATTAAAGACAGGAACCACCGGAATGGCTGAGGCTGATAGCATGGGCATGCACAGTAACTGGTATGGAAAGGATCCACTGTGATGTTTGAGGCTGAAAAAGTGGCCAGGGCGGACAAGTACAGGGTACCAACAGGACAGGAATGTACACTGGCTAGGGAACAAACTGTGGGCAAAGTGACCTGACAGCTAGCAGGGGGACCCAGTGTCAGCGGCGGCAGCACCGGGTCATATAGTAGCTGCGTGGTCTGCGACAGAACAGTGCAGTTCCTCTCTCACAGAAAGGAGCTGGCTGCTGATCTGCTGGGCGACCACGAGCCACTAACCTCCTGGGCCCGGTCGCAATGGCGACCCCTGCGACCGCAGTAGTTACGCCACTGGTTCAGGACTGTAGGGAGCTGTGAAACAACAAAACCACTGCAAAAAAAATGTAATGGTCACAAACACTTTCCGAAGGCCGGTGTACAAATTGCACAAAATGAAGTCCTAATGAAGCATACCTGTTCTTTGTAAGGCATTTCAGAAGTCTACCTGATGAAGCTGCTTGAGAGATTGCCAAGGCAGTGTAAAGATGCCATCTGAGTAAAAGGAAAGTACTTTGAGGAAGATATGGTTTAACACATATTCAGGATTGTTTCATATGTGATACCTTACTCCTTGTTTCCTTCATGGTTATTTTGACTTCTGTCTGAACTATCAATGTGCACATTCCAATAACAAGAAGTAAAACCATTGCATGAATTGGTGTGTCCAATTAGAATAGTGTGCCACCCCCGTGCCAGCAGCCGGGCTGCTCGGATCTGGATCTGCAGTGTGGCTCGAGGGATTCTACCGGACCCGGGGGTCGCGCGGACACTTCAAATAAAAGGGGACGTATTTGTACGGGATTGGCTGTAAACTGTCTGTGATGTGACCCACGGTGTGTGGTGAAGTGTGGCTCCACCACTGCTGTAGTGGAGCGCCCGGGGAAGATGGGCTGGCAGCTGGTTGTTAACCCCTCCGTGGGTAGGGATGGATGCCCCGGGGCTCAGTGTCTCTATGCTGGGGATGGTGACTGCAGGGGCCGGTGCACCCGGTCAGACCGGGGGATGTTAGGTTACTCATGGTTGAATAAATCACACAAGTCCTGTGGTAAACCAAGGTGCTGGTGGCCGGCCGCCGCGGCTGGGTGTATTCTGGTCCCACACCTGGGCTGATGGTCTGTGTCACTTTTCCTCTGCACTGCTGTGTTTAATGTGTTGGACTTCCTGGTGTGAAACACGGGAGTCCGCTCCCCGGGCCTTTTGTTGGGAGACTTGCCCGCTGACACTGAACTTTGGGATCTACCGGGCCCTGGCGGATGCCCTATCCCTCTCGGTGGGTGGTTGTCTGCTTTTGGGACTTTGGTTGGGACAGGACCTATAATCCTGCCCTCAATTGGTTAATTAGCTAGGCTGTTGGTTCCGGCCCTACCTTCAGGGTCCAAGTACCCCCTCTGTGCACGGTTTCCGGGTCGGTTCTCTGGTGTCGGTATCGGGATGTTCCAACCTTGCCCCGGTCCACCTCGGATCTCCGGCATCCGTCTTCCCGTCTCCTGACAGACACAGACCACCATCTGCCACCTAGCCAGCACGCCGGGGCTCCAACCCCGACACCTTTCCTTTCTGACTACAGAACTCCAACTCCCTCCTCTCAGCTACTCCAACTTAGACTTCCACTTAGACTTCAACTCATACTTCACTACTGCTTTTCCCACCCCGGGTTCTCTAGACCCCTAGGTGGGCGTTCTCCTTCCGCCTGGTCCCCCCCACTGGTGTGTCTGTCCTACCCTGGGGAGGTGACTAGGATTTGGTTGGCTTAGGTGTAACCCTTTGTGGGAAGGTGTTGTATGGGGGTCTACTCTGTGTTACTACCTGGTTTTGCCAGGGCGTCACAATAGTACTGTATATGGAGGTTTCATGCAACTTATCCATTAGGATAAATAAATACAACTATATGCTGGTCACTGGAAGTCATATCAATCATGAAAACAGGGCACCTCAGTCCAACAATTAAAAAAAGCATGATAGCTCATGTGCACTATTGTCCATTCAATGTCTATGCCCCTAATTCTTCATTACCTTTTTGCCTGTTTTTTACCAAGCTTTATGAGTTTTTCACCTTTTCTTGTGTTTACCCAATTCATTATTCTATTTGCACCTTTTTTAAGCTTACTTTATATGGGTTTGCCAGTGTTTTTTTTCTTTTTTGTTTTATTTAAGAAATGCCAGATGTTTTCAGCTGATTTATCAATTGCGACTTTTTAAGAAGTCCCACAATTTGGCACAACTCATCTCCAGTTGCTCAATCTTTTAGTTTTATGCATGGTTTTTTCAAAAGTTGCATCTTTTATTGGTATTTTTAAAAGATTGTACTTTTTTTCCTGAGAAGGTTGCAAAAAATGGTTAATGACAGGAAAGAAGCCCCTATACTTTACGCTAAATTCATGGATCGTGTCCACCATTTGGGTGAACATGAAGCAATAAAACTCAGGGAATATTTCAAGACAAAAACTAAAAGTGACCTAAAAAACTTACAAATGATAAATTGGAGCCTATGGGTTTATCAAAAGCCAAGTTAATTTGGAGTTGACTTTGTAGCCAGCCGCTTGCCAATTTTGTGTATTTTATTGGGGTTGATTCAAAAAATAAACTTTCAGGACTTGCTCATGATATATTAGGTGTGTGTTATAGCAAAATTCAAGATTAAAGGCACTGTCGCACACAGAGATAAATCTGTGGCAGATCTGTGGTAGATCTGTGGTAGATCTGTGGCAGATCTGTGGCAGGTCTGTGGCAGATCTGTGGCAGATCTGTGGCAGATCTGTGGCAGATCTGTGGCAGATCTGTGGCAGATCTGTGGCAGATCTGTGGTTGCAGTGAAATTGTGAACAATCAGTGCCAGGTTTGTGCCTGTGTACAAATGGAACAATATGTCCATGATTTCAATGCAACCACAGATCTGCCAAAGATTTATCTCTGTGTGTGACGGGGCCTTAAAAGTTGGCATGCACATGGATTTCATGTATGAAAGGTACGCTCTTAGTAATTTAAAGCCCTTTTTTCTATCATGCATTGTATGTCTAAAATTTTCTCATTCACCATAAGAGCAGCACATAAGTAATTGCAGGGAACATAACTTTCCATTTCATAACTTGTAGAGAAGAGTGTATTAGATATTTATAGTATGATGGCTTATACAGTATGTCCACCCATATCCTGTCCACCGACATTAACTTGAGAACGGCGGCAGCTATAGGCATAGAAGTGGTGTCTAGGTATAGTAAAGTAGCCATGCGCTCCGCAATGAAACCACCTATAGCGCCACCTGGTGGAAAACAATGGAGTTCGTATTTTTATCTAAAAAACGGAACGAGATAGAGAAAAAAAGTGAAATTAAAAATAGTAGGGCATTATTAAATCAATACAAATCAATTCCTTGCATACAGAAATGCTATGATATGAAACCCATGACCCCCCAAAACATTGAATGCTGGTCACACATATGGCGCCCATTTAACTTTGATGCTCAAAGTGGCCACCGTCAGCTGCAATGCACATCTGGTGGTGGACAGCATATTGTATCTTCCTGCATGTTGTGCAATATGGTAGGTGACACGTTTGCACAAGCATCTGTGATACGTCATCGTAGGTCCTGCAATGTTGGTGTTGGAGTCGCATACACCTGCTGTTTTATGTGACCTCACAGAAAGAAGTCCAATGGGGTCAGGTCAGGTGAGTGTGGAGGCCACTCCGCGCAGCCACCATATCCAATAACTTGTAGGAAGGTCTCCATGAGTTATTGCTTCATGTCCGCAGCCTTGTGAGTTTTACACGTTCTAATCATAGTATTTCTGTATGCAAGGTGTTGATTCGTATTGAATTGATGATGCCCTACAATTTTTTAATTCACTTTTTTTCTCTATCTCGTTCCGTTTTCGAGATAAAAATGCTAACTCCGTTGATTTGCACCAGGTGGCACTATAGATGGTTTCATTGCGTAGCGCATGGCTACTTTACTATACCTAGACACCACTTCTATTCCTATAGCTGCCATTGTTCTCAAGTTAATGGCTGTGGACATGATATGGGTGGACACACTGTATATACTTATATGAGAATTGTCCAGTAATTACATACAGTTTAACCAAGAGTGGACTAAAATGAAAGAAATAATTAGTAAAAATTGATTCTTGTAAACTTAGATGGACAGGCAATGTCTGGTATGGACAAGAGCGTGGTAATTTTGAATTACAAGTGAATTGATAATAAAAGCATGCCATCATATTCCTGCATACAATATTCTTAATGGGATTAGCAAGCAACTAGGAAACTATTTGCGTGAAGCTATGCCGATGCCCTCCCAGTGATGTCTTCCTCTCTTTCCAGACTCTTAACATAGAGAAGTGACACAGCTCTGCTACATAAATCAACATAGTGACACAAATTAATTCCAGTTTACATAAAGAGATATCGGCCTCTTATGAATGAGCACCACTGTGTAATTTACAAATTATTCCATTATGACTTTATGCCAACTTTTAAACTAAAAGCAGTACTATCTAGTAAATAGCCCATTATTAGGGATTTGGCTTAATAAATGAATCTAATTTTGACCACAATAATTTGTAGTGTCACCCATTTGTATGTATTCAGTTATTGGGATATGTCACTCAGAACTGAATAAAACAATTGTCTACAATACTTGGGGACATTTTATACATGTACATATTGTAAGGTGGCAGCAGGACAGGTCCTGGATGGGAGGTATGTGTCACCAAGGTGGCAAGCCTCGGTGATATAGGACCCGGAGTAGGAGGCTCCAGCACGTACAGTGCTGAGAGGTGTTGTTTAATAGGTCCAGATTTTAGGTCCAGGATTTAGGAATGGCCACCAAATCTGGGTAAGACTGACCGTTCCCTTACCTCCAGTTCTGGGATTTGGAATGGCAAACAAAAGGGAGTTCACCTGCCTCATTGTATGGGAGGCGGAAAAGCCTCCAGTGTCAGCTACATTCTCACAGACTGAGCCATGGACTTAAATGGCCGTTTAAATGTTTGTTTATTTCCATTGAACGTTTGTTCAACGTTTCACCAACTACTTAAGGTATAAATATATATAGAAATATATATATAAATATATATATATATATATATATATATATATATAGTTATATATATATATATATATATATATATATATATATATACGCTAGATGTAGCACCCGGCCAGGGATAGTAACTAAGTCCCTTTCTCTCCCACTCACTCTCCCACTCTCCCTCTCACCACTACAATCATATTAACTGACGTATAAGCTGTCTTATACTAAGAATGTCCTTCATTGCCTATAGCAACCAATCAGAGCTCCTTCACCTGTAACAAAATAGAAACAGACCTGTGATTGGTTACTATAGGCCACCTGATACATATCCGGGGTAACTGTCAAAACAGCCAATATATACCTTAAACATCCAAACAGTTTCTGTGAGTGTGTCTCTTTCTGTGTGTGTGTGTGTCTTTTGGTCTGTGTCTCTTTTGGTGTGTGTGTCTTTCGGTGTGTGTCTCTTTCTGTGTATGGGTCTCTTCCTATCTGTGTGTTTATTTCTGTGTGTGTCTCCTTCTGTGTGTGTGCCTTTCTGTGTATGTGTCTCTTTTTGTGTATGTGTCTCTTTCTGTCTTTGTCTCTTTTTGTGTGTCTTTCTGTGTGTGTTTGTGTATGCCTCCTTCTGTGTCTCTTTCTGTGTGTGTGTGTTTCTCTTTCTGTGTGTGTATGTAGGTCTCTCTGTGTGTCTCATTCTCTGTCCATAAGAGGACATAATAACAGATCCATTCCCAGCTCCACTGACTTTAATGTAAGCAGGTTTTTGGCAAATAACTGTAAAGTGTTAAATTTTCCCTCAAAACATAGCCTATGACGCTCCCTGAGTCAAATGAGGCCACTGCGCAAAATTTTGTGATTGTAAATGCGATTGTGCGGATTCTTTTAGTGGACATACACACACACATACACACATACACTCAGCTTTATATATTATATATATAGTCATGGACAAAAGTATTAGCACCCTTCAAATTGTTCTAGAAAAGGAAGTATCTCTCCCCAAAATTATTGCCATTACACATGTTTTGTAATACACGTTTATTCCCTTTGTTTGTATTTGATTAACACAAAAAAGAGAGAAAAAAGTCAAACTGGACATAATTTTCACACAAAACTTAAAAAATGGACCAGACAAAATTATTGGCTACCTTAATTTAATATTTGGTTAAGCATACTTTGAAATAAATACCTGCAATCAATCGTTTCTTATAACCATCAACAAGCTTCTTATCAGGGGCAGAAGGATCGCGGTCGCAGGGGTTGCCACTACGACTGGGCCCGGGGGATCAGGGGGCCCGCCGACCCCCTGATGTTCTGAAGCAGTAGCTGATCACCCAGCTCCTGCTTCAGGACATCCAGCTGAATTACAACACAGTGACCGGTCGGGACCTTACACTGCAAACTGAGGCACCGCGGGGTTACAGGAGGCATCAGCTGTCTCTGAGGCTGACAGTGTACTGGCTACATAAAAAATGCATGAAAGCGATCCAGCTGAGTGACCTGGTGATTTATTCAGTGCAGTACAGACATGGCATAGTCGTGGTTAACGCGTTTCTGGCTTAACGCCCTTAATCCTGCCCACCTCTTTTCACTGAAGACGGTGCTGAGAGGTGGGCGGGATTATGGGAGCAGAGAGCAGTGAATATATGCATTCTTTTTAATATCAGCACACTGATAACCCAGCTGCCGCCTTATTAAAGAGAACCACTGGCAGACATACCGCAGGTGCATTTGCACTGGGGCCCATAAAGAGGTGGCCCAAAGAACTGTAGAAAAGTCAGTCTTTCAGTGACTGCAGAGGGGAGTTGCAAGGGCCGTTCCTGTGTGAAGCCCCACAAGTGCAGTGTCGGTGCATTACCTTCAGGGACTCCACTCGGCTGGATCTTGTCACAGGTAGGAGATCTTCTATTTAGGATTGTCGTGACGCCACTCTCAGAATTGCGGTCAGTGGGGGACCGCCACTGCAGATTAAGGGATGCCTGGGGCTGATGGTGGGTGCAGTCAGTTGTAATAGCCTCCTGAGAGTGAGGCTAGCCCCAGGGCCCGATGTAGGTGTGTAGAACCACAAGGCGCAGAATAACTCAGCACAAGCAGAATGTCTTTCAGGGGTTTTACTCACAGAAGATGGCAGAGTGAGTAACCCGGGCGTAGCTGGGATGAACCAGGCTGGAACCAGGTATCCTTCAGGCTGACTGATGAGGGTGACTACCGACTCGCCTTCCTTAGCCCTTCTGAGGTTTGTGGTAACCCCGACTTTTAGTCCCTATGGGGGTCACCCAGGGAAGTAGCTGCTCCCCTCGTTTGTTTGCCGTTTGCTTGTCGCCTGAACCAGATCACTCCAGCTGCTTGCCTCCTGTGAACTATGGGCCCTAACTGTGGCTACGTGGCTGCGGCTTTTGTGGTGTTGTGGCGTAGGCTTTAAGGGCCCCACACCGGCAGGTTTAGCAAGGAAAGGTGGATCTATCCCCGCACCGGGATCTGCCGCCCGTTTGGGCCTGGTACTCCCTGACAGTCTCCGTACTTTCCACTACGCGGCTCTCTCTCCAGCTGTGTGTGGGGTTCGGGCAGCACTACCAGGTGACCGTTCTCCCCCGTCGGTAGTCACTGCGCGGACGCTGTTAGACTGCAACAGCTCCAGGGTCTGCTCCTCACGTCTGCTTTCCCTGAGCTACACACTAAACTGGCTCACTGCTCCTCCTCTCCTGTTCTTGCCTACGCCACCTAGCAACCAGGCTCTCCACCACACCCCTTGAGTGGAGATGGAGGCTTCGCCCCCTCCACTCCTCGGGTGGAGATGGAGGCTTCGCCCCCTCCTGGGATCCCCAGGGGTCCTCTCAAAGGTACATGTGTGAGACCTGATCACTATGCGCCTGTGTAGTCACACCTCGGTCAGCCTTCTGGATTACCTGTGTTGTACTGTCCCCAGCATGGGTGCAGTACTCAGTGGTGCCTGACCAGGTCAGGGGCGCCACATTCCCCCTTAGTTATCACCAGCACGTCCTCGGGCTGCAAGACAACATTTTAAAATGCATAAAACAGTAAAACATGGTAAAACGTTTTAAAACCATCAGGTACCATACATCACCACCCTCCACCCACAAGTCCGTTAACCCACCCTAAACCCTCTCACGTTGGCCGCGCCTTCAGCCACTTCTGGCAGGATGTAGAGGCGGCTTTCATGGGCTGGTGGTTTCAGGGTATACCTGGCCTGGTGGAGCCGCGCCTTCAGCCTCTTCTGGCAGGATGTAGAGGCGGCCTCCACAGTTGGTGCTGACCAGGTACCCTCTTTGTGGTGGAGAGCCAGGCCCCATAAACAGGCGTGCTCCCTGGTTGCAGGTGAGCCAGGCCCCATAAACAGGCGTGCTCCCTGGTGGTGGTACCTCTGGGGTAACTATTTACACTGCGAGAGTTTGTGGCTATAGCCAGTTCATAGCCTTAAGGTTCATGGGTTTCTCACATTAGTTCATGTGGGCACATTTCTTGAACATTAACGTTGCAAACTTTTCAAAACTTTAACTTGCTGTACTTTACTTTTCTCTACACAGATTCCTCCTCACCAGGGCTTGGGCCTGTAGGGCTGCGGCACCTGTTGCTTTCTCCATCTCTGTCATCATCTGTAGTGGTCTCATCAATGGGTTCTTTGTCTTTTCTTTCCTCTTCTTCTGTGTCTGTTTCTTTTTCTGTGTCTGTTTCTTTTGCAGGATTACTGTAGGGACTTCTGGGACATGGTGTAACATCCAGTGCGTACCATCCGCGTTCTCCTTGGTGCATGGTGAATTCCACTGAGTCTCCCATCTGTAGATTTCTTCCTGGATGTCCTCTGGGTAAATGTGCTCTAACATCCCTTCTGTTCACAAAGATGCCTTCTTTCATACCAGGAGCTACTATGAAGCCATATCCACTCTTCAAGCTGAAATCTTCCACAACTCCACGACAAAGTGGACCTCTGACCTGGGATTTGGCCCTTCTCAGGAACCGTTTCTCTTCCAAGTCTCTGGTCATGACTTCGTTTTTCTGCTCTGGAGACTGCGGTGCAGGGGAAAGCTTGGTTCTGCTACGGCGCCGTGTCCTACGGGCTGGATTCTGCTGGGCTGTTACTTCACTGCCTGCAGGCCCCCAGGTGAGGTTTCTGGGCAACTCTTCCTCTTCATCCCAGCGGGAATACGGCAGCATCTCTGGCTCGGGGCATGGATCCACTGCTGATAGCTCCGGGGTCAGCTTCTCAGCTTCCTGGCCTCCTCTCCCCCTTAGTTCTTCTGGGCACTCCTGTTGTGGCAGCGCCGGGGATAGGTGGTCATCAGCAGGCCCGGGCGGGGGACTCTTTGGCGTGGTTGCTGCAGAAGTCGCCTTGGGGGTGTGCGGAGGGAGCAGATACCGATCCACCATCTCCTGTGGGAATTGGGCCTCTAAGTCAGCCTTCAGCTTCCAGTATGCGGGGTCCTCTCCTATCAGGGACTTCCTAGCAGGGACTTCCTTAGACTGGGGAGCGGTGTCTGCTCTGGCCTTGCGGCCCGGGGTAAACAGTGGTACCTTCTTGTCTTGGCGGGCCGCGCCTGACATGGCGGCGGCCTGGTCTTGGCGGGCCGCGCCCTGCATGGCGGCGGCCTGGTCTTGGCGGGCCGTGCCGGGCATGGCGGCGGCCTGGATCAGCGTCGCTGTGTCAATCAGGGTCGCAGCTGGAGTCTTAGCGGGCATCGCTACTGTGGCCGGTTCTTGGCGGGCCGGGCAGGGCATCGCTGCGGCGGCCTGAATTGGCGTCGCAGCTGCGATGGGATCCGTGCAGGCTGGGCTGGGCGTCGCTGCTGCGATCGGAGCTTGGCGGGCCGGGCAGGGCATCGCTGTGGCGGCCTGGGCTTGGCGGGCCGGGCAGGGCATCGCTGCTGCGGCCTGGTTCAGCGTCGCAGCTGCGATGGGATCTGTGCAGGCTGGGCTGGGCGTCGCTGCTGCGGCCTGGTCCTGCGTCGCCACGCCGGGCGCCTCTTCAGGGACCGCGGGCGTGGCAGCAGGGGTCGGGGCACTCGCGTTGGCAGGGGCAACACTGGACTCACCCATCGGTGGCACCATCGGGGTCTGAGTCGTCGCCGCTCGGTCTGGCACTCGTCGCGTGGCTCTCCCCTCGTAGGCCTGAACCGCTGCAGCCATCTCCAGAAGCTCCATGCGTTCCTCTCTGATCTGCTCTACGACCCGGGTCTCCAGTCGGTCGCAGAACTGGGCAAGCTCCCGATACCACCAGGCAGCGGAGCCTGGTTCTGGGTTTCTGCGTTCAGACGCCATTTCCGCTGCGCCTTCTTCTGCACGATTTCCCAGCAGCGGAATCGTCGCTGCCTCCAGTAGCAGGCTCCTCAGTTTCTGCTCTGCCTCTTCCAGCAGCAGGCTTCTGGCTCCCTTTCTGTCCCGACGTCTCTGAACGCCTCCGCTCTCTTCACTTGCGAGGTCAGGACTCTGCAGGGGATCTCTGGGTAGCCACACCTCTTCGTGGGCGGTAACTTCTCCCAGCGCGGGCTGCTGTTGTTTTTCAGCGCGCTTTTCATGGTGGCAATATGGCGGCGCTTCCAATTTTCCAAGTGGACCGCCCAGGCACATGGTCACCTGTCTGAACAGGTCTAGTCCTTATCCTGTTCGTGACGCCAGATGTGAAGCCCCACAAGTGCAGTGTCGGTGCATTACCTTCAGGGACTCCACTCGGCTGGATCTTGTCACAGGTAGGAGATCTTCTATTTAGGATTGTCGTGACGCCACTCTCAGAATTGCGGTCAGTGGGGGACCGCCACTGCAGATTAAGGGATGCCTGGGGCTGATGGTGGGTGCAGTCAGTTGTAATAGCCTCCTGAGAGTGAGGCTAGCCCCAGGGCCCGATGTAGGTGTGTAGAACCACAAGGCGCAGAATAACTCAGCACAAGCAGAATGTCTTTCAGGGGTTTTACTCACAGAAGGTGGCAGAGTGAGTAACCCGGGCGTAGCTGGGATGAACCAGGCTGGAACCAGGTATCCTTCAGGCTGACTGATGAGGGTGACTACCGACTCGCCTTCCTTAGCCCTTCTGAGGTTTGTGGTAACCCCGACTTTTAGTCCCTATGGGGGTCACCCAGGGAAGTAGCTGCTCCCCTCGTTTGTTTGCCGTTTGCTTGTCGCCTGGACCAGATCACTCCAGCTGCTTGCCTCCTGTGAACTATGGGCCCTAACTGTGGCTACGTGGCTGCGGCTTTTGTGGTGTTGTGGCGTGGGCTTTAAGGGCCCCACACCGGCAGGTTTAGCAAGGAAAGGTGGATCTATCCCCGCACCGGGATCTGCCGCCCGTTTGGGCCTGGTACTCCCTGACAGTCTCCGTACTTTCCACTACGCGGCTCTCTCTCCAGCTGTGTGTGGGGTTCGGGCAGCACTACCAGGTGACCGTTCTCCCCCGTCGGTAGTCACTGCGCGGACGCTGTTAGACTGCAACAGCTCCAGGGTCTGCTCCTCACGTCTGCTTTCCCTGAGCTGCACACTAAACTGGCTCACTGCTCCTCCTCTCCTGTTCTTGCCTACGCCACCTAGCAACCAGGCTCTCCACCACACCCCTTGAGTGGAGATGGAGGCTTCGCCCCCTCCACTCCTCGGGTGGAGATGGAGGCTTCGCCCCCTCCTGGGATCCCCAGGGGTCCTCTCAAAGGTACATGTGTGAGACCTGATCACTATGCGCCTGTGTAGTCACACCTCGGTCAGCCTTCTGGATTACCTGTGTTGTACTGTCCCCAGCATGGGTGCAGTACTCAGTGGTGCCTGACCAGGTCAGGGGCGCCACACCTGCGTCATTTTCAGAAATAAGGGCCGCACTCTTCAGATGATGCTGTTACCCACTGCTCCTTCTAGAGCTGCTGCTGCAGGTTCTGTGCAGGAGAAGTTGGCACTGTGAGAGTCACATGTGGCACCCCTGAGGCTTCAGTCACCACAGAGTATTGCACCAAACATTGGGTGTAATGGTAAACCCAGTTCCTGAGGAGTCAGTCCCGGTTTCACCACATTACACACTCAAATATACACCAGTGTGCCCTGTTCCCACTGGGTTCTGGGCTAGGGTAGGGTAATACAGGGGTCGCCGACAGAGAGGCATTTATAGGATGCCTTCAACAGGGGCCCCAGTCCCACTAGGAGCAGCCAGAGGGGGAGTCAGGATCCAACACAACAGTTTAGGAGTTCTCCATCAGGAAATCAGCGGAGGAGACGTGCCTCACAGGTGCTCCAGTGGGAAGGAAGAGAAAGTTCACACGGTTGCCATGGGGAGAGTGAACCTGCTCTCCTCGGAACCGACACCACGCAGGGCGGCAGGACCCTTGGGAAGATCATACTTCATGTTGCTTTTCCAGAATCTGCCTGGACGGGGAAAGTTTCAAGCTTCCCTGACCAGACAGCGCCCGACAGCACAGTGCCAGAGAAGATCTGGTGTCTCACATTAAGGCCGGATCCATATCGGAATCGTGGCACCTGCATATAGGGACAAAAGTACATCTTGTGAAACCCAGGGTCCCCTTGTTGCGTCAAGCTAGGGGATCCACAGACAGACGTTACAAGGAGGAAACCCACCGAACACCAAACCGGACTGATGTCTAAAGGGATTCGGGTTCGACGGAGCCCATCATAGCAAGTGACCGGTACGTGGGTGAGCGGCACCGCACAAAAGTGAGTAAACAACCTGGAACCACAGCTAAAGACTCTGACTCTTTATTACCGGTATTGCCACTCCGTGCCGCCATTACTACTCCCCTCATCATCCTCCCTGGGGCCCGCTCCATCTGTGGGGACTGATACCATCCATAGCTGCTACTACCATCAGCTGCGGAGGACAGCGACAGCAGCGGCGGCCCATTCCCTGGCCGTATACCACAGGTGGCGTCACGACAAACACCTCACTACTACCCCCAACATCTCTTCCCTGCCATTTTCTGTACGCCTTGGGGAAACAAAGCCAGGTTAAGACGCCCGTGACCATGACAGTGGATGGCCCGGCGACGAGTAGGTTTAATGCCCGTGCCCCATGGGGCGCTACACACACATACAATGTGCAGGGCCTGAGGTAAGGCTGGGGAGGGCTCTATCACCATGGATACCAGACTGTATGTGTAGTGGCCCGGTCCAGATTGTGTCTGGTTCTTTAAGTACATTTACTTATATGTAATATTATGCTATATGTTCTAAGTAAAGCATTTTTCATTTGTTGTGTTCTAGCACCATCTATTGGTGAAAACTGTAAGAATCTGAAGTGTTCATTGGGTGTTATCCTATTGGCTAGTTCTTGGTCACATGGCTCAATAGGTGGAGCTATTCTCCAGCCTCTGTCTAGAAACAACTGGAATGAGCTGGTTCTGGCTGAGTCTCCTCTGAGGGAAGACATTATGTGGAGAATCTCTTCACCACAAGACTCCTCCTAGGCCCGAGGCCTAGAATTTCATCATTTCCTGATTTTTACAGCCAATATGCTGAAGGCTTCCTATCCTGACATTGTGCATCTCTTCAGACAGTAGGGCATACTGACTATATACCAGACCCTACTGCACGCAGATTGGGGAGGTTTGAGGGTCTCCCGCCCCACTGCAATATTAGTGGCTTCATGCCATTGTCCACGCACCAGCCGTCCGCTCCCCGTAGCACGCTGGGCAACTGTCTTCATTTGCTTACAAGTACTGCACGTGTCTGAACTAGCAGTGAAATTAACCCCAGGACTCCAGGTCTGTACAATCTTATCATATCTACCCTATAAACTCAAGAGACTCTGAACCTAAAGCATACCAGTATTAATTCTGAAACAAATCGTGCACTTAAAGCTCCAGTACCCTAATTGCACTTCAGCATTCAACTCCAAGCTGTATTTGCCGTGGCCTACCCACGAGAGACTGGGAAACATATATTCCGTATTGATTTGCTTTGTTCCTGCTATATTAAAGCAACTGTTATCCCCAAGACCGTGTCTGTGGACTGTCCATCAGCTGTGGATACTGTGTGGGGGTGGATAGCAGGGAACATCTGGGCCCTTACATATGGCTGCTGCGGGGGGAGTGGGTTGTACTGCCGCCATCGTGAGCTTCAGGGTAAGGGAATGGTAAGTGCAGCCCTTTCCTCTCCCTCCCTCTTGTCACTAGAAGCAGTCATGACTGAGAGCAGAGAGGGAGGGAGGAGGACATGGCACCTGTCGTAGGAGAGCCAGTGGAAGTATTTGTCTCTAATTTGTGGCAGGAACAGACCCCACTCTCACTTCTCTCTCCCCTTTTTACCCTCTGTACTTGGATCCATTTCCACTGTCTGTTTTATTTGTTTTTTAACAAAAAAGTTTTGTATTTTTTCATTATTTTCTTGGTATGTGCTTTTTGTACTCCACGTGCTCCTGCTATCAATATATATATATCGAACTGTCATTGGCTACAGCAGAACAAAGTGAAGGTTCTGAAGTAGCCATCTGAGTCTCCTTATTTGAAAAACACTTAAATTTGAAAAACATGGCCCATTTTCTGCCCAATTACTGACTTCCATTGAGGTTCGGATCAAGTCGGGGTCAAAAAACAAACTTTTTTAAGTTTCAACTGTAGCTGCTGAACCGAACTTCCAAAGGTTCGCTCATCTCTAGCTACTAGATGATAACATAAAGGCTAAGGAATTGTTAGATGTGGAAGGAGTGGAAGAAGACATGGCAATATGGTGATGATGATTGTAGTTACTGTACATCACACATTACTATTATACAAAGTATATTATAGATTATGGTAAATAAATGTATGGGCATATTTCACTAAACGTCCAAATTAACTTTTTTGAAATAAAATGAACTTAATTTACCTCTAAGACAAATGCCAGCACTTTTCGACCTTGGAAAGAACAGTTTAACAGAAATGAATCCTTTTTCTGATACTGGTTGAATTATAGTAAAAAAAAAATCACTTTCCAGAGATTTTTACAGTCATAAATAAAGAGCTTGTACCGCTTTTAACATTTCCGACCTCTTGTTTTCATGCCAGACTGTTGTAGCTCCAGTCATCCCTCAGAATGTAAAAAAGTTCATCCATTAAATAAAGTGAATCGAGTTTTCAACCAGGGACTCATAACTGGAATTAGTAATACTGTCTGGCCTTAAGAAGACTGGTGATATACTGTATACACCTACATCTACATGAATCATCAGAATATTCACCACTGGTTCAGATATTTCAATATTACTGAGCTAATCTTGGAACTCACTCACACAAAAAAAAAATACAACTTTTTATTTCCTCTATTTTTACTACCAATGGAAGAACAATAAACAGTGATTGTTAATATTTGCTACTTGATGGTAACAAAACATATGTATAGAAATATAAAGCTAACATACACTAATGCAAATAAGCCATATTGGGTGTAGTGCCCATAAGTATCCTTACAGCATAGTCATAAGGATGCTTTACACTCTGCGAAATCGCTAGCGATTGCTAGCAAAGTCACGAGCGATAGCACCCAAGCCCATCGTTCGTGCGACATGTGGTGTTCGCTGCCGTAGCAAACAATATCGCTACGGCAGCGTCACACGCATATACCTTGTCAGCGACGTCGCTGTGACCGCCGAACAATCCCTCCTTCAAGGGGGAGCTGTGTTCAGTGTCACAGCGACGTCACAGCGGCGTCACAAAATGGCCGCCCAATAGAAGAGGAAGGGCGGAGATGAGCGGCCGGAACATGCCGCCCACCTCCTTCCTTCCTCCTTTCTGATGGACGCAGGTAGGATGATGTTCATCGTTCCTGCGGTGTCACACACAGCGATGTGTGGTGCCGCAGGAACGACAAACAACCTGCGGAATGAAACACCAACGACATTATGATTAGGAGCGACGTGTCAACGATCAATGATTTTTGCCGTTGTTGCAATCGTTGATCGTCGCTCCTAGCTGTCACACGCTGCAATGTTGCTAACGACGCCGGATGTGCGTCACAAACACCGTGACCCCGACGATATATCGTTAGCGATGTCGCAGTGTGTAAAGCACCCTTTACTGTAGGTAGGTTCCCCAATCTGTCTTGAAAGCAAATGAATGCTGAGCCGTGCTGTGTGAATATGTTATTGTGGGTTCCCCGAAATAGTTATCAGCCACTTGCAATCTAAGGTGTAGGTCAGGGAAAAGCAGCCTGTTGGCAAACCACTAGCACAAAACATCTTGCCGGTATACCACGCCCAAAGTACCCAAGCATTTGAGCCAGTAAATGCCGATGAGCCAAAGTTAAAATTGCTGATAAGAGAAGGAAATAACATTCATTTTGTAACAATTGCATGTCTTAGTCAGTGGGATATATTAGTTTTAAAAGTTGATTTATTGGAAGAAGAAAAAGTGGACAAATGTAAGGTTCTGAGAGACTTTTACCAAATTGAGCTGTCAAGAGTAGATGGCTGTGTCATCGCATCTCCATAGTGGTAAGTTTAATAGCCAGGGAGCCCAAAATGCCAAGTCTGTTCTTAAACATTGGTTGTAAGTATCTGCCAAAAGAACCATGGTCATTCAAGACTCAGTAATACTTGTGTGTAGTGAAGGCTAGTCTGTCTGGTCCAAACCTATTAAAGAACAACTGTAGAACAAAATGCTGAAATGCTCATAATGGCTAGGCTATGATCGAAAGATCTCAGAGGACATAGTGGATCACAGTTTATTGTGCTGCCATAAACTATTTAGAGTGCCAATGCCAACTCCTGTCCACCAACAAAAGACCCTACAGTAGACACCTGAGCCAAGCTGTCGAAAAAAAATGGAAAAAAAATTGTCTGCTCTAATGAATCTTCTTTTCTTGTTGGAGGCATTTGCTGGGGAGAAAAGATTGCAATGTGGTGTAAAATGGCTAGTCAATGTAGAGTGTGGTATATTCCGAACAATATTCTGCTGGGAAACCTTGACAATCATCCTGACATTCATTACTTTGACATCTTCCACCTAAAACATGACTCTTAACTAGGTGTTCCATTTCCATGAGCAGAGCCGTTGTGCTCAGTATTTAGCTGCTGCACTGTTGATGTTGACATGACGTTAGCGAACAGCCAATATGACACACTGACAGCTGTGGAAGAGATCGGGGGATGGTGAACAAAGTGTGCATTGTTTTGTTTTTTATAACAAACTACTCCAGTGTACCTGTATTTTCTGAAAGGAAAATAAAGGGGTTGTCCACTACTTTTACATTGATGGCCTATCCTTAGGTCAGGTCATCAATGCCTGATCGGCTGTGGTCCAACACCTTGCACCCCCTCTGATCAGCTATTCTCGGTCCCGGTGGCGGCAGCCAGAAATGCTCAGTTCCAGCGCTGCTGCGGTCGGGTACTGCACATCCTCCTCCTAATGATACGAATGGAGCAGCGCCGGAATTGAGCATTTCCAGCCATCTGCTGCCGCCACCGGGTCTAGGAGCAGGTGATCGACGGGGGTGCAAGATGTCAGACCTTGGCCGATCAGACATTAACAACCTATCCTAAGGATATTAGGACAACCACTTTAAACACACAAAATGCACACTATATAACACCCACAGGATTGCTATCGACCTGATTCACTTTGCATGCTGTGAATTATAATGAGCTGAATGATGTGACAAATATCCCTGGAAAAATGTTTATAACTTTCTATAGTTCACTATGTTCTGATTCAACAGGTGATTCACTGTATACATGTGAGCGTATCTCATTGCTTGCTCCCACATTTCATGCCAGGTGTTCCTCATAGCCAATTTCTTCACATTTTAGAAAACTCAAGCTCCACAGAGGCTAACATTATATCTCAGCTGTTCCAGGACCCCACCCGTAACAGATGAAGGCACAACTGAGTGATGTTTGGCAGGGAAATTTCACATAATGAACTGGACTGAGCATAATAGGAATGAATAAGCTGTTGAAATTGTCTGGATTTGGTTATGTCTGAGGCCAATCTTCACTTTCACTTTATTGTGCTAGCCAGTCTCTCGATCACACCCTGCCATTTAATAAAAACTGCTTCACACTTAAACCGCACTGAGATATAATACAGATTAACATAGTGTCCTTTAAGGTTTCATGAAAGGTTATTTCATCAAGCTCCAGATCTGAGCGGAATAAAGGTGCCCGGGATTTGGAATGGAAATGCTGGTTAAAAATGTAATAAAGAACACTGACCTTTGGGCACATTTGTAAAGCATATTCATAGGGCGGTATTGTCATGTAGGTCAAGAGGAATTTTTTTTTTCTCCTCTTGGTTCAGAAATACAAATAAAAATCAGTCTACAAGTATATTAAAGTGTGTTAGTTATTTAAAAATCATTGATTTATTTTTCATTAACCAAGTCACAGCCTTATAGCAGCCATGTGTAGAAAAATATTAGACAATACTGTATGGAATGCAAACTGTAATGCGTCTCAGTAGATTACCGTAATCCCATGACCCATATATGATCAAACATCAACCAATGTTATTGTGTATACCCATTATCATTCCACATGTGGATATGAGGAGTTTAATGCGATGTATTTTGGGCTCATTTTTATTAATCCTGGTAAATAATACCTACTCCTTGGTTATCCTTTATCATTTTTTGTATACAGTCCGCAATATTCAGGTTTTGGTTCTACCAAGTAATCTAATGATTTGGGATGAGTGAGCCCGAACTGTAATGTTCGGCGTTCGTACAGAACACCAGGTGTTTGGGTCTTGGACTCATACACGGGCTTTTATAAAAAGTTTGTGTCCAAGTTCGGCTTTCGGGTGCTGTTTGTATGGTAATAAAGTTTGTTGAAAGGCGTCAGAGCAGCCAATCAACAAGCTTTTTTGCATGTGAAAGTTAGCTGTACGCTGCTGTGAACAAATAAATAAAAAAAAATATATATTACATGGGCTCCCGTCTATTTTTTAATAACCAGCATATGTAAAGCAGACAACTGCGAGCTGCAACCTTCAGCTGTCAGCTTTACCTTGGCTTGTTATCAAAAATAGAGGAGATTACAGGCTTTTTTTTAAAAAAATGATTTAAATAAATAATTACTGTATAAAAAACAGTGTGAGATCCCTCTTATTTTTGATAACCAGCCAAGATAAAGCAGACAGCTTTGGCTGGTGTTATCAAGTTGGGAAGGCCCATAGTTATTTGGCCCCTCCAAGCCTGAAAATACCAGTCCACATCTGGCCCAGAAGGGGAGCATCAATGAGAAGTGCCATCTCTGGCTCTTTGCTTAGCTCTTCCCGATATGCATAGTGTGGTGACAATCGGGGTAATACTTTTGGGCTACTGTTAGCTGTGAATTGACATCTTGCATTAAGCCCAGTGGTTAGTATTGGATAGGCATCTATCAAACACCTTCATCACTAACAGTGTAGACTTAAAAAAACACACACAAAAAGATTTTTTTTCATTTGAATAAACACTTTCCCACATGCCCTCATTAACCAATTTATTAATTCAAATGACATCCTGGATGTTTCGACATAGTGTAATGGAAGAATGTTCCATGACACTCATCTATTGCTATGGTACTGCTTTCTGAGAACATTCTCTGAACAAGGCTCCACTGGTCACTGCTGGCCAGCGGCAGCCTGGAATTTCTCTCAAGCGATGGCATTAGTAACTCAATGTATCACCGCTCGTGAAAAATTCTAGGCTGACGCTGACCAGCAGTGACCTATGCAGCATTGTTCTGAAAATGTTTGCTGAACGAGACTCCATAGGTCACTGCCATTCAATAGCAGCCTAGAAGTTTTCATTAGCAATGGCATTAGTAACTCAGTGACATTACGACTTGCTAGAAATACTAGACTGCTGTTGACTGGCAATGACCTATACAGACTTGTTTTGAGAACGTTCTCAGAACACAGCTTCATAAGAATCGATGGACATTGTGGGACATTACACTTATTACGTTGCTTACGTTGGAACTTCCAAGATTTCTTTTGAATTAATAAATTATTCAATGAGGGAGTATGGGGTAATGTTTCTTCCCCAGTGGGATTATGTCGAAACATCAAGTATTTTTTAATTCAATAAATTGGTGAACAAAAGCATGTGGGGGAGTGTTTATTCAATAAACTTTTTTTTCTTGTGTGTCTTTTTTTTAAATCTATATTTACAGTGTTAATAATGGGGGTGTTTGATAGACACCTATTCATTACTAACCCCTGGGCTTAACGCAAGCTGTCAATTAACAGCTGACATTAACCCCAAAAGTATTATCCCAATTGCTACTACACCAAAGCAATCGGGAAGAGCATCTAATGGATTTGCAACTTCCGGTGTGGCTGCAGGCTGCTATTTCGAAGCTGGGAGGCGCCAAATAACCATGTGCCTTCCCAGCCTGATAATACCAGTCTTCAGCTGTCTGCTTTATCTTTGCTGGTTATCAAAAATAGGGGGGGCTTCATGGTATTTTTTAAATAATTTAAAAAATAACAGTGTGGGATCTTTTTTTCTTTTTAGTAACCAACCTACAGTCAGGGCCATAAATATTTGGACAGTGACACAAGTTTTGTTATTTTAGCTGTTTACAAAAACATGTTCAGAAATACAATTATATATATAATATGGGCTGAAAGTGCACACTCCCAGCTGCAATATGAGAGTTTTCACATCCAAATCGGAGAAAGGGTTTAGGAATCATAGCTCTGTAATGCATAGCCTCCTATTTTTCAAGGGACCAAAAGTAATTTGACAAGGGACTCTAAGGGCTGCAATTAACTCTGAAGGCGTCTCCCTCGTTAACCTGTAATCAATGAAGTAGTTAAAAGGTCTGGGGTTGATTACAGGTGTGTGGTTTTGCATTTGGAAGCTGTTGCTGTGACCAGACAACATGCGGTCTAAGGAACTCTCAATTGAGGTGAAGCAGAACATCCTGAGGCTGAAAAAAAAGAAAAAATCCATCAGAGAGATAGCAGACATGCTTGGAGTAGCAAAATCAACAGTCGGGTACATTCTGAGAAAAAAGGAATTGACTGGTGAGCTTGGGAACTCAAAAAGGCCTGGGCGTCCACGGATGACAACAGTGGTGGATGATCGCCGCATACTTTCTTTGGTGAAGAAGAACCCGTTCACAACATCAACTGAAGTCCAGAAAACTCTCAGTGAAGTAGGTGTATCTGTCTCTAAGTCAACAGTAAAGAGAAGACTCCATGAAAGTAAATACAAAGGGTTCACATCTAGATGCAAACCATTCATCAATTCCAAAAATAGACAGGCCAGAGTTAAATTTGCTGAAAAACACCTCATGAAGCCAGCTCAGTTCTGGAAAAGTATTCTATGGACAGATGAGACAAAGATCAACCTGTAACAGAATGATGGGAAGAAAAAAGTTTGGAGAAGAAAGGGAACGGCACATGATCCAAGGCACACCACATCCTCTGTAAAACATGTTGGAGGCAACGTGATGGCATGGGCATGCATGGCTTTCAATGGCACTGGGTCACTTGTGTTTATTGATGACATAACAGCAGACAAGAGTAGCCGGATGAATTCTGAAGTGTACCGGGATATACTTTCAGCCCAGATTCAGCCAAATGCCGCAAAGTTGATCGGACGGCGCTTCATAGTACAGATGGACAATGACCCCAAACATACAGCCAAAGCTACCCAGGAGTTCATGAGTGCAAAAAAGTGGAACATTCTGCAATGGCCAAGTCAATCACCAGATCTTAACCTAATTGAGCATGCATTTCACTTGCTGAAATCCAGACTTAAGATGGAAAGACCCACAAACAAGCAAGACCTGAAGGCTGCGGCTGTAAAGGCCTGGCAAAGCATTAAGAAGGAGGAAACCCAGCGTTTGGTGATGTCCATGGGTTCCAGACTTAAGGCAGTGATTGCCTCCAAAGGATTCGCAACAAAATATTGAAAATAAAAATATTTTGTTTGGGTTTGGTTTATTTGTCCAATTACTTTTGACCTCCTAAAATGTGGAGTGTTTGTAAAGAAATGTGTACAATTCCTACAATTTCTATCAGATATTTTTGTTCAAACCTTCAAATTAAATGTTACAATCTGCACTTGAATTCTGTTGTAGAGGTTTCATTTCAAATCCAATGTGGTGGCATGCAGAGCCCAACTCGCGAAAATTGTGTCACTGTCCAAATATTTCTGGACCTAACTGTAGGTAAAGTGTGGCAGCTTAGGGTTGCAACCCGCAGTCATCTGCTTTTCCTATGCTGGTTATTAAAAATAGGCAGGAGCCAAGTCATTTTTTTATTTATTTATTCCTTATCAATATTTGTTTGCAGGGCATTGGCATCTATTTTGCTTCTTTTTGCAGCCCATAGCCCTTGCTATGACCATTTTGCAGCACAGAAGTTCAGGTCTCCATTGACTTATATGGTACTTTTAAAGTCGGTCCGCTCATCTCTACTAGTGGTCTATTTTCCCTTCCCACTTAAACTGCTGTATATTATAGACATACTGCTTGCTGCTTAAAATCTGGTGACCTTTAATAATCATGAACACTAGAATGAGAAGCTAATTTTTTATCCCACTATATTCCTAAACATGCTACTGAAATTGTATTTGTCTTCATCATTGGGAGCAGTTAAGCAAGTTATCCAAGTCTTATTGAAATATTTGAGAAATGAATCATGATGAAAAAAGTACTTTTTAAGCCATAAATTGGAGTTGGGTACATGGACTATAAATCCAGTGAGACCACTGCAATAAGTAAGCCAAGAACAAACTTTCTCAATATCATCATTTCTGTTATATGACCTGGATCATTGTCAGACGTTTTCTTTACAAGATTTTAGTATATTGACAAAAATATAGGAGTGTTTTCTTGCAGTATATTGCCTGACAAGGGAGAAACCCTGAATAATATACAGTGCCTTGCAAATGTATTCAGCCCCCTTGAATTTTTCAACCTTTTCCCCACATTTCAGGCTTCAAACATAAAGATAAAAATTTTAAATTTTATGGTGAAGAATCAACAAGTGGGACACAATTGTGAAGGTGAACAATATTTATTGCTTATTTTATATTTTTGTAAGAAATAAAAAACTCAAAATTGGGGTGTGCAATATTATTCGGCCCCTTTAAGTTAATACTTTGTAGCACCACCTTTTGCTGTGATTACAGCTGCAGGTCGCTTGGGGTATGTGTCTATCAGTTTTGCACATCGAGAGACTGAAATTCTTGTGACTCCAGCGATATCTCGTTAGCGATGTCGCTGCGTGTAAAGCGGCCTTTATTCTGATATCCGTGCATCAAGAACGTGTTGTACCCTTTTTTTTCAAGCTCAAAAGTCACAGAGACCTGCCATTATTTGCCGATATCCAGTGTAAAAAAGACCAATACAAGTCACTGGGTCCGTGAAAAACATGTACAGCAGACGGATGGCACACTGTCAGTACTTAACATTGAAAGATATAGGAGAAGTATTGTCATTTATTTATTTTAGGCAGTGAGTTCCAGTAGACCGGGGATGCTCGGGAGAAGTCTTGGAGTCGGTTGCGTGAGAAGCGAATGAGAGAGGAGGAGAGAAGGAGATCTTGGGAGAACCAGAGATTACGTTTTGAAGTGTAGCGAGAGATTGGTTCAGAGGAGACAGATTATGAATAGCTTTGTAGGTCAGTGTTAGTAGTTTGAATTGGATACGATGGAAGATTGGGAGCCAATGGAGGGATTTGCAGAGAGGAGAAGTGGGGTGGTATTGAGTAGAGTTGAGCGCGGTTCGTGGTTCGTGGTTCTCCAGTTCTAGGCTCGAGTGATTTTGGGGCATGTTCTAGATCGAACTAGAACTCGAGCTTTTTGCAAAAGCTCGATAGTTCTAGAAACGTTCGAGAACGGTTCTAGCAGCCAAAAAACAGCTAAATCATAGCTTGGTTTCTGCTGTAATAGTGTAAGTCACTCTGTGAATCAAACTATTATCACATTTCAGTGTATAGTGTGCGTGAACAGCGCCTTCAGATCACTGCTGTTTCTATAATGGCGATCGCCATTTTTTTTTTTTTTTTCTTGTCTTCCTTCCCTAAGCGCGCGCGTCTTGTGGGGCGGGCCAGCATGTCAGCCAATCACAGACACACACACAGCTAAGTGGACTTTGAGCCAGAGAAGCAACGGCATGTGTGATAGGATCTGCATGTCACATGTCCCTGCATTATAAAACCGGACATTTTCTTCACGGACGCCATTATCTGCCTTCTGCGTCTTTGGTGTCAGACATCACTGTCGCAGCTCCGTCTTGAGTCCTATCGCTGATACAGCTGTATGCGCTGCATACACAGCGTTAGACAGCATAGGGAGAGCACTTTATAGCAGTCCTTTTAAGGGCTCAAACCGGCAGGGTCAGAGTTAAGGTGACAGGTCCTGAAAACAGCGCCAGCGTCTGTGCAGCCAAGGTCAGGGATTTCCTCCCTGCATTTCACCATTAGGAGGGAATAGAAAGGCAGGCTTCCATTCCTCTACCCAGAGCACCACAATCCTGCCACTGTACCCTCTTGTCCTCTGCACACTCCAACTCATAACTAAGCCATTATACTAGCAAACACTCAGTGTACCTAGTGGCATCCTATCTGTGGCTATTGGACTTTGCTATAGTCCCACTAGTGCAAAGACATTTGCAGAGCACGTCTGCCTGCATTGCACACTACAACTAATTATAACTAAGCCATTATACTAGCAAACACTCAGTGTACCTAGTGGCATCCTATACGTGGCTATTGGACTTTGCTATAGTCCCACTAGTGCCAAGACATTTGCAGAGCGCATCTGCCTGCGTTGCACACTCCAACTAATTATAACTAAGCCATTATACTAGCAAACACTCAGTGTACCTAGTGGCATCCTATACGTGGCTATTGGACTTTGCTATAGTCCCACTAGTGCCAAGACATTTGCAGAGCGCATCTGCCTGCGTTGCACACTCCAACTAATTATAACTAAGCCATTATACTAGCAAACACTCAGTGTACCTAGTGGCATCCTATACGTGGCTATTGGACTTTGCTATAGTCCCACTAGTGCCAAGACATTTGCAGAGCGCATCTGCCTGCGTTGCACACTCCAACTAATTATAACTAAGCCATTATACTAGCAAACACTCAGTGTACCTAGTGGCATCCTATACGTGGCTATTGGACTTTGCTATAGTCCCACTAGTGCCAAGACATTTGCAGAGCGCATCTGCCTGCGTTGCACACTCCAACTAATTATAACTAAGCCATTATACTAGCAAACACTTAGTGTACCTAGTGGCATCCTATACGTGGCTATTGGACTTTGCTTTAGTCCCACTAGTGCCAAGACATTTGCAGAACGCATCTGCCTGCGTTGCACACTCCAACTAATTATAACTAAGCCATTATACTAGCACACACTCAGTGTACCTAGTGGCATCCTATACGTGGCTATTGGACTTTGCTATAGTCCCACTAGTGCCAAGACATTTGCAGAGCGCATCTGCCTGCGTTGCACACTCCAACTAATTATAACTAAGCCATTATACTAGCACACACTCAGTGTACCTAGTGGCATCCTATACGTGGCTATTGGACTTTGCTATAGTCCCACTAGTGCCAAGACATTTGCAGAGCGCATCTGCCTGCGTTGCACACTCCAACTAATTATAACTAAGCCATTATACTAGCAAACACTTAGTGTACCTAGTGGCATCCTATACGTGGCTATTGGACTTTGCTATAGTCCCACTAGTGCCAAGACATTTGCAGAGCGCATCTGCCTGCATTGCACACTCCAACTAATTATAACTAAGCCATTATACTAGCAAACACTCAGTGTACCTAGTGGCATCCTATACATGGCTATTGGACTTTGCTTTAGTCCCACTAGTGCCAAGACATTTGCAGCACGTCTGCCTGCGTTGCACACTCCAACTAATTATAACTAAGTTACATTGTCAGGGATATTTATTCTTTATTATTCTGCTGTTAATAAAGCTAGACCACCACTGCAATCTTCACCACCTCTCAATTTTTACTACCACATTTTCAGTCCACAATCTTGTCGCAATCAACATGAGTGGCAAAATGACAGATGCTGGTGGAAAGGGGAAGAGGCGTGGTGGAAAAGGCAAAAAAGGTTTTGTCAGTGGGGAAGGTGGCAAAGCTCCATTATCATCTGCTGCAGATAGACCATCTACTAGCAAAAGTAAGATGTCTACTACTTATTGTGGACAATCCGATGTGCTCCCTTTTTTACGGACACGAACAAGAGGAACAAAGGTAGATGATGGGCAAAAAAGGAAAATGCTTGAATGGATCTCAAGTGGTCCAACAAGTGCCCTCTCAGCCACTTCAAGTACCGCATCCAAAAAACACCAGTCCTCTGAGTTGTCATCCCAATCACACTTGATTTCTCCCAGCTCTGAAGTCTCCATCAGCCCTGCACAGTATGGTGGAACTGAGATGGCTGAGTCTGCAGAGCTGTTCAGTCACACTATAGCCTGGGAATCAGAGGTCTGCTCCCAAGCTACAGTGAGTACAGAACAGGAAATGGTCTGCAGTGATGCCCAGAACCTTTGTGACTCTGATTCAGGCCGTGAGGACCAAGTTTCTGAGCATAATGTTGACCCTTTGTCACAAACTGTAACACCTGTGGTTATAGACAATGAGGAACATACTGATGAAGATGAGACGCAGATACCCGATTGGGATGACAACTTAAATATTCGGTCAGGGCAAGAAGAGGCTCGGTCTGAGGGGGAGGGGAGTGCAAACACAACAATTGATGATGACGTTCTAGATCCCACCTACTGTCAACCCCCAGTCAGGCACTCGAGGAGGTCAACAGAGGCGGTGGAGGAGGATGCAACCGACGACGAAGTTACCTTGCGCCTTCCTGGACAGAGTCGGAGCACTGGTAGCACGTCTACAACTGCATCCTCAGCCACCACTCTGCCTATGAGCATTATTCGGGGTGGATCAACAGGTCGCATGGCCTCTAAGCCTTGCCTAGCCTGGTCCTTTTTTCACATCGAAAAAGATCGCCCAACTCATGTGATATGTAACATTTGTCATGATTCTGTTAGTAGAGGTCAAAACCTCAGCAGTTTGACAACTTCTTCCATGAATCGTCACATGACTAAATATCATAAGTCCCGGTGGGAAGCTCACCGTGCTACAATGCGGCCTAGCGGAGCGAACCATCCACCGCCCGCCCCTTCCAGTGCATCCGCGCGCTCTTCATCTTCTAGGACTGTGGGGACAGCTGTCACACCTGTTTTTCCACGCAAAACTTCCACCACTGTAACCGCAACAGGCAGTTTGCTTGTAAGGTCGTCAGTTGGTTTGGAAGGGGAAACAAGTGAGTGTGTACAGCTCTCTCAGACATCGATAGCACCAACGTTGGATGAAGGCAACATCATGTCTCCGCCTGCACTTTCCTCACAAACCTGCATTTTTCCAGGGACACCCTACTCAACACCGTCTACACACAGCAGCCAGATCTCTGTCCCTCAGATGTGGTCAAATAAAAGGCCACTTCCTCCGACCCATGACAAAGCTAAGAGGTTGACTCTATCCCTCTGTAAGCTGTTGGCTACCGAAATGCTGCCTTTCCGCCTAGTGGACACACAGGATTTTAGAGACCTTATGTCTGTCGCTGTGCCCCAGTACCAGATGCCTAGTCGCCACTACTTCTCTAAGAAAGGTGTGCCCGCGCTACACCAGCATGTCGCACACAACATCACCGCTTCCTTGAGAAACTCTGTGTGAGAACGGGTGCATTTCACCACCGATACTTGGACCAGTAAGCATGGACAGGGACGTTACATGTCGCTGACTGGGCACTGGGTAACTATGGTGATAGATGGTGAAGGGTCTTCTGCACAAGTCTTGCCGTCCCCACGACTTGTGTGTCAATCCTCTGTCTGTCCAAGTTCCGCCACTGCTTCTGCATCCTCCACCTCATCTGGGTCCTCCACCTCCGCCCCAAGCCTGCCTGGTCAGGCCACCAGCGTTCTCACTGCGCAGAAGGAATCACGCACCCCTCATTACTATGCTGGCAGCAGAGCGCAACGGCATCAGGCGGTCTTTAGCTTGACATGTCTTGGTAATAAGAGTCACACAGCTGAGGAGTTGTGGTCAGCTCTGCGGTCCGAGTTTAATAAATGGTTGTCTCCACTCAACCTGCAGCCTGGTAAGGCCGTGTGCGACAATGCTGCAAACCTGGGTGCGGCCCTTCGCCTGGGCAAGGTGACACACGTACCTTGTATGGCTCACGTGTTGAACCTTGTCGTGCAGCAATTTTTAACACACTATCCCGGCCTAGATGGCCTTCTGAACAGGGCACGAAAACTGTCTGCTCACTTCCGCCGTTCAAGCGCCGCAGCTGAGCGACTTGCATCGCTCCAGAAGTCTTTCGGCCTGCCGGTTCATCGCCTGAAATGCGATGTGGCGACACGCTGGAATTCAACTCTCCACATGTTACAGCGACTGTGGCAGCACCGCAGAGCCCTGGTGCAATACGTCATGACGTATAGCCTGGGCCAACGAGATGCAGAGGTGGGGCAGATCACCCTGATGGAGTGGTCTCAGATCAAGGACCTATGCACCCTTCTGCACAGTTTCGACATGGCGACGAATATGTTTAGCGCTGACAATGCCATTATCAGCATGACGATTCCAGTCATTTACATGCTGGAGCACACGCTAAACACTATTCGGAGTCAGGGGGTGGGACAACATGAAGGGGAGGAACTACAGGAGGATTCATATGCGCAAGGGACAACAACATCACCAAGGTCCAGACGTTCATCATCACCAACGCAGCAGGCATGGGACCAAGGGGGACAGGGATCGACAAGGGCGCATAGTAGCAGGCGAAATGTTGAGCAAGGTGCAGGAGAACATGAAGAAATGGAGGACGAACTGTCCATGGACATGGAAGACTCAGCGGATGAGGGAGACCTTGGTCAAATTTCAGTTGAAAGAGGTTGGGGTCAGATGTCAGAGGAAGAAAGAACGGGTAGCACCTCTATGCCACAAACACAGCGTGGACTTGGTCCGCATGGCTGCGCAAGTCACATGAGTGCCTTTTTGTTGCACTACCTCCAACATGACAGTCGTATTGTCAAAATTAGAAGTGATGATGACTACTGGATTGCCACACTATTAGATCCCCGGTACAAGTCCAAATTTTGTGACATAATTCCAGCCATAGAAAGGGACGCACGTATGCAGGAGTATCAGCAGAAGCTGTTACTAGATCTTAGCTCGGCTTTTCCACCAAACAACCGTGCAGGTGCAGGGAGTGAATCTCCCAGTTGTAACTTGACAAACATGGGACGGTCTCGTCATCTTCAACAGTCTACCCGTACCAGTAGGACCGTATCTGGTGCCGGTAACAGCAATTTTATGGAATCTTTTCATAATTTTTTTAGACCCTCTTTTGCAAGGCCACCAGAGACAACAAGTCTGACACATAGTCAACGGCTGGAGAGGATGATACAGGAGTATCTCCAAATGAACATCGATGCCATGACTGTGCAACTGGAGCCTTGCTCCTTTTGGGCTTCAAACCTAGGAAAATGGCCAGAGCTCGCAACTTACGCCTTGGAGATTTTGTCGTGTCCAGCTGCCAGCGTTGTCTCTGAACGTGTATTCAGTGCTGCTGGGTGTGTGCTGACAGATAAGCGCACGCGTCTGTCCAGTGACAATGTGGACAGACTGACGTTCATCAAAATGAACAAGTCATGGATCCAGAAGGAATTTACTACCCCTGTGTCATCCTGGGGAGAGTAAATGCTTGTTGATTTGGAATGTGCTTGATGCAAATCAAAACATCCTGTTTGCAACTAGGGCACAAGTGCTGCCACTGAATGGGTGGGTGTGTGGGGCCCAATTTTTGGAAAAAAAGGGAGACTCCGCTTGGAGTAACCCTTGCTTGATGTGTTTTTAAAAGAAGCCAAGATGAACAGAGCTGGGATCAGGAAACACTTTGCTACCTACCCTGGTGTCATCCTGGGGACGGTTAATTATGGCGTATTTTTGAATGTGCTTGATGCAAATCTAGCTGTGAAGTGTACAACTGGGGCACAACTGCTGCCACTGAATGGGTGGGTGTGTGGGGCCCAATTTTTGGAAAAAAAGGGAGACTCCGCTTGGAGTAACCCTTGCTTGATGTGTTTTTAAAAGAAGCCAAGATGAACAGAGCTGGGATCAGGAAAGACTTTGCTACCTACCCCGGTGTCATCCTGGGGACGGATAAGAATGACGTATTTTTGAATGTGCTTGATGCAAATCTAGCTGTGAAGTGTACAACTGGGGCACAACTGCTGCCACTGAATGGGTGGGTGTGTGGGGCCCAATTTTTGGAAAAAAAGGGAGACTCCGCTTGGAGTAACCCTTGCTTGATGTGTTTTTAAAAGAAGCCAAGATGAACAGAGCTGGGATCAGGAAAGACTTTGCTACCTACCCCGGTGTCATCCTGGGGACGGATAAGAATGGCGTATTTTTGAATGTGCTTGATGCAAATGTAGCTGTGAAGTGTACAACTAGGGCACAACTGCTGCCACTGAAGGGGTGGGTGTGTGTGGGGCCCAATTTTTGGAAAAAAGGGAGACTCCGCTTGGAGTAACCCTTGCTTACATTGTTTTTAAAAGAAGCCAAGATGAACAAGTCATGGGTCAGCAAAGACTTTGCTACCTACCCCGGTGTCATCCTGGGGATGGATAAGAATGGCGTATTTTTGAATGTGCTTGATGCAAATGTAGCTGTGAAGTGTACAACTAGGGCACAACTGCTGCCACTGAAGGGGTGGGTGTGTGTGGGGCCCAATTTTTGGAAAAAAGGGAGACTCCGCTTGGAGTAACCCTTGCTTGATGTGTTTTTAAAAGAAGCCAAGATGAACAGAGCTGGGATCAGGAAAGACTTTGCTACCTACCCCGGTGTCATCCTGGGGACGGATAAGAATGACGTATTTTTGAATGTGCTTGATGCAAATCTAGCTGTGAAGTGTACAACTGGGGCACAACTGCTGCCACTGAATGGGTGGGTGTGTGGGGCCCAATTTTTGGAAAAAAAGGGAGACTCCGCTTGGAGTAACCCTTGCTTGATGTGTTTTTAAAAGAAGCCAAGATGAACAGAGCTGGGATCAGGAAAGACTTTGCTACCTACCCCGGTGTCATCCTGGGGACGGATAAGAATGGCGTATTTTTGAATGTGCTTGATGCAAATGTAGCTGTGAAGTGTACAACTAGGGCACAACTGCTGCCACTGAAGGGGTGGGTGTGTGTGGGGCCCAATTTTTGGAAAAAAGGGAGACTCCGCTTGGAGTAACCCTTGCTTACATTGTTTTTAAAAGAAGCCAAGATGAACAAGTCATGGGTCAGCAAAGACTTTGCTACCTACCCCGGTGTCATCCTGGGGATGGATAAGAATGGCGTATTTTTGAATGTGCTTGATGCAAATGTAGCTGTGAAGTGTACAACTAGGGCACAACTGCTGCCACTGAAGGGGTGGGTGTGTGTGGGGCCCAATTTTTGGAAAAAAGGGAGACTCCGCTTGGAGTAACCCTTGCTTGATGTGTTTTTAAAAGAAGCCAAGATGAACAGAGCTGGGATCAGGAAAGACTTTGCTACCTACCCCGGTGTCATCCTGGGGACCGATAAGAATGACGTATTTTTGAATGTGCTTGATGCAAATCTAGCTGTGAAGTGTACAACTGGGGCACAACTGCTGCCACTGAATGGGTGGGTGTGTGGGGCCCAATTTTTGGAAAAAAAGGGAGACTCCGCTTGGAGTAACCCTTGCTTGATGTGTTTTTAAAAGAAGCCAAGATGAACAGAGCTGGGATCAGGAAAGACTTTGCTACCTACCCCGGTGTCATCCTGGGGACGGATAAGAATGGCGTATTTTTGAATGTGCTTGATGCAAATGTAGCTGTGAAGTGTACAACTAGGGCACAACTGCTGCCACTGAAGGGGTGGGTGTGTGTGGGGCCCAATTTTTGGAAAAAAGGGAGACTCCGCTTGGAGTAACCCTTGATTGCTGTGTTTTTTATAAATGATCCAAGCTGCACAGAGCTGGGATCAGGAAAGACTTAGCTACCTACCCTGGTGTCATCCTGGGGACGGTTAATTATGGCGTATTTTTGAATGTGCTTGATGCAAATCTAGCTGTGAAGTGTGCAACTGGGGCACAAGTGCTACCACTGAAGGGGTGGGTGTGTGTGTGGCCCAATTTTTGGAAAAAAGGGAGACTCCGCTTGGAGTCACCTTGCGGTGTTTTACATGATTTTAGAAGGGCGTGCCATGCCTATATCTGTGTGTCCTCCTCTTTTTCCTTGTCCAGCTGTTTTGTTTTCGCATGAGTATATGTCCTTGTCACTTTCCAATGTGTTTGAGTTGTTTGTCACCTTTAGGACACCTTTGAGGGTGTTTTCTAGGTGTTTTTCTGTGTTTGTGATTGCCTGCCATTGTTTCCTATGCAGTTCGAGTTCGGTTCGTCGAACGTTCGACGAACCGAACTCGAACGGGAGGTCCGTTCGGCGAACCAACCTCGAGCCGAACCGCGACCGGTTCGCTCATCTCTAGTATTGAGGAGAGAGGTGGATCATTCGAGCAGCAGAATTAAGGATGGACTGGAGAGGGGCAAGCGTGTCAGCAGGGAGAACACAGAGGAGCATGTTGCAGTAGTCGAGGTGAGAGATTATGAGAGCATGCACTAGCATTTTTGTAGATTGAGAATTGAGGAAAGGGCGGATTCTCGAAATATTTTTGAGTTGAAGAAGACGGCAGGGGGTGGTCAAGGATTGGATGTGTGGTATGAAGGACAAGGCAGAGTCAAAGGTCACTCCGAGGCACCGAACTTTGGGTACTGGCGAGAGCGTGATGTTATTTATTGTAATAGGTAGTTCAGGTAGAGAGTGTAAGTGAGACAGAGGAAAGATGATCAGTTCAGTTTTGGCCACATTGAGCTTTAGGAAGCGAGAGGAGAAGAAGGAAGATATAGCCGATAGGCACTCTGGGATTCTGGACAGCAGAGAAGTGACATCTGGACCAGAGAGGTAGATCTGAGTGTCATCGGCATATAGGTGGTACTGGAAGCCATGGGACTTTATGAGTTGTCCCAGGCCAAATGTATAGATGGAAAAGAGTAAGGGTCCCAAGACAGAGCCTTGAGGGACGCCAACAGTGAGATGGCGGATTGAAGAGGTTGTGTGGGAGTGGAAGACACTAAAAGTGCGGTTGGAGAGGTATGAAGAGATCCAAGAGAGGACGAGGTCTCTGACACCAAGGGAAGAGAGGATCTGTAGTAGCAGGGAGTGGTCGACAGTGTCAAAGGCTGAGGATAGGTCTAGAAGTAGGAGTATAGAGAAGTGGTTGTTAGCTTTAGCACTAAGTAAATCATTTGTGATTTTAGTCAGGCAGTTTCAGTGGAATGATGTGGACAGAAGCCAGACTGTAGGTTTTCAAAGTGAGAGTTAGAGGAGAGGTGGGAGGAAAGTTCAGTATGGACGTGCTGTTCCAGGAGTTTTGAGGCAAATGGGAGTAGTGATATGGCGCGATAGCTGGTAGTAGAGGTTGCGTCGAGGGAAGGTTTCTTTAGGATGGGTGTGACTGTTGCATGCTTAAAGGCAGAAGGGAAGGTACCAGTTGTTAAAGAAAGGTTGAAGAGATGGGTTAAGGCTTGAATAAGCATGGTGGTGAGGTTGGGGAGGAGGTGGGATGGGATGGGGTCAAGTGCGCAGGTTGTGATGTGCTTTTTGAGAGAAGATGCGCAAGCTCTCCTTCGGTGATGGTGGGGAGGAAGTTTATGGGGGAGGGGCAGTGGTCTGTTATATGAAAGGGTTGTGGTGGTTGAGCAGAAAAGACTTGTCTGGTTTGGTCGATCTTTTCTTTGAAATGTGTAGCAAATTCTTCTGCGGAGATGAGGGAGGTTGGAGGGGGCGAATGAGGGAGGTAAAAGTATTAAATAGCTGTTTGGGGTTGTGTGTTAAAGATGATATGAGAGCTCTGAAGTAATCATGTTTAGCAGAGGTAAGGGCCAAGCGAAATGTGTGAAATGCATTTTTGAATGTGGTGAAGTCTTCCTGGGAGTGAGTTTTCTTCCAGCGCCGCTCTGCAGCCCTAGACACTTGCCGAAGCTTTTTACTGAGGCTGTTGGGCCAGGGCTGTCTATTGATTCGTCTCACTTTGCCATTCACAAGAGGAGCAACTGAATCAATAGCTGATGTGAGAGTGGCATTGTAGAAAGTGGTGGCACTGTTTATGTGGTGGAGTGAAGATATGGAGGACAGTGGTAGGATAGAGCCAGAAAGGGTGTGTATGTTGATGAGTGCAAGGTTTCTGCGGGGGTGTGCTAGGTCCTGGAAAGGGGGGGCAGGTGAGAAGGACAGGGCTGAAAAGGTCAGTAGATGGTGGTCAGATAAGGGGAGAGGGGAGGTTGTCAGGTTAGATAGAGAGCAGAGACAGGAGAAGATAAGGTCTAATGTGTGTCCATCTTTATGGGTGGCAGAGGCGGACCACTGAGTTAGACCAAAAGATGAAGCGAGGGAGAGGAGTTTGGAAGCGGCTGACTGGCGAGTGTCAGTGGGGATGCTAAGGTCACCCATGATGATAGTGGGAATGTCAGCAGAAAGAAAGTGTAGAAACCAGGCAGAGAACTGGTCGATAAAGGCAGTAGTTGGACCCGGGGGGTCTGTATATGACAGCTACTGGGAAGTTGGAGGGAGAATAGATGCGGACAGAGTGCACTTCAAAGGAAGGCAGGACAAGGGAGGGTAGAGGTGGGATTGGGTTGAAGCTGCAGTTGTTAGAAAGAAGGAGGCCCACTCCTCCACCCTGTCTATTACCAGGGCGAGGAGTGTGGGTGAAGTGGAGGCCGCCGTAGCACAGTACAGCAGGGGAGGCAGTGTTGGAGAGTGTCAGCCATGTTTCGGTGAGGCCCAGGAAGGACTGGTTACTAGAGGTAAAGAGATTGTGAATGATGTGCAGTTTATTACAGACAGAACGGGCATTCCAGAGCGCTCCAGAGAGAGGGAGCGGTGGAGTAGGTGAGAGGGGAATGGATTTTATATTGGAGAGGTTGCGGCAGTTATTAGTAGGTGGGGAGCGATAGGGGGTGATAAAGAGGAGTGTCCCATCTGTGGGGGTCCAGGATTGGGAGATATGTCACCAGCAGTGAGAAGAAGTAGAGAAAGGGAGAGCAGGTGGGAGAAGGAGAGTGGACGGCATGGTCTGCGTGTTATTAAGAGAGATCTGAGATTTAGGAGCAGGTCAGCAGATGAGGACAGGTGGGGAGGTAAGAGGGAAGAAAAGATAAATATTTGTTTGGAGAGTGCTGGGGTTTAGGGATAGCGAAGGAGAGTGAGGAGGAGTGGAGTAAAGACTGTGAGGGCATAGGTGAACATGGTGAGAATAAGGTTTACAAATAGGAATAAAAAGAAAAAAGAGAAGGGAAAAAAATGCAAGCGACAGACACAGTTAAAGAGGTAATGCTCACCTTCTGGTCACTTATGAGACATTTCTGGAATATTTCTGATTGCCCAATTTGAAAATCCCACTTATGAAATCACACAGACCAGGGTCATAGCAGACCAGTGCCATCAAATTTATAGAACTCTAGAGGCATAGAAAATGACTCAGGTGTGAGTAGAAGGGAGGGGTTGGAGGAAGAGAGGTCTGAGAAACACACCAGGGGTAAATTAGTAAGTGTAAGGGCGGCTTTGCACGTTGCGACATCCCAAGCCGATGCTGCGATGTCGCACGCGATAGTCCCTGCCCCCGTCGCAGGTACAATATCGTGTGATAGCTGGCGTAGCGAACATTATCGCTACGCCAGCTTCACATGCACTCACCTGCCCTGCGACCGTCGCTCTGGCCGGCGACCCGCCTCCTTCCTAAGGGGGCGGGTCATGCGGTGTCATAGCGACGTCACACGGCAGGCGGCCAATAGCGGCGGAGGGGCGGAGATGAGCAGGATGTAAACATCCCGCCCACCTACTTCCTTCCACATATCCTACGGAAGCCGCGGTGACGCCGGTAGGAGATGTTCCTCGCTCCTGCGACTTCACACACACCGATGTGTGCTGCCGCAGGAACGAGGAACAACATCGGACCGTCGCGTCAGCGTAATTATGGATTACGCCGACGCTGCACCGATGATACGATTACGACGATTTTGCGCTCGTTAATCGTATCATCTAGGCTTTACACACTACGATGTCGCATGTGATGCCGGATGTGCGTCACTTTCAATTTGACCCCACCGACATCGCACCTGCGATGTCGTAGTGTGCAAAGCCCGCCTAAGTGACTCGCCCACCCCAGGGCTATGGGAAACCCGGTGCCGGGCCAGACTAGTCCGGGGGTCGTCATTGGTGGCGGGGCCCGACTCTGTGACCCTGGCGGGAGTAAATTAATATGGCTTCAGTGGAAGTGCTTAAAGTTTATATTCGTGACGCCACCTGTGGTTTGCGGCTATTAAGCCACCGCTGCTGTATGGGGCCTCCGGGGCTGGTGGAATGGCAGCTTGGATGGTCCTGCTCCCCATAGGTGGAGCGGTACCTCGGGGCATCAGTTGGTGCTTGTAAGTGTCGATGTAGTGATGGAAGTCTATGCAGTGAAATAACGGAGACAACACCAGGGGGTGCAGTTTCAAGATGTTTACTCACGATGGTTGTTCAACACGGCAGCTGTCCGGTTGCCCACTGGTATGCTGGAATCCCCTGTCAGGGACCTCCGCTGATCCCGGGTAGATCTGGGAATAAAAGCCGGTGCACCCCTCTATTGTGTTCCTTTCTTTAGCTGACTTCTAAGCCTTGCCTTTGCTGGATGAACCTGGCTTGGCCTCCACTACAGTGTCCAGGCTGGGGGCTTGCCTAGTGCGTATTCTACCCCCTTTCCAGAGGTTCTGCTGTGGGCTGTGGCCCGGGGCACTTGCAACTACCCTGGGCCTCGGTTTTTACCTTTGGAATTGACTTCGTTTCCTCCAGTTTCTAGGGACCGTCCCCTGTGTGCAGCTCAATCCCTCCACCTGATTGTTCTGTGGAACAGGCCCTGTGCTTGAAAGCGGTTCAGTGGCCCTGGAATCCCTTCTGTATTTCTCGGTTGTGGAAGCGTCACTTTCTCCTTCTTGCTCCTGACTGACTAGAGCACCACTCTTCTCACTCCTCTCAGCTTTCCTTTTTACTACAGACTCCTCTGCCTCCCGCAGACTGACTCCTTCTGCTCTTCACTCTCTCTGCAGACTCACTAAACTTGACCTTCATTGTTCTACTCTACTCTCGGCTGGCTCCTCCCACCTACCCAGTTGCTAGGCTCTACCCTATGGAAGCAGGGATGGGTCTTACGGCCCCTCCCAGCATGCAGCATGGGAGGGTAGCTGCCACTATCCCCGGTCCCTAAATATGCCTAACAGTGGGTGTAGTGCAGATTTGCCTGTGGACCGGCGTTTACTCCTTTCCTTACCCAGGATGGGACATCACACCTCTGGCTGGGGTGCAATGTTCTTGTGGCGACGGAAGCCTCAGGGGCGCCACATAAGCTAAAGGTACCGTCACACTATGCGACGCTCCAGCGATCCCACCAGCAACCTGACTTGGCAGGGATCACTGGAGCGTCGCTACATGGGTTGCTGGTGAGCTGTCAAACAGGCAGATCTCACCAGCAACCAGTGACCAGCCCCCAGCCAGCAGCGACGGTGGAAGCGATGCTGCGCTTGGTAACTAAGGTAAATATCGGGTAACCAACCCGATATTTACCTTGGTTACCAGCGCACACCGCTTAGCGCTGGCTCCCTGCACTCCTAGCCAGAGTACACATCGGGTTAATTACCCGATGTGTAGTCTGGCTACGTGTGCAGGGAGCCGGCACTGACAGCGTGAGAGCGGCGGACGCTGGTAACGAAGGTAAATATCGGGTAACCAAGGAAAGGGCTTCTTAGTTACCCGATATTTACATTGGTTACCAGCGTCCGCTGAAGCCGGCTCCCTGCACACTGCACATTCAGTTGTTGCTCTCTCGCTGTCACACACAGCGATGTGTGCTTCACAGTGGGAGAGCAACAACTAAAAAATGGTCCAGGACATTCAGCAAGAACCAGCGACCTCACAGCAGGGGCCAGGTTGTTGCTGGATGTCACACACAGCAACATTGCTAGCAAGGTCGCTGCTACGTCCCAAAAGTCGTGCCTCAGCAGCGATGTTGCTAGCGATGTTGCTTAGTGAGACGTGGCCTTAAGAGAAACATTTGGACTACTTCACAGCAAGAAAGCGAA